>NC_091799.1:9140000-9477500 GCF_041296235.1 Equus asinus
CGAACACTCCGGAATCACCTGTCAGGCATGCCGGAACCACCTCTCAGACCTGCCAGAACCACATGCCAATGACACCGGAAGCACCTGCCGAGCATGCCGGAAGCACCTGCTCGACTCGCCAGAACCACCTGTCGGACACGCCAAAATCACCTGCCGGCTACGCCACAGCCAGTTGGTGAACACTCCGGAAACACCTGCCGGGCTGGCTGGAACCACCTGCCAGTCACGCCAACATCACCTGCCAGCTACGCCAGAACCACTTGGCGGAGACTCCAGAAACACCTGTTGGGCCAGCCGGAACCACCTCTCAGACGTGCCAGAACCATGTGCCTGAGATGCTGGAACCACACCCCGAACAGACCGAAAACACCTGCCAGACCCAACTGAACCACCTGCCGAGCACGCAGGAACAACCTGCTCGCCTCGCCGGAACCACCTGCCGGGCGCAGCGGAAGCACCTGCGGAGCGCGCCGGAGCCACCTGCTCGCCTCGCCGGAACCACCTGCCGGGCACAGCGGAAGCACCTGCCGGGCGCGCCGGAGCCACCTGCCCGGCTCGCCGGAACCACCTGCCGGGCCCTAACCCTAACCCTAACCCTAACCCTATCCCCAAACCCTAACCCTAACCCTAACCCCTAACCCTAAGCCTAACCCTAAACCCTAACCCAACCGTAACCCTAACCCTAACCCTACCCCTAACCCTAACCCCTAACCCCAAACCCTAAACCCTAACCCTAACCGTAACCCTAACCCTATCCCTAACCCTAACCTGACGGACAGGCTGGAACCAGCTGCTCAACTCGCCGGAACCACCTGCCAGACATGCCAGAACCACCTGCCGAGCACGCCGGAGCCACCTGCTGGACTCACCAGAACCACCTGCCTGACAGGCCAAAATCAACAGCTGGCTATGAGAGAACCACCTGGCAGACAATCCGCAATAACCTGCCAGGCATGCAGGAACCACCTCTCAGACGTAAGAGAACCACGTGCCGGACACGCTGGAACCACGTCCTGGACAGACTGGAACCACCTGCCGGACATGCCTGGACCACCTGCCGAGCACGCCGGAACCACCTGCTCGACTCGCAGGACCCATGTGCCAGACACACCAAAATGAACTGCCGGCTACACCAGAACCACTTACCGGACACTCCGGAATAACCTGCCCGGCATGCCAGAACCACCTCTCAGAAGTGCCAGAAGCACGTGCTGGACATGCCGGAACAACCTATCGGACAGAACGGAACAACCTGCCGGACACACCAAAATCACCTGCGGGCTACGCCAGAACCACTTGGAGGACTCTCCGGGAAAACCTGCCGGGCATGCTGGAACCACCTCTCAGACGTGCCTGAACCACGTGGCGGACACTCCGGAAACGCATGTCGGGCCGGCCGGAACCACCTCTCAGACGTGCCAGAACCTCATGCCGGACACCCCAGAACCACCTGCTGGACAGACCGGAAACACCTGCCGGACACGCCGGAACCACATGTTCGACTCGCTGGAACCACATTCTGGACATGGCAAAATCACCTGCCGCCTATGCCAGAACCGCTTGGCGAACACTCCGGAATCACCTGTCAGGCATGCCGGAACCACCTCTCAGACCTGCCAGAACCACATGCCAATGACACTGGAAGCACCTGCCGAGCATGCCGGAAGCACCTGCTCGACTCGCCAGAACCACCTGTCGGACACGCCAAAATCACCTGCCGGCTACGCCACAGCCAGTTGGTGAACACTCCGGAAACACCTGCCGGGCTGGCTGGAACCACCTGCCAGTCACGCCAACATCACCTGCCAGCTACGCCAGAACCACTTGGCGGAGACTCCAGAAACACCTGTTGGGCCAGCCGGAACCACCTCTCAGACGTGCCAGAACCATGTGCCTGAGATGCTGGAACCACACCCCGAACAGACCGAAAACACCTGCCAGACCCAACTGAACCACCTGCCGAGCACGCAGGAACAACCTGCTCGCCTCGCCGGAACCACCTGCCGGGCGCAGCGGAAGCACCTGCCGAGCGCGCCGGAGCCACCTGCTCGCCTCGCCGGAACCACCTGCCGGGCCCAGCAGAAGCACCTGCCGGGCGCGCCGGAGCCACCTGCCCGGCTCGCCGGAACCACCTGCCGGGCCCTAACCCTAACCCTAACCCTAACCCTATCCCCAAACCCTAACCCTAACCCTAACCCCTAACCCTAAGCCTAACCCTAAACCCTAACCCAACCGTAACCCTAACCCTAACCCTACCCCTAACCCTAACCCCTAACCCCAAACCCTAAACCCTAACCCTAACCGTAACCCTAACCCTATCCCTAACCCTAACCTGACGGACAGGCTGGAACCAGCTGCTCAACTCGCCGGAACCACCTGCCAGACATGCCAGAACCACCTGCCGAGCACGCCGGAGCCACCTGCTGGACTCACCAGAACCACCTGCCTGACAGGCCAAAATCAACAGCTGGCTATGAGAGAACCACCTGGCAGACAATCCGCAATAACCTGCCAGGCATGCAGGAACCACCTCTCAGACGTAAGAGAACCACGTGCCGGACACGCTGGAACCACGTCCTGGACAGACTGGAACCACCTGCCGGACATGCCTGGACCACCTGCCGAGCACGCCGGAACCACCTGCTCGACTCGCAGGACCCATGTGCCAGACACGCCAAAATGAACTGCCGGCTACACCAGAACCACTTACCGGACACTCCGGAATAACCTGCCCGGCATGCCAGAACCACCTCTCAGAAGTGCCAGAAGCACGTGCTGGACATGCCGGAACAACCTATCGGACAGAACGGAACAACCTGCCGGACACACCAAAATCACCTGCGGGCTACGCCAGAACCACTTGGAGGACTCTCCGGGAAAACCTGCCGGGCATGCTGGAACCACCTCTCAGACGTGCCTGAACCACGTGGCGGACACTCCGGAAACGCATGTCGGGCCGGCCGGAACCACCTCTCAGACGTGCCAGAACCTCATGCCGGACACCCCAGAACCACCTGCTGGACAGACCGGAAACACCTGCCGGACACGCCGGAACCACATGTTCGACTCGCTGGAACCACATTCTGGACATGGCAAAATCACCTGCCGCCTATGCCAGAACCGCTTGGCGAACACTCCGGAATCACCTGTCAGGCATGCCGGAACCACCTCTCAGACCTGCCAGAACCACATGCCAATGACACCGGAAGCACCTGCCGAGCATGCCGGAAGCACCTGCTCGACTCGCCAGAACCACCTGTCGGACACGCCAAAATCACCTGCCGGCTACGCCACAGCCAGTTGGTGAACACTCCGGAAACACCTGCCGGGCTGGCTGGAACCACCTGCCAGTCACGCCAACATCACCTGCCAGCTACGCCAGAACCACTTGGGGGAGACTCCAGAAACACCTGTTGGGCCAGCCTGAACCACCTCTCAGACGTGCCAGAACCATGTGCCTGAGATGCTGGAACCACACCCCGAACAGACCGAAACCACCTGCCAGACCCAACTGAACCACCTGCCGAGCACGCAGGAACAACCTGCTCGCCTCGCCGGAACCACCTGCCGGGCGCAGCGGAAGCACCTGCCGAGCGCGCCGGAGCCACCTGCTCGCCTCGCCGGAACCACCTGCCGGGTGCAGCGGAAGCACCTGCCGAGCGCGCCGGAGCCACCTGCTCGCCTCGCCGGAACCACCTGCCGGGCCCAGCGGAAGCACGTGCCAAGCACGCCGGAGCCACCTGCTCGCCTCGCCGGAACCACCTGCCGGGCCCAGCGGAAGCGCCTGCCGAGCGCGCCGGAGCCACCTGCTCGCCTCGCCGGAACCACGTGCCGGGCCCTAACCCTAACCCTAACCCTAACCCTAACCCTATCCCCAAACCCTAACCCCTAACCCTAAGCCTAACCCTAAACCCTAACCCAACCGTAACCCTAACCCTAACCCTAACCCCTAACCCTAAGCCTAACCCAAACCCTAACCCAACCGTAACCCTAACCCTAACCCTACCCCTAACCCTAACCCCTAACCCCAAACCCTAAACCCTAACCCTAACCGTAACCCTAACCCTATCCCTAACCCTAACCTGACGGACAGGCTGGAACCAGCTGCTCAACTCGCCGGAACCACCTGCCAGACATGCCAGAACCACCTGCCGAGCACGCCGGAGCCACCTGCTGGACTCACCAGAACCACCTGCCTGACAGGCCAAAATCAACATCTGGCTATGAGAGAACCACCTGGCAGACAATCCGCAATAACCTGCCAGGCATGCAGGAACCACCTCTCAGACGTAAGAGAACCACGTGCCGGACACGCTGGAACCACGTCCTGGACAGACTGGAACCACCTGCCGGACATGCCTGGACCACCTGCCGAGCATGCCGGAACCACCTGCTCGACTCGCAGGACCCATGTGCCAGACACGCCAAAATGAACTGCCGGCTACACCAGAACCACTTACCGGACACTCCGGAATAACCTGCCCGGCATGCCAGAACCACCTCTCAGAAGTGCCAGAAGCACGTGCTGGACATGCCGGAACAACCTATCGGACAGAACGGAACAACCTGCCGGACACACCAAAATCACCTGCGGGCTACGCCAGAACCACTTGGAGGACTCTCCGGGAAAACCTGCCGGGCATGCTGGAACCACCTCTCAGACGTGCCTGAACCACGTGGCGGACACTCCGGAAACGCATGTCGGGCCGGCCGTAACCACCTCTCAGACGTGCCAGAACCTCATGCCGGACACCCCAGAACCACCTGCTGGACAGACCGGAAACACCTGCCGGACACGCCGGAACCACATGTTCGACTCGCTGGAACCACATTCTGGACATGGCAAAATCACCTGCCGCCTATGCCAGAACCGCTTGGCGAACACTCCGGAATCACCTGTCAGGCATGCCGGAACCACCTCTCAGACCTGCCAGAACCACATGCCAATGACACCGGAAGCACCTGCCGAGCATGCCGGAAGCACCTGCTCGACTCGCCAGAACCACCTGTCGGACACGCCAAAATCACCTGCCGGCTACGCCACAGCCAGTTGGTGAACACTCCGGAAACACCTGCCGGGCTGGCTGGAACCACCTGCCAGTCACGCCAACATCACCTGCCAGCTACGCCAGAACCACTTGGCGGAGACTCCAGAAACACCTGTTGGGCCAGCCGGAACCACCTCTCAGACGTGCCAGAACCATGTGCCTGAGATGCTGGAACCACACCCCGAACAGACCGAAAACACCTGCCAGACCCAACTGAACCACCTGCCGAGCACGCAGGAACAACCTGCTCGCCTCGCCGGAACCACCTGCCGGGCGCAGCGGAAGCACCTGCGGAGCGCGCCGGAGCCACCTGCTCGCCTCGCCGGAACCACCTGCCGGGCCCAGCGGAAGCACCTGCCGGGCGCGCCGGAGCCACCTGCCCGGCTCGCCGGAACCACCTGCCGGGCCCTAACCCTAACCCTAACCCTAACCCTATCCCCAAACCCTAACCCTAACCCTAACCCCTAACCCTAAGCCTAACCCTAAACCCTAACCCAACCGTAACCCTAACCCTAACCCTACCCCTAACCCTAACCCCTAACCCCAAACCCTAAACCCTAACCCTAACCGTAACCCTAACCCTATCCCTAACCCTAACCTGACGGACAGGCTGGAACCAGCTGCTCAACTCGCCGGAACCACCTGCCAGACATGCCAGAACCACCTGCCGAGCACGCCGGAGCCACCTGCTGGACTCACCAGAACCACCTGCCTGACAGGCCAAAATCAACAGCTGGCTATGAGAGAACCACCTGGCAGACAATCCGCAATAACCTGCCAGGCATGCAGGAACCACCTCTCAGACGTAAGAGAACCACGTGCCGGACACGCTGGAACCACGTCCTGGACAGACTGGAACCACCTGCCGGACATGCCTGGACCACCTGCCGAGCACGCCGGAACCACCTGCTCGACTCGCAGGACCCATGTGCCAGACACACCAAAATGAACTGCCGGCTACACCAGAACCACTTACCGGACACTCCGGAATAACCTGCCCGGCATGCCAGAACCACCTCTCAGAAGTGCCAGAAGCACGTGCTGGACATGCCGGAACAACCTATCGGACAGAACGGAACAACCTGCCGGACACACCAAAATCACCTGCGGGCTACGCCAGAACCACTTGGAGGACTCTCCGGGAAAACCTGCCGGGCATGCTGGAACCACCTCTCAGACGTGCCTGAACCACGTGGCGGACACTCCGGAAACGCATGTCGGGCCGGCCGGAACCACCTCTCAGACGTGCCAGAACCTCATGCCGGACACCCCAGAACCAGCTGCTGGACAGACCGGAAACACCTGCCGGACACGCCGGAACCACATGTTCGACTCGCTGGAACCACATTCTGGACATGGCAAAATCACCTGCCGCCTATGCCAGAACCGCTTGGCGAACACTCCGGAATCACCTGTCAGGCATGCCGGAACCACCTCTCAGACCTGCCAGAACCACATGCCAATGACACCGGAAGCACCTGCCGAGCATGCCGGAAGCACCTGCTCGACTCGCCAGAACCACCTGTCGGACACGCCAAAATCACCTGCCGGCTACGCCACAGCCAGTTGGTGAACACTCCGGAAACACCTGCCGGGCTGGCTGGAACCACCTGCCAGTCACGCCAACATCACCTGCCAGCTACGCCAGAACCACTTGGGGGAGACTCCAGAAACACCTGTTGGGCCAGCCGGAACCACCTCTCAGACGTGCCAGAACCATGTGCCTGAGATGCTGGAACCGCACCCCGAACAGACCGAAACCACCTGCCAGACCCAACTGAACCACCTGCCGAGCACGCAGGAACAACCTGCTCGCCTCGCCGGAACCACCTGCCGGGCGCAGCGGAAGCACCTGCGGAGCGCGCCGGAGCCACCTGCTCGCCTCGCCGGAACCACGTGCCGGGCCCTAACCCTAACCCTAACCCTTACCCTATCCCCAAACCCTAACCCTAACCCTAACCCCTAACCATAAGCCTAACCCTAAACCCTAACCCAACCGTAACCCTAACCCTAACCCTACCCCTAACCCTAACCCCTAACCCCAAACCCTAAACCCTAACCCTAACCGTAACCCTAACCCTATCCCTAACCCTAACCTGACGGACAGGCTGGAACCAGCTGCTCAACTCGCCGGAACCACCTGCCAGACATGCCAGAACCACCTGCCGAGCACGCCGGAGCCACCTGCTGGACTCACCAGAACCACCTGCCTGACAGGCCAAAATCAACAGCTGGCTATGAGAGAACCACCTGGCAGACAATCCGCAATAACCTGCCAGGCATGCAGGAACCACCTCTCAGACGTAAGAGAACCACGTGCCGGACACGCTGGAACCACGTCCTGGACAGACTGGAACCACCTGCCGGACATGCCTGGACCACCTGCCGAGCACGCCGGAACCACCTGCTCGACTCGCAGGACCCATGTGCCAGACACGCCAAAATGAACTGCCGGCTACACCAGAACCACTTACCGGACACTCCGGAATAACCTGCCCGGCATGCCAGAACCACCTCTCAGAAGTGCCAGAAGCACGTGCTGGACATGCCGGAACAACCTATCGGACAGAACGGAACAACCTGCCGGACACACCAAAATCACCTGCGGGCTACGCCAGAACCACTTGGAGGACTCTCCGGGAAAACCTGCCGGGCATGCTGGAACCACCTCTCAGACGTGCCTGAACCACGTGGCGGACACTCCGGAAACGCATGTCGGGCCGGCCGGAACCACCTCTCAGACGTGCCAGAACCTCATGCCGGACACCCCAGAACCACCTGCTGGACAGACCGGAAACACCTGCCGGACACGCCGGAACCACATGTTCGACTCGCTGGAACCACATTCTGGACATGGCAAAATCACCTGCCGCCTATGCCAGAACCGCTTGGCGAACACTCCGGAATCACCTGTCAGGCATGCCGGAACCACCTCTCAGACCTGCCAGAACCACATGCCAATGACACCGGAAGCACCTGCCGAGCATGCCGGAAGCACCTGCTCGACTCGCCAGAACCACCTGTCGGACACGCCAAAATCACCTGCCGGCTACGCCACAGCCAGTTGGTGAACACTCCGGAAACACCTGCCGGGCTGGCTGGAACCACCTGCCAGTCACGCCAACATCACCTGCCAGCTACGCCAGAACCACTTGGCGGAGACTCCAGAAACACCTGTTGGGCCAGCCGGAACCACCTCTCAGACGTGCCAGAACCATGTGCCTGAGATGCTGGAACCGCACCCCGAACAGACCGAAACCACCTGCCAGACCCAACTGAACCACCTGCCGAGCACGCAGGAACAACCTGCTCGCCTCGCCGGAACCACCTGCCGGGCGCAGCGGAAGCACCTGCGGAGCGCGCCGGAGCCACCTGCTCGCCTCGCCGGAACCACCTGCCGGGCCCAGCGGAAGCACCTGCCGAGCGCGCCGGAGCCACCTGCTCGCCTCGCCGGAACCACCTGCCGGGCCCAGCGGAAGCACCTGCCGAGCGCGCCGGAGCCACCTGCTCGCCTCGCCGGAACCACCTGCCGGGCCCAGCGGAAGCACCTGCCGAGCGCGCCGGAGCCACCTGCTCGCCTCGCCGGAACCACCTGCCGGGCCCTAACCCTAACCCTAACCCTAACCCTATCCCCAAACCCTAACCCTAACCCTAACCCCTAACCCTAAGCCTAACCCAAACCCTAACCCAACCGTAACCCTAACCCTAACCCTACCCCTAACCCTAACCCCTAACCCCAAACCCTAAACCCTAACCCTAACCGTAACCCTAACCCCATCCCTAACCCTAACCTGACGGACAGGCTGGAACCAGCTGCTCAACTCGCCGGAACCACCTGCCAGACATGCCAGAACCACCTGCCGAGCACGCCGGAGCCACCTGCTGGACTCACCAGAACCACCTGCCTGACAGGCCAAAATCAACAGCTGGCTATGAGAGAACCACCTGGCAGACAATCCGCAATAACCTGCCAGGCATGCAGGAACCACCTCTCAGACGTAAGAGAACCACGTGCCGGACACGCTGGAACCACGTCCTGGACAGACTGGAACCACCTGCCGGACATGCCTGGACCACCTGCCGAGCACGCCGGAACCACCTGCTCGACTCGCAGGACCCATGTGCCAGACACGCCAAAATGAACTGCCGGCTACACCAGAACCACTTACCGGACACTCCGGAATAACCTGCCCGGCATGCCAGAACCACCTCTCAGAAGTGCCAGAAGCACGTGCTGGACATGCCGGAACAACCTATCGGACAGAACGGAACAACCTGCCGGACACACCAAAATCACCTGCGGGCTACGCCAGAACCACTTGGAGGACTCTCCGGGAAAACCTGCCGGGCATGCTGGAACCACCTCTCAGACGTGCCTGAACCACGTGGCGGACACTCCGGAAACGCATGTCGGGCCGGCCGGAACCACCTCTCAGACGTGCCAGAACCTCATGCCGGACACCCCAGAACCACCTGCTGGACAGACCGGAAACACCTGCCGGACACGCCGGAACCACATGTTCGACTCGCTGGAACCACATTCTGGACATGGCAAAATCACCTGCTGCCTATGCCAGAACCGCTTGGCGAACACTCCGGAATCACCTGTCAGGCATGCCGGAACCACCTCTCAGACCTGCCAGAACCACATGCCAATGACACCGGAAGCACCTGCCGAGCATGCCGGAAGCACCTGCTCGACTCGCCAGAACCACCTGTCGGACACGCCAAAATCACCTGCCGGCTACGCCACAGCCAGTTGGTGAACACTCCGGAAACACCTGCCGGGCTGGCTGGAACCACCTGCCAGCTACGCCAGAACCACTTGGCGGAGACTCCAGAAACACCTGTTGGGCCAGCCGGAACCACCTCTCAGACGTGCCAGAACCATGTGACTGAGATGCTGGAACCACACCCCGAACAGACCGAAACCACCTGCCAGACCCAACTGAACCACCTGCCGAGCACGCAGGAACAACCTGCTCGCCTCGCCGGAACCACCTGCCGGGCGCAGCGGAAGCACCTGCCGAGCGCGCCGGAGCCACCTGCTCGCCTCGCCGGAACCACGTGCCGGGCCCTAACCCTAACCCTAACCCTAACCCTATCCCCAAACCCTAACCCTAACCCTAACCCCTAACCCTAAGCCTAACCCTAAACCCTAACCCAACCGTAACCCTAACCCTAACCCTACCCCTAACCCTAACCCCTAACCCCAAACCCTAAACCCTAACCCTAACCGTAACCCTAACCCTATCCCTAACCCTAACCTGACGGACAGGCTGGAACCAGCTGCTCAACTCGCCGGAACCACCTGCCAGACATGCCAGAACCACCTGCCGAGCACGCCGGAGCCACCTGCTGGACTCACCAGAACCACCTGCCTGACAGGCCAAAATCAACAGCTGGCTATGAGAGAACCACCTGGCAGACAATCCGCAATAACCTGCCAGGCATGCAGGAACCACCTCTCAGACGTAAGAGAACCACGTGCCGGACACGCTGGAACCACGTCCTGGACAGACTGGAACCACCTGCCGGACATGCCTGGACCACCTGCCGAGCACGCCGGAACCACCTGCTCGACTCGCAGGACCCATGTGCCAGACACGCCAAAATGAACTGCCGGCTACACCAGAACCACTTACCGGACACTCCGGAATAACCTGCCCGGCATGCCAGAACCACCTCTCAGAAGTGCCAGAAGCACGTGCTGGACATGCCGGAACAACCTATCGGACAGAACGGAACAACCTGCCGGACACACCAAAATCACCTGCGGGCTACGCCAGAACCACTTGGAGGACTCTCCGGGAAAACCTGCCGGGCATGCTGGAACCACCTCTCAGACGTGCCTGAACCACGTGGCGGACACTCCGGAAACGCATGTCGGGCCGGCCGGAACCACCTCTCAGACGTGCCAGAACCTCATGCCGGACACCCCAGAACCACCTGCTGGACAGACCGGAAACACCTGCCGGACACGCCGGAACCACATTTTCGACTCGCTGGAACCACATTCTGGACATGGCAAAATCACCTGCCGCCTATGCCAGAACCGCTTGGCGAACACTCCGGAATCACCTGTCAGGCATGCCGGAACCACCTCTCAGACCTGCCAGAACCACATGCCAATGACACCGGAAGCACCTGCCGAGCATGCCGGAAGCACCTGCTCGACTCGCCAGAACCACCTGTCGGACACGCCAAAATCACCTGCCGGCTACGCCACAGCCAGTTGGTGAACACTCCGGAAACACCTGCCGGGCTGGCTGGAACCACCTGCCAGTCACGCCAACATCACCTGCCAGCTACGCCAGAACCACTTGGCGGAGACTCCAGAAACACCTGTTGGGCCAGCCGGAACCACCTCTCAGACGTGCCAGAACCATGTGCCTGAGATGCTGGAACCACACCCCGAACAGACCGAAACCACCTGCCAGACCCAACTGAACCACCTGCCGAGCACGCAGGAACAACCTGCTCGCCTCGCCGGAACCACCTGCCGGGCGCAGCGGAAGCACCTGCCGAGCGCGCCGGAGCCACCTGCTCGGCTCGCCGGAACCACCTGCCGGGCCCTAACCCTAACCCTAACCCTAACCCTATCCCCAAACCCTAACCCTAACGCTAACCCCTAACCCTAAGCCTAACCCTAAACCCTAACCCAACCGTAACCCTAACCCTAACCCTACCCCTAACCCTAACCCCTAACCCCAAACCCTAAACCCTAACCCTAACCGTAACCCTAACCCTATCCCTAACCCTAACCTGACGGACAGGCTGGAACCAGCTGCTCAACTCGCCGGAACCACCTGCCAGACATGCCAGAACCACCTGCCGAGCACGCCGGAGCCACCTGCTGGACTCACCAGAACCACCTGCCTGACAGGCCAAAATCAACAGCTGGCTATGAGAGAACCACCTGGCAGACAATCCGCAATAACCTGTCAGGCATGCAGGAACCACCTCTCAGACGTAAGAGAACCACGTGCCGGACACGCTGGAACCACGTCCTGGACAGACTGGAACCACCTGCCGGACATGCCTGGACCACCTGCCGAGCACGCCGGAACCACCTGCTCGACTCGCAGGACCCATGTGCCAGACACGCCAAAATGAACTGCCGGCTACACCAGAACCACTTACCGGACACTCCGGAATAACCTGCCCGGCATGCCAGAACCACCTCTCAGAAGTGCCAGAAGCACGTGCTGGACATGCCGGAACAACCTATCGGACAGAACGGAACAACCTGCCGGACACACCAAAATCACCTGCGGGCTACGCCAGAACCACTTGGAGGACTCTCCGGGAAAACCTGCCGGGCATGCTGGAACCACCTCTCAGACGTGCCTGAACCACGTGGCGGACACTCCGGAAACGCATGTCGGGCCGGCCGGAACCACCTCTCAGACGTGCCAGAACCTCATGCCGGACACCCCAGAACCACCTGCTGGACAGACCGGAAACACCTGCCGGACACGCCGGAACCACATTTTCGACTCGCTGGAACCACATTCTGGACATGGCAAAATCACCTGCCGCCTATGCCAGAACCGCTTGGCGAACACTCCGGAATCACCTGTCAGGCATGCCGGAACCACCTCTCAGACCTGCCAGAACCACATGCCAATGACACCGGAAGCACCTGCCGAGCATGCCGGAAGCACCTGCTCGACTCGCCAGAACCACCTGTCGGACACGCCAAAATCACCTGCCGGCTACGCCACAGCCAGTTGGTGAACACTCCGGAAACACCTGCCGGGCTGGCTGGAACCACCTGCCAGCTACGCCAGAACCACTTGGCGGAGACTCCAGAAACACCTGTTGGGCCAGCCGGAACCACCTCTCAGACGTGCCAGAACCATGTGCCTGAGATGCTGGAACCACACCCCGAACAGACCGAAACCACCTGCCAGACCCAACTGAACCACCTGCCGAGCACGCAGGAACAACCTGCTCGCCTCGCCGGAACCACCTGCCGGGCGCAGCGGAAGCACCTGCCGAGCGCGCCGGAGCCACCTGCTCGCCTCGCCGGAACCACGTGCCGGGCCCTAACCCTAACCCTAACCCTAACCCTATCCCCAAACCCTAACCCTAACCCTAACCCCTAACCCTAAGCCTAACCCTAAACCCTAACCCAACCGTAACCCTAACCCTAACCCTACCCCTAACCCTAACCCCTAACCCCAAACCCTAAACCCTAACCCTAACCGTAACCCTAACCCTATCCCTAACCCTAACCAGACGGACAGGCTGGAACCAGCTGCTCAACTCGCCGGAACCACCTGCCAGACATGCCAGAACCACCTGCCGAGCACGCCGGAGCCACCTGCTGGACTCACCAGAACCACCTGCCTGACAGGCCAAAATCAACAGCTGGCTATGAGAGAACCACCTGGCAGACAATCCGCAATAACCTGCCAGGCATGCAGGAACCACCTCTCAGACGTAAGAGAACCACGTGCCGGACACGCTGGAACCACGTCCTGGACAGACTGGAACCACCTGCCGGACATGCCTGGACCACCTGCCGAGCACGCCGGAACCACCTGCTCGACTCGCAGGACCCATGTGCCAGACACGCCAAAATGAACTGCCGGCTACACCAGAACCACTTACCGGACACTCCGGAATAACCTGCCCGGCATGCCAGAACCACCTCTCAGAAGTGCCAGAAGCACGTGCTGGACATGCCGGAACAACCTATCGGACAGAACGGAACAACCTGCCGGACACACCAAAATCACCTGCGGGCTACGCCAGAACCACTTGGAGGACTCTCCGGGAAAACCTGCCGGGCATGCTGGAACCACCTCTCAGACGTGCCTGAACCACGTGGCGGACACTCCGGAAACGCACGTCGGGCCGGCCGGAACCACCTCTCAGACGTGCCAGAACCTCATGCCGGACACCCCAGAACCACCTGCTGGACAGACCGGAAACACCTGCCGGACACGCCGGAACCACATGTTCGACTCGCTGGAACCACATTCTGGACATGGCAAAATCACCTGCCGCCTATGCCAGAACCGCTTGGCGAACACTCCGGAATCACCTGTCAGGCATGCCGGAACCACCTCTCAGACCTGCCAGAACCACATGCCAATGACACCGGAAGCACCTGCCGAGCATGCCGGAAGCACCTGCTCGACTCGCCAGAACCACCTGTCGGACACGCCAAAATCACCTGCCGGCTACGCCACAGCCAGTTGGTGAACACTCCGGAAACACCTGCCGGGCTGGCTGGAACCACCTGCCAGTCACGCCAACATCACCTGCCAGCTACGCCAGAACCACTTGGCGGAGACTCCGGAAACACCTGTTGGGCCAGCCGGAACCACCTCTCAGACGTGCCAGAACCATGTGCCTGAGATGCTGGAACCGCACCCCGAACAGACCGAAACCACCTGCCAGACCCAACTGAACCACCTGCCGAGCACGCAGGAACAACCTGCTCGCCTCGCCGGAACCACCTGCCGGGCGCAGCGGAAGCACCTGCCGAGCGCGCCGGAGCCACCTGCTCGCCTCGCCGGAACCACCTGCCGGGTGCAGCGGAAGCACCTGCCTAGCGCTCCGGAGCCACCTGCTCGCCTCGCCGGAACCACCTGCCGGGCCCAGCGGAAGCATGTGCCAAGCACGCCGGAGCCACCTGCTCGCCTCGCCGTAACCACCTGCCGGGCCCAGCGGAAGCACCTGCCGAGCGCGCCGGAGCCACCTGCTCGCCTCGCCGGAACCACGTGCCGGGCCCTAACCCTAACCCTAACCCTATCCCCAAACCCTAACCCCAACCCTAACCCCTAACCCTAAGCCTAACCCTAAACCCTAACCCAACCGTAACCCTAACCCTAACCCTACCCCTAACCCTAACCCCTAACCCCAAACCCTAAACCCTAACCCTAACCGTAACCCTAACCCTATCCCTAACCCTAACCTGACGGACAGGCTGGAACCAGCTGCTCAACTCGCCGGAACCACCTGCCAGACATGCCAGAACCACCTGCCGAGCACGCCGGAGCCACCTGCTGGACTCACCAGAACCACCTGCCTGACAGGCCAAAATCAACAGCTGGCTATGAGAGAACCACCTGGCAGACAATCCGCAATAACCTGCCAGGCATGCAGGAACCACCTCTCAGACGTAAGAGAACCACGTGCCGGACACGCTGGAACCACGTCCTGGACAGACTGGAACCACCTGCCGGACATGCCTGGACCACCTGCCGAGCACGCCGGAACCACCTGCTCGACTCGCAGGACCCATGTGCCAGACACGCCAAAATGAACTGCCGGCTACACCAGAACCACTTACCGGACACTCCGGAATAACCTGCCCGGCATGCCAGAACCACCTCTCAGAAGTGCCAGAAGCACGTGCTGGACATGCCGGAACAACCTATCGGACAGAACGGAACAACCTGCCGGACACACCAAAATCACCTGCGGGCTACGCCAGAACCACTTGGAGGACTCTCCGGGAAAACCTGCCGGGCATGCTGGAACCACCTCTCAGACGTGCCTGAACCACGTGGCGGACACTCCGGAAACGCACGTCGGGCCGGCCGGAACCACCTCTCAGACGTGCCAGAACCTCATGCCGGACACCCCAGAACCACCTGCTGGACAGACCGGAAACACCTGCCGGACACGCCGGAACCACATGTTCGACTCGCTGGAACCACATTCTGGACATGGCAAAATCACCTGCCGCCTATGCCAGAACCGCTTGGCGAACACTCCGGAATCACCTGTCAGGCATGCCGGAACCACCTCTCAGACCTGCCAGAACCACATGCCAATGACACCGGAAGCACCTGCCGAGCATGCCGGAAGCACCTGCTCGACTCGCCAGAACCACCTGTCGGACACGCCAAAATCACCTGCCGGCTACGCCACAGCCAGTTGGTGAACACTCCGGAAACACCTGCCGGGCTGGCTGGAACCACCTGCCAGTCACGCCAACATCACCTGCCAGCTACGCCAGAACCACTTGGCGGAGACTCCGGAAACACCTGTTGGGCCAGCCGGAACCACCTCTCAGACGTGCCAGAACCATGTGCCTGAGATGCTGGAACCGCACCCCGAACAGACCGAAACCACCTGCCAGACCCAACTGAACCACCTGCCGAGCACGCAGGAACAACCTGCTCGCCTCGCCGGAACCACCTGCCGGGCGCAGCGGAAGCACCTGCCGAGCGCGCCGGAGCCACCTGCTCGCCTCGCCGGAACCACCTGCCGGGTGCAGCGGAAGCACCTGCCGAGCGCGCCGTAGCCACCTGCTCGCCTCGCCGGAACCACCTGCCGGGCCCAGCGGAAGCACGTGCCAAGCACGCCGGAGCCACCTGCTCGCCTCGCCGGAACCACCTGCCGGGCCCAGCGGAAGCACCTGCCGAGCGCGCCGGAGCCACCTGCTCGCCTCGCCGGAACCACGTGCCGGGCCCTAACCCTAACCCTAACCCTAACCCTAACCCTATCCCCAAACCCTAACCCTAACCCTAACCCCTAACCCTAAGCCTAACCCTAAACCCTAACCCAACCGTAACCCTAACCCTAACCCTAACCCCTAACCCTAAGCCTAACCCAAACCCTAACCCAACCGTAACCCTAACCCTAACCCTACCCCTAACCCTAACCCCTAACCCCAAACCCTAAACCCTAACCCTAACCGTAACCCTAACCCTATCCCTAACCCTAACCTGACGGACAGGCTGGAACCAGCTGCTCAACTCGCCGGAACCACCTGCCAGACATGCCAGAACCACCTGGCGAGCACGCCGGAGCCACCTGCTGGACTCACCAGAACCACCTGCCTGACAGGCCAAAATCAACAGCTGGCTATGAGAGAACCACCTGGCAGACAATCCGCAATAACCTGCCAGGCATGCAGGAACCACCTCTCAGACGTAAGAGAACCACGTGCCGGACACGCTGGAACCACGTCCTGGACAGACTGGAACCACCTGCCGGACATGCCTGGACCACCTGCCGAGCACGCCGGAACCACCTGCTCGACTCGCAGGACCCATGTGCCAGACACGCCAAAATGAACTGCCGGCTACACCAGAACCACTTACCGGACACTCCGGAATAACCTGCCCGGCATGCCAGAACCACCTCTCAGAAGTGCCAGAAGCACGTGCTGGACATGCCGGAACAACCTATCGGACAGAACGGAACAACCTGCCGGACACACCAAAATCACCTGCGGGCTACGCCAGAACCACTTGGAGGACTCTCCGGGAAAACCTGCCGGGCATGCTGGAACCACCTCTCAGACGTGCCTGAACCACGTGGCGGACACTCCGGAAACGCATGTCGGGCCGGCCGGAACCACCTCTCAGACGTGCCAGAACCTCATGCCGGACACCCCAGAACCACCTGCTGGACAGACCGGAAACACCTGCCGGACACGCCGGAACCACATGTTCGACTCGCTGGAACCACATTCTGGACATGGCAAAATCACCTGCCGCCTATGCCAGAACCGCTTGGCGAACACTCCGGAATCACCTGTCAGGCATGCCGGAACCACCTCTCAGACCTGCCAGAACCACATGCCAATGACACCGGAAGCACCTGCCGAGCATGCCGGAAGCACCTGCTCGACTCGCCAGAACCACCTGTCGGACACGCCAAAATCACCTGCCGGCTACGCCACAGCCAGTTGGTGAACACTCCGGAAACACCTGCCGGGCTGGCTGGAACCACCTGCCAGCTACGCCAGAACCACTTGGCGGAGACTCCAGAAACACCTGTTGGGCCAGCCGGAACCACCTCTCAGACGTGCCAGAACCATGTGCCTGAGATGCTGGAACCACACCCCAAACAGACCGAAACCACCTGCCAGACCCAACTGAACCACGTGCCGAGCACGCAGGAACAACCTGCTCGCCTCGCCGGAACCACCTGCCGGGCGCAGCGGAAGCACCTGCCGAGCGCGCCGGAGCCACCTGCTCGCCTCGCCGGAACCACCTGCCGGGTGCAGCGGAAGCACCTGCCTAGCGCTCCGGAGCCACCTGCTCGCCTCGCCGGAACCACCTGCCGGGCCCAGCGGAAGCATGTGCCAAGCACGCCGGAGCCACCTGCTCGCCTCGCCGTAACCACCTGCCGGGCCCAGCGGAAGCACCTGCCGAGCGCGCCGGAGCCACCTGCTCGCCTCGCCGGAACCACCTGCCGGGTGCAGCGGAAGCACCTGCCGAGCGCGCCGGAGCCACCTGCTCGCCTCGCCGGAACCACCTGCCGGGCCCAGCGGAAGCACGTGCCAAGCACGCCGGAGCCACCTGCTCGCCTCGCCGGAACCACCTGCCGGGCCCAGCGGAAGCACCTGCCGAGCGCGCCGGAGCCACCTGCTCGCCTCGCCGGAACCACGTGCCGGGCCCTAACCCTAACCCTAACCCTAACCCTAACCCTATCCCCAAACCCTAACCCTAACCCTAACCCCTAACCCTAAGCCTAACCCTAAACCCTAACCCAACCGTAACCCTAACCCTAACCCTAACCCCTAACCCTAAGCCTAACCCAAACCCTAACCCAACCGTAACCCTAACCCTAACCCTACCCCTAACCCTAACCCCTAACCCCAAACCCTAAACCCTAACCCTAACCGTAACCCTAACCCTATCCCTAACCCTAACCTGACGGACAGGCTGGAACCAGCTGCTCAACTCGCCGGAACCACCTGCCAGACATGCCAGAACCACCTGCCGAGCACGCCGGAGCCACCTGCTGGACTCACCAGAACCACCTGCCTGACAGGCCAAAATCAACAGCTGGCTATGAGAGAACCACCTGGCAGACAATCCGCAATAACCTGCCAGGCATGCAGGAACCACCTCTCAGACGTAAGAGAACCACGTGCCGGACACGCTGGAACCACGTCCTGGACAGACTGGAACCACCTGCCGGACATGCCTGGACCACCTGCCGAGCACGCCGGAACCACCTGCTCGACTCGCAGGACCCATGTGCCAGACACGCCAAAATGAACTGCCGGCTACACCAGAACCACTTACCGGACACTCCGGAATAACCTGCCCGGCATGCCAGAACCACCTCTCAGAAGTGCCAGAAGCACGTGCTGGACATGCCGGAACAACCTATCGGACAGAACGGAACAACCTGCCGGACACACCAAAATCACCTGCGGGCTACGCCAGAACCACTTGGAGGACTCTCCGGGAAAACCTGCCGGGCATGCTGGAACCACCTCTCAGACGTGCCTGAACCACGTGGCGGACACTCCGGAAACGCATGTCGGGCCGGCCGGAACCACCTCTCAGACGTGCCAGAACCTCATGCCGGACACCCCAGAACCACCTGCTGGACAGACCGGAAACACCTGCCGGACACGCCGGAACCACATGTTCGACTCGCTGGAACCACATTCTGGACATGGCAAAATCACCTGCCGCCTATGCCAGAACCGCTTGGCGAACACTCCGGAATCACCTGTCAGGCATGCCGGAACCACCTCTCAGACCTGCCAGAACCACATGCCAATGACACCGGAAGCACCTGCCGAGCATGCCGGAAGCACCTGCTCGACTCGCCAGAACCACCTGTCGGACACGCCAAAATCACCTGCCGGCTACGCCACAGCCAGTTGGTGAACACTCCGGAAACACCTGCCGGGCTGGCTGGAACCACCTGCCAGCTACGCCAGAACCACTTGGCGGAGACTCCAGAAACACCTGTTGGGCCAGCCGGAACCACCTCTCAGACGTGCCAGAACCATGTGCCTGAGATGCTGGAACCACACCCCAAACAGACCGAAACCACCTGCCAGACCCAACTGAACCACCTGCCGAGCACGCAGGAACAACCTGCTCGCCTCGCCGGAACCACCTGCCGGGCGCAGCGGAAGCACCTGCCGAGCGCGCCGGAGCCACCTGCTCGCCTCGCCGGAACCACCTGCCGGGTGCAGCGGAAGCACCTGCCTAGCGCTCCGGAGCCACCTGCTCGCCTCGCCGGAACCACCTGCCGGGCCCAGCGGAAGCATGTGCCAAGCACGCCGGAGCCACCTGCTCGCCTCGCCGTAACCACCTGCCGGGCCCAGCGGAAGCACCTGCCGAGCGCGCCGGAGCCACCTGCTCGCCTCGCCGGAACCACGTGCCGGGCCCTAACCCTAACCCTAACCCTATCCCCAAACCCTAACCCCAACCCTAACCCCTAACCCTAAGCCTAACCCTAAACCCTAACCCAACCGTAACCCTAACCCTAACCCTACCCCTAACCCTAACCCCTAACCCCAAACCCTAAACCCTAACCCTAACCGTAACCCTAACCCTATCCCTAACCCTAACCTGACGGACAGGCTGGAACCAGCTGCTCAACTCGCCGGAACCACCTGCCAGACATGCCAGAACCACCTGCCGAGCACGCCGGAGCCACCTGCTGGACTCACCAGAACCACCTGCCTGACAGGCCAAAATCAACAGCTGGCTATGAGAGAACCACTTGGCAGAAAATCCGCAATAACCTGCCAGGCATGCAGGAACCACCTCTCAGACGTAAGAGAACCACGTGCCGGACACGCTGGAACCACGTCCTGGACAGACTGGAACCACCTGCCGGACATGCCTGGACCACCTGCCGAGCACGCCGGAACCACCTGCTCGACTCGCAGGACCCATGTGCCAGACACACCAAAATGAACTGCCGGCTACACCAGAACCACTTACCGGACACTCCGGAATAACCTGCCCGGCATGCCAGAACCACCTCTCAGAAGTGCCAGAAGCACGTGCTGGACATGCCGGAACAACCTATCGGACAGAACGGAACAACCTGCCGGACACACCAAAATCACCTGCGGGCTACGCCAGAACCACTTGGAGGACTCTCCGGGAAAACCTGCCGGGCATGCTGGAACCACCTCTCAGACGTGCCTGAACCACGTGGCGGACACTCCGGAAACGCACGTCGGGCCGGCCGGAACCACCTCTCAGACGTGCCAGAACCTCATGCCGGACACCCCAGAACCACCTGCTGGACAGACCGGAAACACCTGCCGGACACGCCGGAACCACATGTTCGACTCGCTGGAACCACATTCTGGACATGGCAAAATCACCTGCCGCCTATGCCAGAAACGCTTGGCGAACACTCCGGAATCACCTGTCAGGCATGCCGGAACCACCTCTCAGACCTGCCAGAACCACATGCCAATGACACCGGAAGCACCTGCCGAGCATGCCGGAAGCACCTGCTCGACTCGCCAGAACCACCTGTCGGACACGCCAAAATCACCTGCCGGCTACGCCACAGCCAGTTGGTGAACACTCCGGAAACACCTGCCGGGCTGGCTGGAACCACCTGCCAGTCACGCCAACATCACCTGCCAGCTACGCCAGAACCACTTGGCGGAGACTCCAGAAACACCTGTTGGGCCAGCCGGAACCACCTCTCAGACGTGCCAGAACCATGTGCCTGAGATGCTGGAACCACACCCCGAACAGACCGAAACCACCTGCCAGACCCAACTGAACCACCTGCCGAGCACGCAGGAACAACCTGCTCGCCTCGCCGGAACCACCAGCCGGGCGCAGCGGAAGCACCTGCGGAGCGCGCCGGAGCCACCTGCTCGCCTCGCCGGAACCACCTGCCGGGCCCAGCAGAAGCACCTGCCGGGCGCGCCGGAGCCACCTGCCCGGCTCGCCGGAACCACCTGCTGGGCCCTAACCCTAACCCTAACCCTAACCCTATCCCCAAACCCTAACCCTAACCCTAACCCCTAACCCTAAGCCTAACCCTAAACCCTAACCCAACCGTAACCCTAACCCTAACCCTACCCCTAACCCTAACCCCTAACCCCAAACCCTAAACCCTAACCCTAACCGTAACCCTAACCCTATCCCTAACCCTAACCTGACGGACAGGCTGGAACCAGCTGCTCAACTCGCCGGAACCACCTGCCAGACATGCCAGAACCACCTGCCGAGCACGCCGGAGCCACCTGCTGGACTCACCAGAACCACCTGCCTGACAGGCCAAAATCAACAGCTGGCTATGAGAGAACCACCTGGCAGACAATCCGCAATAACCTGCCAGGCATGCAGGAACCACCTCTCAGACGTAAGAGAACCACGTGCCGGACACGCTGGAACCACGTCCTGGACAGACTGGAACCACCTGCCGGACATGCCTGGACCACCTGCCGAGCACGCCGGAACCACCTGCTCGACTCGCAGGACCCATGTGCCAGACACGCCAAAATGAACTGCCGGCTACACCAGAACCACTTACCGGACACTCCGGAATAACCTGCCCGGCATGCCAGAACCACCTCTCAGAAGTGCCAGAAGCACGTGCTGGACATGCCGGAACAACCTATCGGACAGAACGGAACAACCTGCCGGACACACCAAAATCACCTGCGGGCTACGCCAGAACCACTTGGAGGACTCTCCGGGAAAACCTGCCGGGCATGCTGGAACCACCTCTCAGACGTGCCTGAACCACGTGGCGGACACTCCGGAAACGCATGTCGGGCCGGCCGGAACCACCTCTCAGACGTGCCAGAACCTCATGCCGGACACCCCAGAACCACCTGCTGGACAGACCGGAAACACCTGCCGGACACGCCGGAACCACATGTTCGACTCGCTGGAACCACATTCTGGACATGGCAAAATCACCTGCCGCCTATGCCAGAACCGCTTGGCGAACACTCCGGAATCACCTGTCAGGCATGCCGGAACCACCTCTCAGACCTGCCAGAACCACATGCCAATGACACCGGAAGCACCTGCCGAGCATGCCGGAAGCACCTGCTCGACTCGCCAGAACCACCTGTCGGACACGCCAAAATCACCTGCCGGCTACGCCACAGCCAGTTGGTGAACACTCCGGAAACACCTGCCGGGCTGGCTGGAACCACCTGCCAGTCACGCCAACATCACCTGCCAGCTACGCCAGAACCACTTGGCGGAGACTCCAGAAACACCTGTTGGGCCAACCGGAACCACCTCTCAGACGTGCCAGAACCATGTGCCTGAGATGCTGGAACCGCACCCCGAACAGACCGAAACCACCTGCCAGACCCAACTGAACCACCTGCCGAGCACGCAGGAACAACCTGCTCGCCTCGCCGGAACCACCTGCCGGGCGCAGCGGAAGCACCTGCGGAGCGCGCCGGAGCCACCTGCTCGCCTCGCCGGAACCACCTGCCCGGCGCGCCGGAGCCACCTGCTCGCCTCGCCGGAACCACGTGACGGGCCCTAACCCTAACCCTAACCCTAACCCTATCCCCAAACCCTAACCCTAACCCTAACCGCTAACCCTAAGCCTAACCCTAAACCCTAACCCAACCGTAACCCTAACCCTAACCCTACCCCTAACCCTAACCCCTAACCCCAAACCCTAAACCCTAACCCTAACCGTAACCCTAACCCTATCCCTAACCCTAACCTGACGGACAGGCTGGAACCAGCTGCTCAACTCGCCGGAACCACCTGCCAGACATGCCAGAACCACCTGCCGAGCACGCCGGAGCCACCTGCTGGACTCACCAGAACCACCTGCCTGACAGGCCAAAATCAACAGCTGGCTATGAGAGAACCACCTGGCAGACAATCCGCAATAACCTGCCAGGCATGCAGGAACCACCTCTCAGACGTAAGAGAACCACGTGCCGGACACGCTGGAACCACGTCCTGGACAGACTGGAACCACCTGCCGGACATGCCTGGACCACCTGCCGAGCACGCCGGAACCACCTGCTCGACTCGCAGGACCCATGTGCCAGACACGCCAAAATGAACTGCCGGCTACACCAGAACCACTTACCGGACACTCCGGAATAACCTGCCCGGCATGCCAGAACCACCTCTCAGAAGTGCCAGAAGCACGTGCTGGACATGCCGGAACAACCTATCGGACAGAACGGAACAACCTGCCGGACACACCAAAATCACCTGCGGGCTACGCCAGAACCACTTGGAGGACTCTCCGGGAAAACCTGCCGGGCATGCTGGAACCACCTCTCAGACGTGCCTGAACCACGTGGCGGACACTCCGGAAACGCATGTCGGGCCGGCCGGAACCACCTCTCAGACGTGCCAGAACCTCATGCCGGACACCCCAGAACCACCTGCTGGACAGACCGGAAACACCTGCCGGACACGCCGGAACCACATGTTCGACTCGCTGGAACCACATTCTGGACATGGCAAAATCACCTGCCGCCTATGCCAGAACCGCTTGGCGAACACTCCGGAATCACCTGTCAGGCATGCCGGAACCACCTCTCAGACCTGCCAGAACCACATGCCAATGACACCGGAAGCACCTGCCGAGGATGCCGGAAGCACCTGCTCGACTCGCCAGAACCACCTGTCGGACACGCCAAAATCACCTGCCGGCTACGCCACAGCCAGTTGGTGAACACTCCGGAAACACCTGCCGGGCTGGCTGGAACCACCTGCCAGTCACGCCAACATCACCTGCCAGCTACGCCAGAACCACTTGGCGGAGACTCCAGAAACACCTGTTGGGCCAGCCGAAACCACCTCTCAGACGTGCCAGAACCATGTGCCTGAGATGCTGGAACCGCACCCCGAACAGACCGAAACCACCTGCCAGACCCAACTGAACCACCTGCCGAGCACGCAGGAACAACCTGCTCGCCTCGCCGGAACCACCTGCCGGGCGCAGCGGAAGCACCTGCGGAGCGCGCCGGAGCCACCTGCTCGCCTCGCCGGAACCACCTGCCCGGCGCGCCGGAGCCACCTGCTCGCCTCGCCGGAACCACGTGACGGGCCCTAACCCTAACCCTAACCCTAACCCTATCCCCAAACCCTAACCCTAACCCTAACCGCTAACCCTAAGCCTAACCCTAAACCCTAACCCAACCGTAACCCTAACCCTAACCCTACCCCTAACCCTAACCCCTAACCCCAAACCCTAAACCCTAACCCTAACCGTAACCCTAACCCTATCCCTAACCCTAACCTGACGGGCAGGCTGGAACCAGCTGCTCAACTCGCCGGAACCACCTGCCAGACATGCCAGAACCACCTGCCGAGCACGCCGGAGCCACCTGCTGGACTCACCAGAACCACCTGCCTGACAGGCCAAAATCAACAGCTGGCTATGAGAGAACCACCTGGCAGACAATCCGCAATAACCTGCCAGGCATGCAGGAACCACCTCTCAGACGTAAGAGAACCACGTGCCGGACACGCTGGAACCACGTCCTGGACAGACTGGAACCACCTGCCGGACATGCCTGGACCACCTGCCGAGCACGCCGGAACCACCTGCTCGACTCGCAGGACCCATGTGCCAGACACGCCAAAATGAACTGCCGGCTACACCAGAACCACTTACCGGACACTCCGGAATAACCTGCCCGGCATGCCAGAACCACCTCTCAGAAGTGCCAGAAGCACGTGCTGGACATGCCGGAACAACCTATCGGACAGAACGGAACAACCTGCCGGACACACCAAAATCACCTGCGGGCTACGCCAGAACCACTTGGAGGACTCTCCGGGAAAACCTGCCGGGCCATGCTGGAACCACCTCTCAGACGTGCCTGAACCACGTGGCGGACACTCCGGAAACGCATGTCGGGCCGGCCGGAACCACCTCTCAGACGTGCCAGAACCTCATGCCGGACACCCCAGAACCACCTGCTGGACAGACCGGAAAACACCTGCCGGACACGCCGGAACCACATGTTCGACTCGCTGGAACCACATTCTGGACATGGCAAAATCACCTGCCGCCTATGCCAGAACCGCTTGGCGAACACGCAGAAAGAGCTGGCTACCACAGGGACCTGGCCTGGCCCTAGCGCTGACGGACCACCACTGAGGCACACACTGCGCCCACGCGGCTCACCGACCCTCGACGCACCCGCCACATGATGGCCACCCAGCCGCACCCAGCAATAACTCAGGATGAACCTGACCAGCAATGCTCAAACGACCGCCAACTCTTGCTGGAAACGACTACCTCTCCTCACAGCTACCCGCCATCAAAACTCGAGACGCCAACAAACTAAAGCACCCCACCCAGACCTGGAAGCCCGACATAGAAACGGTAGACAACGACAACTACAAGACCCGCCGAGCCTCCCCCGACGACCCCCCCCCCACCTACTGTGCCTCCACTGAAGCCGACCCACACATGTGAGCAGCCCACCTGGTGCACCTCGGGCAACCCAAGGAACGGAAACGGAACGAAGGTCCTAGCGCTGGCCGGACCCCACCCGACACCGCTTGAGGCGGGTTCGCAGCACTATGGCCGCCACGCAAGCGCAACCAAAAGAATCCCACCTGCGCCGGGGCACTCTGCACCCGAACCTTTTCTCTCGGCTCCTGCTCGGGAAACCAGCAGAGACACCCTCTGGCATCCCACCGAGACGCCACCCAGAGCTCGACAATGTGACGCCCCCCTCCACTCCGACCAGATCTAATCACGATCCCCCACACGCACCACCAAACATGACTGAACGAACACACCTGGGGCAACCCACCTTGCTGGTCCCTAAGCGGAACCAACACAACAGCCCTCACACCGAATGCCCTGCTGAACTCCTGTGGACCTGTCCTTCCACGCGAACACCAAAGACATGGCTAACCGCTGCGAACGAGCTCCTGCGAAACGGGGCTGCGCACTCTGGGCCCCGCCCTAGGGAAGCACCTGGCCTCCTGCAACTGAACACTCCTCTCCTGCCGACCCCGCGGAACCTACCACCTGACACCGGCCCGGGGAGGTGAACATGCGGAACCGATCCCGTGCCACCACCGGCCACCAACGAAGCAACACTAAGCTGACCACTGCAAAATACACGCCACCTGACGCACATACTGTCCATACCTCCGGTGCGCCGCAACACTCGCGATAAACGCAGAAATAATTGCCCAAGCCAAACATCTGATAGCCGGAAAACACCTCGAGGATGAACACAAGTGGAAGCGCAAAACTGGGACACAGGCTGGCGAGAGCACCAGCTCATCTCAACCACAAAACAGACGGACCGACAGAATGAAACCTCAGTGCGGACGAAATCTGACTACCCAGGGCGCGCCATCAGAACCCCGCGTCCCCCCCGGACGCCGTGACCGCAACTGGCTGACCGAAACCCGTCGGAAGGACCAAACCCGACACCAACACAACCATACACGGGGCCACTAGTGCACGGACCTCAAGGAGGGCGCTCGACTGAACCCCCCGCTGTGCCCCTGACGAACAACGCTGAAGAACGGCTGGAACCACACGAAGCCGAAGGCAATGGGCTGGGCGGGTGGGACTGCCCCGGATGAAACTATGCCTCCTGCTGGTGATACCTACCCTACTCACCGCTGGCAGCACTCTACAAAACTTGCACAGACGCCCCCAACCCCACGCAACAAAACCAGCCACGAAGAACCAGAAACCGCACTCAACGTCTCGACCGACCAGCAGCACACCCACAGCTAGCTACCCCCACAAAAATGGACTGCCCGCACTTGAAGACTGCTACTGACTTGACTGCGGAGACTGACGCCTATAAACAAACAGCATGCTGCAGACCAACACACCAATAACAAGCGCCCAACACGGTAAACCGACCAAAACAACCTGCGCTTGGACACACTGAATCTGCCCAACCTGCCGGACCGCTCGACTAGCTACGCAACACTCCACTGAAAACCCGCCATAACTGCCAAAAAACCAAAACCCTGCCGGGCGGCCCTCCTTCGCGCGACACTGACCCACTGCCGGTGGCGCCACGCCTACCTGACAGCGGACCTCGAAACGCCGCAAACGGCCGCCAACCATGAGACTCTACAGGCCGGCACGCTCCCTGCCACCTGACTCACGGGACCCGGGTGCCGCGTCCTGGCCTTGCTCCCCTGCCCTCCTGGCCGAACCGACTGAGGAGGGGGGCGCCTGACTCTGCACCACTCAATGCACGCCTGCCCACGAAACCCAAACCGGCACACGGAGCCCGTGTTCTCGACAGGCTCAAAAGCTTGACACGCGACGGACAGACCGACTGCCAGACAAACTGCCCTAGTGGCCGCATAGCGGCTCGCTGGCAGGCTACATACTACACGAGCAAAAACCCTACACCCCGCTGCCGAATCAGACAACCCACACCCCCAACCGCCCACTGCCGGACTGACCTGGCATATACCCACGCGCTCAGAAACCACCCCCTCCCAAAGCATCCTCCTGAAGAAGCAACAGAATGGAGTACACTCCCTCCAGGACCCCTCTGGGGACCAGAAAGCTGATCCCCCCAATCCGCCCCAATCTGAATCGAGAAACCGACACCCCAAGCGCCGACCACGACTCCGCCCACCCAGAGGGCACCCCAAGCGACGCCAGCTGCCGCGCATTCCACCTGTGCACCCCACCTGAACCGACACTGAATCCTGCCGGACACACTGCAAGCTCCTGCAGAGTCCAATGAACTGCCTATGACTATGAGAAACAACAACCCTGGCATACTGGAGGACGGCGGCCTGCTATGGCACCCCAGGCTTCGTGAGCGACCCTCAGCGCCACGGACACCCCGAAACCAACTCGGCGGGACACCATGCCTCTCACCTGGCCGGGGGACTCCGGGCCTGTGGCGGACCCACGTCCCAGAAGAACTCTACCGCGAGGCACCACCGGCGGCCCACCTGCACTGATCTCCCTACGGCGCGCCCCTGGGCTGCTCCCACCCACGCGAGGAACACTCGGGTGGTGGACACTCCCCAACAGCAACAACACACTCGAAGGGCAGAAGCCTCGGGATCTGGATGACGCCCTGACCCTGATCACCCCATGCTCCGCTAACAAATACCGAGGCGCGAAATGAGCAAACCGCCCCTGCTCACACTTGCACCCCAAACTGCATCGAACACCCGAATGAGACACTCATCCCGGGCACTGACCCTATGAGCTGACCCCTAGAATGAGCCGCTGAACCCAACGCGGCCTCACGGAAAATGTGCACTGCCTAGCCCCCCGCACAACGTGGGCCACGACACACAATCCGCCTCGCTGCGCTCCACAACCCCGAAAATCTACGGAGAAATGCCACGGACAGCATGCCACCCCGAACTCACCACTCCGACGCGCCCACAGAACCGCAACCCCGACACCAGCCCAAACGACCCTGCCCAACCAGGACCACGGAACCCTGCTGCCGGGAACCTAACACACCCCCCCTTTCTGATGGCCGGACTGGCCCACGTACTGATACAGACGTCAACTAACTGCACTGCAGCTGCGACCCTCGACACGACCGTCTCCCTACGACGCGCAGCAGGCCAATCAGGGCCCACTGGCCGGCTTGGCGAGACAGCCCGACACACCACACATAAACAGCCGAAGAAGGAGCCAGCCCCCCTGGGGGAGCCGCGCACACTCCCCTACTGCCCACCGCTGACCCCCAAACTTAGAATGCCACTCCCACGCACCCCGAGCAACCCACCCCCACCTGACTCCCCCATAAAAAACCATGGGGGCCGCGGCGTCAAAAATGCCAGATGCCACAGCCCCCGGACCACCCCGCGACGGACTGTCAACCAAGAACCGCATGGCCTTGACTGCCTGCCACACCGTGGACCACCCTGGAAACGAACCTGCACGTCTCCGGTCCACCGAAGCTGCGCAACACTCACGCGCTCGCCCCTCTACGACCACCTACCTTCATCCCCACGCTACCTGGAACACGCGCTTGCAAACCCCTCCCAGGTCAGACCTAATGCCAAAGGGGTGAAACCCCCACTCAACACACGAGAGCCGCCAGGTGGAACAACCCAGCCTGACAGCCTGCGCCGAGATGGACAACCACCTTGGAACCTAACATAACCGCAAATCAAGGCCCCGATCGCACGACCCGGGCTGACGACCAAACCGGCAGAACGGGTCGAACCATGGACCTGCACACAACTCACAGCAGCAAAACCGTTCTCCTGAATGCTACGCAGAAGGACTGCTGAGCACTCGCCTTAACCTTGACACCGCCACCACTGCGGGAAAGCACCCCCCCACTTAAAGCTGGACATCCCCTAGCTACCCCTCTAAGAACGCTCGATGCTCGACCGGAGACGCGCCCACCCGCTCGAGCGTGGCCCCCACCTGAACTACCGAAAGGCCCGGACTAAGACCCTGACCCCTACCCTCCTCCCCAAGCCCGACTGCGCCCGCCTTCAAAACAACCCTCATGCTGCTACTGCCCCGGCCCGGCACCCCAGAAGCAAGGCCCCGACGACGAACCCCGTAGCTACAGGCGGCCAGCTCACAACTCCTGAGACGAACGTGAGGGGAACAACCACTCGTGCTACAACCACCGAAGAAACCCCGCAATGAGTGCGAACTCACGGGACACTCCCACCGCCTCTCCGCCAGCTCCACGACCCGACACTATGGCAGAAACGAACTGGCGCGCGAGGAAGCAAAGAGCGTCACGACTGCGAACAGACGCACCCTGACGAGATGACATGACTGGCAACCCCCTAACGCTGTGGCCGAACGCGCAAACGAGCCCACATTCCTGGGAAACTCTGCACTGAGGCGAAACCGGCACCCGAAAGCCCACCCGACCGGGCCACCGACAGCACTCTGACCGCGCCCGCGCATGAGCACCGCAAACGGCTCCCACCCCCGCTGGACACCAACACTAAATGGGCGGAGAGCTCGAAACCCACAGCACCTGACCCCTGGACTGCACGACCACGTCTGACCTGCAGACCAACATGGGAAGGACGCAACTAAATCCCTGCAACATGCGCCGCCCCTACGACGTGGCCTCCGAGCAAACCGGACTGCCGCCTATGCCAGAACCGCTTGGCGAACACTCCGGAATCACCTGTCAGGCATGCCGGAACCACCTCTCAGACATGCCAGAACCACATGCCAATGACACCGGAAGCACCTGCCGAGCATGAGGGAAGCACCTGCTCGACTCGCCAGAACCACCTGTCGGACACGCCAAAATCACCTGCCGGCTACGCCACAGCCAGTTGGTGAACACTCCGGAAACACCTGCCGGGCTGGCTGGAGCCACCTGCCAGTCACGCCAACATCACCTGCCAGCTACGCCAGAACCACTTGGCGGAGACTCCAGAAACACACTGTTGGGCCAGCCGGAACCACCTCTCAGAACGTGCCAAAACCATGTGCCTGAGATGCTGGAACCACACCCCGAACAGACCGAAACCACCTGCCAGACCCAACTGAACCACCTGCCGAGCACGCAGGAACAACCTGCTCGACTCGCCGGAACCACCTGCCGGGCGCAGCGGAAGCACCTGCCGAGCGCGCCGGAGCCACCTGCTCGCCTCGCCGGAACCACCTGCCGGGCGCAGCGGAAGCACCTGCCGGGCGCAGCCGGAGCCACCTGCTCGGCTCGCCGGAACCACCTGCCGGGCCCTAACCCTAACCCTAACCCTAACCCTATCCCCAAACCCAACCCTAACCCTAACCCCTAACCCAAGCTAACCCTAACCCTAACCCAACCCTAACCCAACCCTACCCCTAACCCTAACCCCTAACCCCAAACCCTAACCCCTAACCACCGAAACCCTAACCCTAACCCTAACCCTGACGACGGCTGAACCAGCTCTAATCCCTACCGAACCCACCTGACCCCCCCAGACATGCCAGAACCACCTGCCGAGCACGCCGGAGCCACCTGCTGGACTCACCAGAACCACCTGCCTGACAGGCCAAAATCAACATCTGCGCTCCCTGCCAGATCCACCACCACCTGGCAGACAATCCGCAATAACCTGCCAGGGCATGCAGGGAACCACCTCTCAGACGTAAGAGAACCACGTGCCGGACACGCTGGAACCACGTCCTGGACAGACTGGAACCACTGCCGGACATGATGACGACCACCACTGCCGAGCAACGGGAACCTGCGCTCGCAGGACATGCCTGACCACCTGCCGAACACGCCGACACTGCCGAACTCCGCACCCTTCATACCCATGCCAGACCCCCCCAAACCCACCCCCCCCTACACACCAGAACCACTTACCGGACACTCCGGAATAACTGCCCGGCATGCCAGACCAACCACCTCTCAGAAGTGCCAGAAGCACGTGCTGGACATGCCGAACAACCTATCGGACAGAACGTAACTACCCCCTATCCGGACACACCAAAATCACACTGCGGCTACGCCAGAACCACTTGGAGGACTCTCCGGGAAAACCTGCCGGGCATGCTGGAACCACCTCTCAGACGTGCCTGAACCACGTGGCGGACACTCCGGAAACGCATGTCGGGCCGGCCGGAACCACCTCTCAGAACGTGCCAGAACCTCATGCCGGACACCCCAGAACCACCTGCTGGACAGACCGGAAACACCTGCACGGACACAGCCGGAACCACATGTTCGACTCGCTGGAACCACATTCTGGACATGGCAAAATCACCTGCCGCCTATGCCAGAACCGCTTGGCGAACACTCCCGGAATCACCTGTCAGGCATGCCGGAACCCACCTCTCAGACATGCCAGAACCACATGCCAATGACACCGGAAGCACCCTGCCGAGCATGAGGGAAGCACCTGCTCGACTCGCCAGAACCACCTGTCGGACACGCCAAAATCACCTGCCTGGCTACGCCACAGCCAGTTGGTGAACACTCCGGAAACACCTGCCGGGCTGGCTGGAGCCACCTGCCAGTCACGCCAACATCACCTGCCAGCTACGCCAGAACCACTTGGCGGAGACTCCAGAAACACCTGTTGGGCCAGCCGGAACCACCTCTCAGACGTGCCAAAACCATGTGCCTGAGATGCTGGAACCACACCCCGAACAGACCGAAACCACCTGCCAGACCCAACTGAACCACCTGCCGAGCACGCAGGAACAACCTGCTCGCCTCGCCCGGAACCACCTGCCGGGCGCAGCGGAAGCACCTGCCGGGCGCACCGGAGCCACCTGCTCGGCTCGCCGGAACCACCTGCCGGGCCCTAACCCTAACCCTAACCCTAACCCTATCCCCAAACCCTAACCCTAACCCTAACCCCCTAACCCTAAGCCTAACCCTAAACCCTAACCCAACCGTAACCCTAACCCTAACCCTACCCCTAACCCTAACCCCTAACCCCAAACCCTAAACCCTAACCCTAACCGTAACCCTAACCCTATCCCTAACCCTAACCTGACGGACAGGCTGGAACCAGCTGCTCAACTCGCCGGAACCACCTGCCAGACATGCCAGAACCACCTGCCGAGCACGCCGGAGCCACCTGCTGGACTCACCAGAACCACCCTGCCTGACAGGGCCAAAATCAACAGCTGGCTAGGAGAGAACCACCTGGCAGACAATCCGCAATAACCTGCCAGGCATGCAGGGAACCACCTCTCAGACCGTAAGAGAAACCACGTGCCGGACACGCTGGAACCACGTCCTGGACAGACTGGAACCCACCTGCCGGACATGCCTGGACCACCTGCCGAGCACGCCGGAACACCTGCTCGACTCGCAGGACCCATGTGCCAGACACGCCAAAACGAACTGCCGGCTACACCAGAACCACTTACCGGACACTCCGGAATAACCTGCCCGGCATGCCAGAACCACCTCTCAGAAGTGCCAGAAGCACGTGCTGGACATGCCGGAACAACCTATTGGACAGAACGGAACAACCTGCCGGACACACCAAATCACCTGCGGGCTACGCCAGAACCACTTGGAGGACTCTCCGGGAAAACCTGCCGGGCATGCTGGAACCACCTCTCAGACGTGCCTGAACCACGTGCGGACACTCCCGGAAACGCATGTCGGGCCGGCCGGAACCACCTCTCAGACGTGCCAGAACCTCAGGCCGGACACCCCAGAACCACCTGCTGGACAGACCGGAAACACCTGCCGACACGCCGGAACCACATGTTCGACTCGCTGGAACCACATTCTGGACATGGCAAAATCACCTGCCGCCTATGCCAGAACCGCTTGGCGAACACTCCGGAATCACCTGTCAGGCATGCCGGAACCACCTCTCAGACATGCCAGAACCACATGCCAATGACACCGGAAGCACCTGCCGAGCATGAGGGAAGCACCTGCTCGACTCGCCAGAACCACCTGTCGGACACGCCAAAATCACCTGCCGGCTACGCCACAGCCAGTTGGTGAACACTTCCGGAAACACCTGCCGGGCTGGCTGGAGCCACTGCCAGTCACGCCAACATCACCTGCCAGCTACGCCAGAACCACTTGGCGGAGACTCCAGAAACACCTGTTGGGCCAGCCGGAACCACCTCTCAGACGTGCCAAAACCATGTGCCTGAGATGCTGGAACCACACCCCGAACAGACCGAAACCACCTGCCAGACCAACTGAACCACCTGCCGAGCACGCAGGAACAACCTGCTCGCCTCGCCGGAACACACCTGCCGGGCGCAGCGGAAGCACCTGCCGGGCGCGCCGGAGCCACCTGCTCGGCTCGCCGGAACCACCTGCCGGGCCCCTAACCCTAACCCCTAACCCTAACCCTATCCCCAAACCCTAACACTAACCCTAACCCCTAACCCTAAGCCTAACCCTAAACCCTAACCCAACCGTAACCCTAACCCTAACCCTACCCCTAACCCTAACCCCTAACCCCAAACCCTAAACCCTAACCCTAACCGTAACCCTAACCCTATCCCTAACCCTAACCTGACGGACAGGCTGGAACCAGCTGCTCAACTCGCCGGAACCACCTGCCAGACATGCCAGAACCACCTGCCGAGCACGCCGGAGCCACCTGCTGGACTCACCAGAACCACCTGCCTGACAGGCCAAAATCAACAGCTGGCTAGGAGAGAACCACCTGGCAGACAATCCGCAATAACCTGCCAGGCATGCAGGAACCACCCTCTCAGACGTAAGAGAACCACGTGCCGGACACGCTGGAACCACGTCCTGGACAGACTGGAACCACCTGCCGGACATGCCTGGACCACCTGCCGAGCACGCCGGAACCACCTGCTCGACTCGCAGGACCCATGTGCCAGACACGCCAAAACGAACTGCCGGCTACACCAGAACCACTTACCGGACACTCCGGAATAACCTGCCCGGCATGCCAGAACCACCCTCTCAGAAGTGCCAGAAGCACGTGCTGGACATGCCGGAACAACCTATCGGACAGAACGGAACAACCTGCCGGACACACCAAAATCACCTGCGGGCTACGCCAGAAACCACTTGGAGGACTCTCCGGGAAAACCTGCCGGGCATGCTGGAACCACCTCTCAGACGTGCCCTGAACCACGTGGCGGACACTCCGGAAACGCATGTCGGGCCGGCCGGAACCACCTCTCAGACGTGCCAGAACCTCATGCCGGACACCCCAGAACCACCTGCTGGACAGACCCGGAAACACCTGCCGGACACGCCGGAACCACATGTTCGACTCGCTGGAACCACATTCTGGACATGCAAAATCACCTGCCGCCTATGCCAGAACCGCTTGGCGAACACTCCGGAATCACCTGTCAGGCATGCCGGAACCACCTCTCAGACATGCCAGAACCACATGCCAATGACACCGGAAGCACCTGCCGAGCATGAGGGAAGCACCTGCTCGACTCGCCAGAACCACCTGTCGGACACGCCAAAATCACCTGCCGGCTACGCCACAGCCAGTTGGTGAACACTCCGGAAACACCTGCCGGGCTGGCTGGAGCCACCTGCCAGTCACGCCAACATCACCTGCCAGCTACGCCAGAACCACTTGGCGGAGACTCCAGAAACACCTGTTGGGCCAGCCGGAACCACCTCTCAGACGTGCCAAAACCATGTGCCTGAGATGCTGGAACCACACCCCGAACAGACCGAAACCACCTGCCAGACCCAACTGAACCACCTGCCGAGCACGCAGGAACAACCTGCTCGCCTCGCCGGAACCACCTGCCGGGCGCAGCGGAAGCACCTGCCGGGCGCGCCGGAGCCACCTGCTCGGCTCGCCGGAACCACCTGCCGGGCCCTAACCCTAACCCTAACCCTAACCCTATCCCCAAACACCCTAACCCTAACCCTAACCCCTAACCCTAAGCCTAACCCTAAACCCTAACCCAACCGTAACCCTAACCCTAACCCTACCCCTAACCCTAACCCCTAACCCCAAACCCTAAACCCTAACCCTAACCGTAACCCTAACCCTATCCCTAACCCTAACCTGACGGACAGGCTGGAACCAGCTGCTCAACTCGCCGGAACCACCTGCCAGACATGCCAGAACCACCTGCCGAGCACAGCCGGAGCCACCTGCTGGACTCACCAGAACCACCTGCCTGACAGGCCAAAATCAACAGCTGGCTAGGAGAGAACCACCTGGCAGACAATCCGCAATAACCTGCCAGGCATGCAGGAACCACCTCTCAGACGTAAGAGAACCACGTGCCGGACACGCTGGAACCACGTCCTGGACAGACTGGAACCACCTGCCCGGACATGCCTGGACCACCTGCCGAGCACGCCGGAACCACCTGCTCGACTCGCAGGACCCATGTGCCAGACACGCCAAAACGAACTGCCGGCTACACCAGAACCACTTACCGGACACTTCCGGAATAACCTGCCCGGCATGCCAGAACCACCTCTCAGAAGTGCCAGAAGCACGTGCTGGACATGCCGGAACAACCTATCGGACAGAACGGAACAACCTGCCGGACACACCAAAATCACCTGCGGGCTACGCCAGAACCACTTGGAGGGACTCTCCGGGAAAACCTGCCGGGCATGCTGGAACCACCTCTCAGACGTGCCTGAACCACGTGGCGGACACTCCGGAAACGCATGTCGGGCCGGCCGGAACCACCTCTCAGACGTGCCAGAACCTCATGCCGGACACCCCAGAACCACCTGCTGGACAGACCGGAAACACCTGCCGGACACGCCGGAACCACATGTTCGACTCGCTGGAACCACATTCTGGACATGGCAAAATCACCTGCCGCCTATGCCAGAACCGCTTGGCGAACACTCCGGAATCACCTGTCAGGCATGCCGGAACCACCTCTCAGACATGCCAGAACCACATGCCAATGACACCGGAAGCACCTGCCGAGCATGAGGGAAGCACCTGCTCGACTCGCCAGAACCACCTGTCGGACACGCCAAAATCACCTGCCGGCTACGCCACAGCCAGTTGGTGAACACTCCGGAAACACCTGCCGGGCTGGCTGGAGCCACCTGCCAGTCACGCCAACATCACCTGCCAGCTACGCCAGAACCACTTGGCGGAGACTCCAGAAACACCTTGTGGGCCAGCCGGAACCACCTCTCAGACGTGCCAAAACCATGTGCCTGAGATGCTGGAACCACACCCCGAACAGACCGAAACCACCTGCCAGACCCAACTGAACCACCTGCCGAGCACGCAGGAACAACCTGCTCGACTCGCCGGAACCACCTGCCGGGCGCAGCGGAAGCACCTGCCGAGCGCGGCCGGAGCACCTGCTCGCCTCGCCGGAACCACCTGCCGGGCGCAGCGGAAGCACCTGCCGGGCGCGCCGGAGCCACCTGCTCGGCTCGCCGGAACCACCTGCCGGGCCCTAACCCTAACCCTAACCCTAACCCTATCCCCAAACCCTAACCCTAACCCTAACCCCTAACCCTAAGCCTAACCCTAAACCCTAACCCAACCGTAACCCTAACCCTAACCCTACCCCTAACCCTAACCCCTAACCCCAAACCCTAAACCCTAACCCTAACCGTAACCCTAACCCTATCCCTAACCCTAACCTGACGGACAGGCTGGAACCAGCTGCTCAACTCGCCGGAACCACCTGCCAGACATGCCAGAACCACCTGCCGAGCACGCCGGAGCCACCTGCTGGACTCACCAGAACCACTGCCTGACAGGCCAAAATCAACAGCTGGCTAGGAGAGAACCACCTGGCAGACAATCCGCAATAACCTGCCAGGCATGCAGGAACCACCTCTCAGACGTAAGAGAACCACGTGCCGGACACGCTGGAACCACGTCCTGGACAGACTGGAACCACCTGCCGGACATGCCTGGACCACCTGCCGAGCACGCCGGAACCACCTGCTCGACTCGCAGGGACCCATGTGCCAGACACGCCAAAACGAACTGCCGGCTACACCAGAACCACTTACCGGACTATCCGAATAACCTGCCCGGCATGCCAGAACCACCTCTCAGAAGTGCCAGAAGCACGTGCTGGACATGCCGGAACAACCTATCAGACAGAACGGAACAACCTGCCGGACACACCAAAATCACCTGCGGGCTACGCCAGAACCACTTGGAGGACTCTCCGGGAAAACCTGCCGGGCATGCTGGAACCACCTCTCAGACGTGCCTGAACCACGTGGCGGACACTCCGGAAACGCATGTCGGGCCGGCCGGAACCACCTCTCAGACGTGCCAGAACCTCAGGCCGGACACCCCAGAACCACCTGCTGGACAGACCGGAAACACCTGCCGGACACGCCGGAACCACATGTTCGACTCGCTGGAACCACATTCTGGACATGGCAAAATCACCTGCCGCCTATGCCAGAACCGCTTGGCGAACACTCCGGAATCACCTGTCAGGCATGCCGGAACCACCTCTCAGACATGCCAGAACCACATGCCAATGACACCGGAAGCACCTGCCGAGCATGAGGGAAGCACCTGCTCGACTCGCCAGAACCACCTGTCGGACACGCCAAAATCACCTGCCGGCTACGCCACAGCCAGTTGGTGAACACTCCGGAAACACCTGCCGGGCTGGCTGGAGCCACCTGCCAGTCACGCCAACATCACCTGCCAGCTACGCCAGAACCACTTGGCGGAGACTCCAGAAACACCTGTTGGGCCAGCCGGAACCACCTCTCAGACGTGCCAAAACCATGTGCCTGAGATGCTGGAACCACACCCCGAACAGACCGAAACCACCTGCCAGACCCAACTGAACCACCTGCCGAGCACGCAGGAACAACCTGCTCGACTCGCCGGAACCACCTGCCGGGCGCAGCGGAAGCACCTGCCGAGCGCGCCGGAGCCACCTGCTCGCCTCGCCGGAACCACCTGCCGGGCGCAGCGGAAGCACCTGCCGGGCGCGCCGGAGCCACCTGCTCGGCTCGCCGGAACCACCTGCCGGGCCCTAACCCTAACCCTAACCCTAACCCTATCCCCAAACCCTAACCCTAACCCTAACCCCTAACCCTAAGCCTAACCCTAAACCCTAACCCAACCGTAACCCTAACCCTAACCCTAACCCTAACCCCTAACCCTAACCCCTAACCCCAAACCCTAAACCCTAACCCTAACCGTAACCCTAACCCTATCCCCTAACCCTAACCTGACGGACAGGCTGGAACCAGCTGCTCAACTCGCCGGAACCACCTGCCAGACATGCCAGAACCACCTGCCGAGCACGCCGGAGCCACCTGCTGGACTCACCAGAACCACCTGCCTGACAGGCCAAAATCAACAGCTGGCTAGGAGAGAACCACCTGGCAGACAATCCGCAATAACCTGCCAGGCATGCAGGAACCACCTCTCAGACGTAAGAGAACCACGTGCCGGACACGCTGGAACCACGTCCTGGACAGACTGGAACCACCTGCCGGACATGCCTGGACCACCTGCCGAGCACGCCGGAACCACCTGCTCGACTCGCAGGACCCATGTGCCAGACACGCCAAAACGAACTGCCGGCTACACCAGAACCACTTACCGGACACTCCGGAATAACCTGCCCAGCATGCCAGAACCACCTCTCAGAAGTGCCAGAAGCACGTGCTGGACATGCCGGAACAACCTATCGGACAGAACGGAACAACCTGCCGGACACACCAAAATCACCTGCGGGCTACGCCAGAACCACTTGGAGGACTCTCCGGGAAAACCTGCCGGGCATGCTGGAACCACCTCTCAGACGTGCCTGAACCACGTGGCGGACACTCCGGAAACGCATGTCGGGCCGGCCGGAACCACCTCTCAGACGTGCCAGAACCTCAGGCCGGACACCCCAGAACCACCTGCTGGACAGACCGGAAACACCTGCCGGACACGCCGGAACCACATGTTCGACTCGCTGGAACCACATTCTGGACATGGCAAAATCACCTGCCGCCTATGCCAGAACCGCTTGGCGAACACTCCGGAATCACCTGTCAGGCATGCCGGAACCACCTCTCAGACATGCCAGAACCACATGCCAATGACACCGGAAGCACCTGCCGAGCATGAGGGAAGCACCTGCTCGACTCGCCAGAACCACCTGTCGGACACGCCAAAATCACCTGCCGGCTACGCCACAGCCAGTTGGTGAACACTCCGGAAACACCTGCCGGGCTGGCTGGAGCCACCTGCCAGTCACGCCAACATCACCTGCCAGCTACGCCAGAACCACTTGGCGGAGACTCCAGAAACACCTGTTGGGCCAGCCGGAACCACCTCTCAGACGTGCCAAAACCATGTGCCTGAGATGCTGGAACCACACCCCGAACAGACCGAAACCACCTGCCAGACCCAACTGAACCACCTGCCGAGCACGCAGGAACAACCTGCTCGACTCGCCGGAACCACCTGCCGGGCGCAGCGGAAGCACCTGCCGAGCGCGCCGGAGCCACCTGCTCGCCTCGCCGGAACCACCTGCCGGGCGCAGCGGAAGCACCTGCCGGGCGCGCCGGAGCCACCTGCTCGGCTCGCCGGAACCACCTGCCGGGCCCTAACCCTAACCCTAACCCTAACCCTATCCCCAAACCCTAACCCTAACCCTAACCCCTAACCCTAAGCCTAACCCTAAACCCTAACCCAACCGTAACCCTAACCCTAACCCTACCCCTAACCCTAACCCCTAACCCCAAACCCTAAACCCTAACCCTAACCGTAACCCTAACCCTATCCCTAACCCTAACCTGACGGACAGGCTGGAACCAGCTGCTCAACTCGCCGGAACCACCTGCCAGACATGCCAGAACCACCTGCCGAGCACGCCGGAGCCACCTGCTGGACTCACCAGAACCACCTGCCTGACAGGCCAAAATCAACAGCTGGCTAGGAGAGAACCACCTGGCAGACAATCCGCAATAACCTGCCAGGCATGCAGGAACCACCTCTCAGACGTAAGAGAACCACGTGCCGGACACGCTGGAACCACGTCCTGGACAGACTGGAACCACCTGCCGGACATGCCTGGACCACCTGCCGAGCACGCCGGAACCACCTGCTCGACTCGCAGGACCCATGTGCCAGACACGCCAAAACGAACTGCCGGCTACACCAGAACCACTTACCGGACACTCCGGAATAACCTGCCCGGCATGCCAGAACCACCTCTCAGAAGTGCCAGAAGCACGTGCTGGACATGCCGGAACAACCTATCGGACAGAACGGAACAACCTGCCGGACACACCAAAATCACCTGCGGGCTACGCCAGAACCACTTGGAGGACTCTCCGGGAAAACCTGCCGGGCATGCTGGAACCACCTCTCAGACGTGCCTGAACCACGTGGCGGACACTCCGGAAACGCATGTCGGGCCGGCCGGAACCACCTCTCAGACGTGCCAGAACCTCATGCCGGACACCCCAGAACCACCTGCTGGACAGACCGGAAACACCTGCCGGACACGCCGGAACCACATGTTCGACTCGCTGGAACCACATTCTGGACATGGCAAAATCACCTGCCGCCTATGCCAGAACCGCTTGGCGAACACTCCGGAATCACCTGTCAGGCATGCCGGAACCACCTCTCAGACATGCCAGAACCACATGCCAATGACACCGGAAGCACCTGCCGAGCATGAGGGAAGCACCTGCTCGACTCGCCAGAACCACCTGTCGGACACGCCAAAATCACCTGCCGGCTACGCCACAGCCAGTTGGTGAACACTCCGGAAACACCTGCCGGGCTGGCTGGAGCCACCTGCCAGTCACGCCAACATCACCTGCCAGCTACGCCAGAACCACTTGGCGGAGACTCCAGAAACACCTGTTGGGCCAGCCGGAACCACCTCTCAGACGTGCCAAAACCATGTGCCTGAGATGCTGGAACCACACCCCGAACAGACCGAAACCACCTGCCAGACCCAACTGAACCACCTGCCGAGCACGCAGGAACAACCTGCTCGACTCGCCGGAACCACCTGCCGGGCGCAGCGGAAGCACCTGCCGAGCGCGCCGGAGCCACCTGCTCGCCTCGCCGGAACCACCTGCCGGGCGCAGCGGAAGCACCTGCCGGGCGCGCCGGAGCCACCTGCTCGGCTCGCCGGAACCACCTGCCGGGCCCTAACCCTAACCCTAACCCTAACCCTATCCCCAAACCCTAACCCTAACCCTAACCCCTAACCCTAAGCCTAACCCTAAACCCTAACCCAACCGTAACCCTAACCCTAACCCTACCCCTAACCCTAACCCCTAACCCCAACCCTAAACCCTAACCCTAACCGTAACCCTAACCCTATCCCTAACCCTAACCTGACGGACAGGCTGGAACCAGCTGCTCAACTCGCCGGAACCACCTGCCAGACATGCCAGAACCACCTGCCGAGCACGCCGGAGCCACCTGCTGGACCCACCAGAACCACCTGCCTGACAGGCCAAAATCAACAGCTGGCTATGAGAGAACCACCTGGCAGACAATCCGCAATAACCTGCCAGGCATGCAGGAACCACCTCTCAGACGTAAGAGAACCACGTGCCGGACACGCTGGAACCACGTCCTGGACAGACTGGAACCACCTGCCGGACATGCCTGGACCACCTGCCGAGCACGCCGGAACCACCTGCTCGACTCGCAGGACCCATGTGCCAGACACGCCAAAACGAACTGCCGGCTACACCAGAACCACTTACCGGACACTCCGGAATAACCTGCCCGGCATGCCAGAACCACCTCTCAGAAGTGCCAGAAGCACGTGCTGGACATGCCGGAACAACCTATCGGACAGAACGGAACAACCTGCCGGACACACCAAAATCACCTGCGGGCTACGCCAGAACCACTTGGAGGACTCTCCGGGAAAACCTGCCGGGCATGCTGGAACCACCTCTCAGACGTGCCTGAACCACGTGGCGGACACTCCGGAAACGCATGTCGGGCCGGCCGGAACCACCTCTCAGACGTGCCAGAACCTCATGCCGGACACCCCAGAACCACCTGCTGGACAGACCGGAAACACCTGCCGGACACGCCGGAACCACATGTTCGACTCGCTGGAACCACATTCTGGACATGGCAAAATCACCTGCCGCCTATGCCAGAACCGCTTGGCGAACACTCCGGAATCACCTGTCAGGCATGCCGGAACCACCTCTCAGACATGCCAGAACCACATGCCAATGACACCGGAAGCACCTGCCGAGCATGAGGGAAGCACCTGCTCGACTCGCCAGAACCACCTGTCGGACACGCCAAAATCACCTGCCGGCTACACCACAGCCAGTTGGTGAACACTCCGGAAACACCTGCCGGGCTGGCTGGAGCCACCTGCCAGTCACGCCAACATCACCTGCCAGCTACGCCAGAACCACTTGGCGGAGACTCCAGAAACACCTGTTGGGCCAGCCGGAACCACCTCTCAGACGTGCCAAAACCGTGTGCCTGAGATGCTGGAACCACACCCCGAACAGACCGAAACCACCTGCCAGACCCAACTGAACCACCTGCCGAGCACGCAGGAACAACCTGCTCGACTCGCCGGAACCACCTGCCGGGCGCAGCGGAAGCACCTGCCGAGCGCGCCGGAGCCACCTGCTCGGCTCGCCGGAACCACCTGCCGGGCCCTAACCCTAACCCTAACCCTAACCCTATCCCCAAACCCTAACCCTAACCCTAACCCCTAACCCTAAGCCTAACCCTAAACCCTAACCCAACCGTAACCCTAACCCTAACCCTACCCCTAACCCTAACCCCTAACCCCAAACCCTAAACCCTAACCCTAACCGTAACCCTAACCCTATCCCTAACCCTAACCTGACGGACAGGCTGGAACCAGCTGCTCAACTCGCCGGAACCACCTGCCAGACATGCCAGAACCACCTGCCGAGCACGCCGGAGCCACCTGCTGGACTCACCAGAACCACCTGCCTGACAGGCCAAAATCAACAGCTGGCTAGGAGAGAACCACCTGGCAGACAATCCGCAATAACCTGCCAGGCATGCAGGAACCACCTCTCAGACGTAAGAGAACCACGTGCCGGACACGCTGGAACCACGTCCTGGACAGACTGGAACCACCTGCCGGACATGCCTGGACCACCTGCCGAGCACGCCGGAACCACCTGCTCGACTCGCAGGACCCATGTGCCAGACACGCCAAAACGAACTGCCGGCTACACCAGAACCACTTACCGGACACTCCGGAATAACCTGCCCGGCATGCCAGAACCACCTCTCAGAAGTGCCAGAAGCACGTGCTGGACATGCCGGAACAACCTATCGGACAGAACGGAACAACCTGCCGGACACACCAAAATCACCTGCGGGCTACGCCAGAACCACTTGGAGGACTCTCCGGGAAAACCTGCCGGGCATGCTGGAACCACCTCTCAGACGTGCCTGAACCACGTGGCGGACACTCCGGAAACGCATGTCGGGCCGGCCGGAACCACCTCTCAGACGTGCCAGAACCTCAGGCCGGACACCCCAGAACCACCTGCTGGACAGACCGGAAACAACTGCCGGACACGCCGGAACCACATGTTCGACTCGCTGGAACCACATTCTGGACATGGCAAAATCACCTGCCGCCTATGCCAGAACCACTTGGCGAACACTCCGGAATCACCTGTCAGGCATGCCGGAACCACCTCTCAGACATGCCAGAACCACATGCCAACCTCACCGGAAGCACCTGCCGAGCATGAGGGAAGCACCTGCTCGACTCGCCAGAACCACCTGTCGGACACGCCAAAATCACCTGCCGGCTACGCCACAGCCAGTTGGTGAACACTCCGGAAACACCTGCCGGGCTGGCTGGAGCCACCTGCCAGTCACGCCAACATCACCTGCCAGCTACGCCAGAACCACTTGGCGGAGACTCCAGAAACACCTGTTGGGCCAGCCGGAACCACCTCTCAGACGTGCCAAAACCATGTGCCTGAGATGCTGGAACCACACCCCGAACAGACCGAAACCACCTGCCAGACCCAACTGAACCACCTGCCGAGCACGCAGGAACAACCTGCTCGACTCGCCGGAACCACCTGCCGGGCGCAGCGGAAGCACCTGCCGAGCGCGCCGGAGCCACCTGCTCGCCTCGCCGGAACCACCTGCCGGGCGCAGCGGAAGCACCTGCCGGGCGCGCCGGAGCCACCTGCTCGGCTCGCCGGAACCACCTGCCGGGCCCTAACCCTAACCCTAACCCTAACCCTATCCCCAAACCCTAACCCTAACCCTAACCCCTAACCCTAAGCCTAACCCTAAACCCTAACCCAACCGTAACCCTAACCCTAACCCTACCCCTAACCCTAACCCCTAACCCCAAACCCTAAACCCTAACCCTAACCGTAACCCTAACCCTATCCCTAACCCTAACCTGACGGACAGGCTGGAACCAGCTGCTCAACTCGCCGGAACCACCTGCCAGACATGCCAGAACCACCTGCCGAGCACGCCGGAGCCACCTGCTGGACTCACCAGAACCACCTGCCTGACAGGCCAAAATCAACAGCTGGCTAAGAGAGAACCACCTGGCAGACAATCCGCAATAACCTGCCAGGCATGCAGGAACCACCTCTCAGACGTAAGAGAACCACGTGCCGGACACGCTGGAACCACGTCCTGGACAGACTGGAACCACCTGCCGGACATGCCTGGACCACCTGCCGAGCACGCCGGAACCACCTGCTCGACTCGCAGGACCCATGTGCCAGACACGCCAAAACGAACTGCCGGCTACACCAGAACCACTTACCGGACACTCCGGAATAACCTGCCCGGCATGCCAGAACCACCTCTCAGAAGTGCCAGAAGCACGTGCTGGACATGCCGGAACAACCTATCGGACAGAACGGAACAACCTGCCGGACACACCAAAATCACCTGCGGGCTACGCCAGAACCACTTGGAGGACTCTCCGGGAAAACCTGCCGGGCATGCTGGAACCACCTCTCAGACGTGCCTGAACCACGTGGCGGACACTCCGGAAACGCATGTCGGGCCGGCCGGAACCACCTCTCAGACGTGCCAGAACCTCAGGCCGGACACCCCAGAACCACCTGCTCGACAGACCGGAAACACCTGCCGGACACGCCGGAACCACATGTTCGACTCGCTGGAACCACATTCTGGACATGGCAAAATCACCTGCCGCCTATGCCAGAACCGCTTGGCGAACACTCCGGAATCACCTGTCAGGCATGCCGGAACCACCTCTCAGACATGCCAGAACCACATGCCAATGACACCGGAAGCACCTGCCGAGCATGCCGGAAGCACCTGCTCGACTCGCCAGAACCACCTGTCGGACACGCCAAAATCACCTGCCGGCTACGCCACAGCCAGTTGGTGAACACTCCGGAAACACCTGCCGGGCTGGCTGGAGCCACCTGCCAGTCACGCCAACATCACCTGCCAGCTACGCCAGAACCACTTGGCGGAGACTCCAGAAACACCTGTTGGGCCAGCCGGAACCACCTCTCAGACGTGCCAAAACCATGTGCCTGAGATGCTGGAACCACACCCCGAACAGACCGAAACCACCTGCCAGACGCAACTGAACCACCTGCCGAGCACGCAGGAACAACCTGCTCGACTCGCCGGAACCACCTGCCGGGCGCAGCGGAAGCACCTGCCGAGCGCGCCGGAGCCACCTGCTCGCCTCGCCGGAACCACCTGCCGGGCGCAGCGGAAGCACCTGCCGGGCGCGCCGGAGCCACCTGCTCGGCTCGCCGGAACCACCTGCCGGGCCCTAACCCTAACCCTAACCCTAACCCTATCCCCAAACCCTAACCCTAACCCTAACCCCTAACCCTAAGCCTAACCCTAAACCCTAACCCAACCGTAACCCTAACCCTAACCCTACCCCTAACCCTAACCCCTAACCCCAAACCCTAAACCCTAACCCTAACCGTAACCCTAACCCTATCCCTAACCCTAACCTGACGGACAGGCTGGAACCAGCTGCTCAACTCGCCGGAACCACCTGCCAGACATGCCAGAACCACCTGCCGAGCACGCCGGAGCCACCTGCTGGACTCACCAGAACCACCTGCCTGACAGGCCAAAATCAACAGCTGGCTAGGAGAGAACCACCTGGCAGACAATCCGCAATAACCTGCCAGGCATGCAGGAACCACCTCTCAGACGTAAGAGAACCACGTGCCGGACACGCTGGAACCACGTCCTGGACAGACTGGAACCACCTGCCGGACATGCCTGGACCACCTGCCGAGCACGCCGGAACCACCTGCTCGACTCGCAGGACCCATGTGCCAGACACGCCAAAACGAACTGCCGGCTACACCAGAACCACTTACCGGACACTCCGGAATAACCTGCCCGGCATGCCAGAACCACCTCTCAGAAGTGCCAGAAGCACGTGCTGGACATGCCGGAACAACCTATCGGACAGAACGGAACAACCTGCCGGACACACCAAAATCACCTGCGGGCTACGCCAGAACCACTTGGAGGACTCTCCGGGAAAACCTGCCGGGCATGCTGGAACCACCTCTCAGACGTGCCTGAACCACGTGGCGGACACTCCGGAAACGCATGTCGGGCCGGCCGGAACCACCTCTCAGACGTGCCAGAACCTCAGGCCGGACACCCCAGAACCACCTGCTGGACAGACCGGAAACACCTGCCGGACACGCCGGAACCACATGTTCGACTCGCTGGAACCACATTCTGGACATGGCAAAATCACCTGCCGCCTATGCCAGAACCGCTTGGCGAACACTCCGGAATCACCTGTCAGGCATGCCGGAACCACCTCTCAGACATGCCAGAACCACATGCCAATGACACCGGAAGCACCTGCCGAGCATGCCGGAAGCACCTGCTCGACTCGCCAGAACCACCTGTCGGACACGCCAAAATCACCTGCCGGCTACGCCACAGCCAGTTGGTGAACACTCCGGAAACACCTGCCGGGCTGGCTGGAGCCACCTGCCAGTCACGCCAACATCACCTGCCAGCTACACCAGAACCACTTGGCGGAGACTCCAGAAACACCTGTTGGGCCAGCCGGAACCACCTCTCACACGTGCCAAAACCATGTGCCTGAGATGCTGGAACCACACCCCGAACAGACCGAAACCACCTGCCAGACCCAACTGAACCACCTGCCGAGCACGCAGGAACAACCTGCTCGACTCGCCGGAACCACCTGCCGGGCGCAGCGGAAGCACCTGCCGAGCGCGCCGGAGCCACCTGCTCGCCTCGCCGGAACCACCTGCCGGGCGCAGCGGAAGCACCTGCCGGGCGCGCCGGAGCCACCTGCTCGGCTCGCCGGAACCACCTGCCGGGCCCTAACCCTAACCCTAACCCTAACCCTATCCCCAAACCCTAACCCTAACCCTAACCCCTAACCCTAAGCCTAACCCTAAACCCTAACCCAACCGTAACCCTAACCCTAACCCTACCCCTAACCCTAACCCCTAACCCCAAACCCTAAACCCTAACCCTAACCGTAACCCTAACCCTATCCCTAACCCTAACCTGACGGACAGGCTGGAACCAGCTGCTCAACTCGCCGGAACCACCTGCCAGACATGCCAGAACCACCTGCCGAGCACGCCGGAGCCACCTGCTGGACTCACCAGAACCACCTGCCTGACAGGCCAAAATCAACAGCTGGCTAGGAGAGAACCACCTGGCAGACAATCCGCAATAACCTGCCAGGCATGCAGGAACCACCTCTCAGACGTAAGAGAACCACGTGCCGGACACGCTGGAACCACGTCCTGGACAGACTGGAACCACCTGCCGGACATGCCTGGACCACCTGCCGAGCACGCCGGAACCACCTGCTCGACTCGCAGGACCCATGTGCCAGACACGCCAAAACGAACTGCCGGCTACACCAGAACCACTTACCGGACACTCCGGAATAACCTGCCCGGCATGCCAGAACCACCTCTCAGAAGTGCCAGAAGCACGTGCTGGACATGCCGGAACAACCTATCGGACAGAACGGAACAACCTGCCGGACACACCAAAATCACCTGCGGGCTACGCCAGAACCACTTGGAGGACTCTCCGGGAAAACCTGCCGGGCATGCTGGAACCACCTCTCAGACGTGCCTGAACCACGTGGCGGACACTCCGGAAACGCATGTCGGGCCGGCCGGAACCACCTCTCAGACGTGCCAGAACCTCATGCCGGACACCCCAGAACCACCTGCTGGACAGACCGGAAACACCTGCCGGACACGCCGGAACCACATGTTCGACTCGCTGGAACCACATTCTGGACATGGCAAAATCACCTGCCGCCTATGCCAGAACCGCTTGGCGAACACTCCGGAATCACCTGTCAGGCATGCCGGAACCACCTCTCAGACATGCCAGAACCACATGCCAATGACACCGGAAGCACCTGCCGAGCATGCCGGAAGCACCTGCTCGACTCGCCAGAACCACCTGTCGGACACGCCAAAATCACCTGCCGGCTACGCCACAGCCAGTTGGTGAACACTCCGGAAACACCTGCCGGGCTGGCTGGAGCCACCTGCCAGTCACGCCAACATCACCTGCCAGCTACGCCAGAACCACTTGGCGGAGACTCCAGAAACACCTGTTGGGCCAGCCGGAACCACCTCTCAGACGTGCCAAAACCATGTGCCTGAGATGCTGGAACCACACCCCGAACAGACCGAAACGACCTGCCAGACCCAACTGAAACACCTGCCGAGCACGCAGGAACAACCTGCTCGACTCGCCGGAACAACCTGCCGGGCGCAGCGGAAGCACCTGCCGAGCGCGCCGGAGCCACCTGCTCGCCTCGCCGGAACCACCTGCCGGGCGCAGCGGAAGCACCTGCCGGGCGCGCCGGAGCCACCTGCTCGGCTCGCCGGAACCACCTGCCGGGCCCTAACCCTAACCCTAACCCTAACCCTATCCCCAAACCCTAACCCTAACCCTAACCCCTAACCCTAAGCCTAACCCTAAACCCTAACCCAACCGTAACCCTAACCCTAACCCTACCCCTAACCCTAACCCCTAACCCCAAACCCTAAACCCTAACCCTAACCGTAACCCTAACCCTATCCCTAACCCTAACCTGACGGACAGGCTGGAACCAGCTGCTCAACTCGCCGGAACCACCTGCCAGACATGCCAGAACCACCTGCCGAGCACGCCGGAGCCACCTGCTGGACTCACCAGAACCACCTGCCTGACAGGCCAAAATCAACAGCTGGCTAGGAGAGAACCACCTGGCAGACAATCCGCAATAACCTGCCAGGCATGCAGGAACCACCTCTCAGACGTAAGAGAACCACGTGCCGGACACGCTGGAACCACGTCCTGGACAGACTGGAACCACCTGCCGGACATGCCTGGACCACCTGCCGAGCACGCCGGAACCACCTGCTCGACTCGCAGGACCCATGTGCCAGACACGCCAAAACGAACTGCCGGCTACACCAGAACCACTTACCGGACACTCCGGAATAACCTGCCCGGCATGCCAGAACCACCTCTCAGAAGTGCCAGAAGCACGTGCTGGACATGCCGGAACAACCTATCGGACAGAACGGAACAACCTGCCGGACACACCAAAATCACCTGCGGGCTACGCCAGAACCACTTGGAGGACTCTCCGGGAAAACCTGCCGGGCATGCTGGAACCACCTCTCAGACGTGCCTGAACCACGTGGCGGACACTCCGGAAACGCATGTCGGGCCGGCCGGAACCACCTCTCAGACGTGCCAGAACCTCATGCCGGACACCCCAGAACCACCTGCTGGACAGACCGGAAACACCTGCCGGACACGCCGGAACCACATGTTCGACTCGCTGGAACCACATTCTGGACATGGCAAAATCACCTGCCGCCTATGCCAGAACCGCTTGGCGAACACTCCGGAATCACCTGTCAGGCATGCCGGAACCACCTCTCAGACATGCCAGAACCACATGCCAATGACACCGGAAGCACCTGCCGAGCATGAGGGAAGCACCTGCTCGACTCGCCAGAACCACCTGTCGGACACGCCAAAATCACCTGCCGGCTACGCCACAGCCAGTTGGTGAACACTCCGGAAACACCTGCCGGGCTGGCTGGAGCCACCTGCCAGTCACGCCAACATCACCTGCCAGCTACGCCAGAACCACTTGGCGGAGACTCCAGAAACACCTGTTGGGCCAGCCGGAACCACCTCTCAGACGTGCCAAAACCATGTGCCTGAGATGCTGGAACCACACCCCGAACAGACCGAAACCACCTGCCAGACCCAACTGAACCACCTGCCGAGCACGCAGGAACAACCTGCTCGCCTCGCCGGAACCAGCTGCCGGGCGCAGCGGAAGCACCTGCCGAGCGCGCCGGAGCCACCTGCTCGCCTCGCCGGAACCACCTGCCGGGCGCAGCGGAAGCACCTGCCGGGCGCGCCGGAGCCACCTGCTCGGCTCGCCGGAACCACCTGCCGGGCCCTAACCCTAACCCTAACCCTAACCCTATCCCCAAACCCTAACCCTAACCCTAACCCCTAACCCTAAGCCTAACCCTAAACCCTAACCCAACCGTAACCCTAACCCTAACCCTACCCCTAACCCTAACCCCTAACCCCAAACCCTAAACCCTAACCCTAACCGTAACCCTAACCCTATCCCTAACCCTAACCTGACGGACAGGCTGGAACCAGCTGCTCAACTCGCCGGAACCACCTGCCAGACATGCCAGAACCACCTGCCGAGCACGCCGGAGCCACCTGCTGGACTCACCAGAACCACCTGCCTGACAGGCCAAAATCAACAGCTGGCTAGGAGAGAACCACCTGGCAGACAATCCGCAATAACCTGCCAGGCATGCAGGAACCACCTCTCAGACGTAAGAGAACCACGTGCCGGACACGCTGGAACCACGTCCTGGACAGACTGGAACCACCTGCCGGACATGCCTGGACCACCTGCCGAGCACGCCGGAACCACCTGCTCGACTCGCAGGACCCATGTGCCAGACACGCCAAAACGAACTGCCGGCTACACCAGAACCACTTACCGGACACTCCGGAATAACCTGCCCGGCATGCCAGAACCACCTCTCAGAAGTGCCAGAAGCACGTGCTGGACATGCCGGAACAACCTATCGGACAGAACGGAACAACCTGCCGGACACACCAAAATCACCTGCGGGCTACGCCAGAACCACTTGGAGGACTCTCCGGGAAAACCTGCCGGGCATGCTGGAACCACCTCTCAGACGTGCCTGAACCACGTGGCGGACACTCCGGAAACGCATGTCGGGCCGGCCGGAACCACCTCTCAGACGTGCCAGAACCTCATGCCGGACACCCCAGAACCACCTGCTGGACAGACCGGAAACACCTGCCGGACACGCCGGAACCACATGTTCGACTCGCTGGAACCACATTCTGGACATGGCAAAATCACCTGCCGCCTATGCCAGAACCGCTTGGCGAACACTCCGGAATCACCTGTCAGGCATGCCGGAACCACCTCTCAGACATGCCAGAACCACATGCCAATGACACCGGAAGCACCTGCCGAGCATGCGGGAAGCACCTGCTCGACTCGCCAGAACCACCTGTCGGACACGCCAAAATCACCTGCCGGCTACGCCACAGCCAGTTGGTGAACACTCCGGAAACACCTGCCGGGCTGGCTGGAGCCACCTGCCAGTCACGCCAACATCACCTGCCAGCTACGCCAGAACCACTTGGCGGAGACTCCAGAAACACCTGTTGGGCCAGCCGGAACCACCTCTCAGACGTGCCAAAACCATGTGCCTGAGATGCTGGAACCACACCCCGAACAGCGCGAAACGACCTGCCAGACCCAACTGAAACACCTGCCGAGCACGCAGGAACAACCTGCTCGACTCGCCGGAACCACCTGCCGGGCGCAGCGGAAGCACCTGCCGAGCGCGCCGGAGCCACCTGCTCGCCTCGCCGGAACCACCTGCCGGGCGCAGCGGAAGCACCTGCCGGGCGCGCCGGAGCCACCTGCTCGGCTCGCCGGAACCACCTGCCGGGCCCTAACCCTAACCCTAACCCTAACCCTATCCCCAAACCCTAACCCTAACCCTAACCCCTAACCCTAAGCCTAACCCTAAACCCTAACCCAACCGTAACCCTAACCCTAACCCTACCCCTAACCCTAACCCCTAACCCCAAACCCTAAACCCTAACCCTAACCGTAACCCTAACCCTATCCCTAACCCTAACCTGACGGACAGGCTGGAACCAGCTGCTCAACTCGCCGGAACCACCTGCCAGACATGCCAGAACCACCTGCCGAGCACGCCGGAGCCACCTGCTGGACTCACCAGAACCACCTGCCTGACAGGCCAAAATCAACAGCTGGCTAGGAGAGAACCACCTGGCAGACAATCCGCAATAACCTGCCAGGCATGCAGGAACCACCTCTCAGACGTAAGAGAACCACGTGCCGGACACGCTGGAACCACGTCCTGGACAGACTGGAACCACCTGCCGGACATGCCTGGACCACCTGCCGAGCACGCCGGAACCACCTGCTCGACTCGCAGGACCCATGTGCCAGACATGCCAAAACGAACTGCCGGCTACACCAGAACCACTTACCGGACACTCCGGAATAACCTGCCCGGCATGCCAGAACCACCTCTCAGAAGTGCCAGAAGCACGTGCTGGACATGCCGGAACAACCTATCGGACAGAACGGAACAACCTGCCGGACACACCAAAATCACCTGCGGGCTACGCCAGAACCACTTGGAGGACTCTCCGGGAAAACCTGCCGGGCATGCTGGAACCACCTCTCAGACGTGCCTGAACCACGTGGCGGACACTCCGGAAACGCATGTCGGGCCGGCCGGAACCACCTCTCAGACGTGCCAGAACCTCATGCCGGACACCCCAGAACCACCTGCTGGACAGACCGGAAACACCTGCCGGACACGCCGGAACCACATGTTCGACTCGCTGGAACCACATTCTGGACATGGCAAAATCACCTGCCGCCTATGCCAGAACCGCTTGGCGAACACTCCGGAATCACCTGTCAGGCATGCCGGAACCACCTCTCAGACATGCCAGAACCACATGCCAATGACACCGGAAGCACCTGCCGAGCATGAGGGAAGCACCTGCTCGACTCGCCAGAACCACCTGTCGGACACGCCAAAATCACCTGCCGGCTACGCCACAGCCAGTTGGTGAACACTCCGGAAACACCTGCCGGGCTGGCTGGAGCCACCTGCCAGTCACGCCAACATCACCTGCCAGCTACGCCAGAACCACTTGGCGGAGACTCCAGAAACACCTGTTGGGCCAGCCGGAACCACCTCTCAGACGTGCCAAAACCATGTGCCTGAGATGCTGGAACCACACCCCGAACAGACCGAAACCACCTGCCAGACCCAACTGAACCACCTGCCGAGCACGCAGGAACAACCTGCTCGCCTCGCCAGAACCAGCTGCCGGGCGCAGCGGAAGCACCTGCCGAGCGCGCCGGAGCCACCTGCTCGCCTCGCCGGAACCACCTGCCGGGCGCAGCGGAAGCACCTGCCGGGCGCGCCGGAGCCACCTGCTCGGCTCGCCGGAACCACCTGCCGGGCCCTAACCCTAACCCTAACCCTAACCCTATCCCCAAACCCTAACCCTAACCCTAACCCCTAACCCTAAGCCTAACCCTAAACCCTAACCCAACCGTAACCCTAACCCTAACCCTACCCCTAACCCTAACCCCTAACCCCAAACCCTAAACCCTAACCCTAACCGTAACCCTAACCCTATCCCTAACCCTAACCTGACGGACAGGCTGGAACCAGCTGCTCAACTCGCCGGAACCACCTGCCAGACATGCCAGAACCACCTGCCGAGCACGCCGGAGCCACCTGCTGGACTCACCAGAACCACCTGCCTGACAGGCCAAAATCAACAGCTGGCTATGAGAGAACCACCTGGCAGACAATCCGCAATAACCTGCCAGGCATGCAGGAACCACCTCTCAGACGTAAGAGAACCACGTGCCGGACACGCTGGAACCACGTCCTGGACAGACTGGAACCACCTGCCGGACATGCCTGGACCACCTGCCGAGCACGCCGGAACCACCTGCTCGACTCGCAGGACCCATGTGCCAGACACGCCAAAACGAACTGCCGGCTACACCAGAACCACTTACCGGACACTCCGGAATAACCTGCCCGGCATGCCAGAACCACCTCTCAGAAGTGCCAGAAGCACGTGCTGGACATGCCGGAACAACCTATCGGACAGAACGGAACAACCTGCCGGACACACCAAAATCACCTGCGGGCTACGCCAGAACCACTTGGAGGACTCTCCGGGAAAACCTGCCGGGCATGCTGGAACCACCTCTCAGACGTGCCTGAACCACGTGGCGGACACTCCGGAAACGCATGTCGGGCCGGCCGGAACCACCTCTCAGACGTGCCAGAACCTCAGGCCGGACACCCCAGAACCACCTGCTGGACAGACCGGAAACACCTGCCGGACACGCCGGAACCACATGTTCGACTCGCTGGAACCACATTCTGGACATGGCAAAATCACCTGCCGCCTATGCCAGAACCGCTTGGCGAACACTCCGGAATCACCTGTCAGGCATGCCGGAACCACCTCTCAGACATGCCAGAACCACATGCCAATGACACCGGAAGCACCTGCCGAGCATGCGGGAAGCACCTGCTCGACTCGCCAGAACCACCTGTCGGACACGCCAAAATCACCTGCCGGCTACGCCACAGCCAGTTGGTGAACACTCCGGAAACACCTGCCGGGCTGGCTGGAGCCACCTGCCAGTCACGCCAACATCACCTGCCAGCTACGCCAGAACCACTTGGCGGAGACTCCAGAAACACCTGTTGGGCCAGCCGGAACCACCTCTCAGACGTGCCAAAACCATGTGCCTGAGATGCTGGAACCACACCCCGAACAGACCGAAACCACCTGCCAGACCCAACTGAACCACCTGCCGAGCACGCAGGAACAACCTGCTCGACTCGCCGGAACCACCTGCCGGGCGCAGCGGAAGCACCTGCCGAGCGCGCCGGAGCCACCTGCTCGCCTCGCCGGAACCACCTGCCGGGCGCAGCGGAAGCACCTGCCGGGCGCGCCGGAGCCACCTGCTCGGCTCGCCGGAACCACCTGCCGGGCCCTAACCCTAACCCTAACCCTAACCCTATCCCCAAACCCTAACCCTAACCCTAACCCCTAACCCTAAGCCTAACCCTAAACCCTAACCCAACCGTAACCCTAACCCTAACCCTACCCCTAACCCTAACCCCTAACCCCAAACCCTAAACCCTAACCCTAACCGTAACCCTAACCCTATCCCTAACCCTAACCTGACGGACAGGCTGGAACCAGCTGCTCAACTCGCCGGAACCACCTGCCAGACATGCCAGAACCACCTGCCGAGCACGCCGGAGCCACCTGCTGGACTCACCAGAACCACCTGCCTGACAGGCCAAAATCAACAGCTGGCTAGGAGAGAACCACCTGGCAGACAATCCGCAATAACCTGCCAGGCATGCAGGAACCACCTCTCAGACGTAAGAGAACCACGTGCCGGACACGCTGGAACCACGTCCTGGACAGACTGGAACCACCTGCCGGACATGCCTGGACCACCTGCCGAGCACGCCGGAACCACCTGCTCGACTCGCAGGACCCATGTGCCAGACACGCCAAAACGAACTGCCGGCTACACCAGAACCACTTACCGGACACTCCGGAATAACCTGCCCGGCATGCCAGAACCACCTCTCAGAAGTGCCAGAAGCACGTGCTGGACATGCCGGAACAACCTATCGGACAGAACGGAACAACCTGCCGGACACACCAAAATCACCTGCGGGCTACGCCAGAACCACTTGGAGGACTCTCCGGGAAAACCTGCCGGGCATGCTGGAACCACCTCTCAGACGTGCCTGAACCACGTGGCGGACACTCCGGAAACGCATGTCGGGCCGGCCGGAACCACCTCTCAGACGTGCCAGAACCTCATGCCGGACACCCCAGAACCACCTGCTGGACAGACCGGAAACACCTGCCGGACACGCCGGAACCACATGTTCGACTCGCTGGAACCACATTCTGGACATGGCAAAATCACCTGCCGCCTATGCCAGAACCGCTTGGCGAACACTCCGGAATCACCTGTCAGGCATGCCGGAACCACCTCTCAGACATGCCAGAACCACATGCCAATGACACCGGAAGCACCTGCCGAGCATGAGGGAAGCACCTGCTCGACTCGCCAGAACCACCTGTCGGACACGCCAAAATCACCTGCCGGCTACGCCACAGCCAGTTGGTGAACACTCCGGAAACACCTGCCGGGCTGGCTGGAGCCACCTGCCAGTCACGCCAACATCACCTGCCAGCTACGCCAGAACCACTTGGCGGAGACTCCAGAAACACCTGTTGGGCCAGCCGGAACCACCTCTCAGACGTGCCAAAACCATGTGCCTGAGATGCTGGAACCACACCCCGAACAGACCGAAACCACCTGCCAGACCCAACTGAACCACCTGCCGAGCACGCAGGAACAACCTGCTCGACTCGCCGGAACCACCTGCCGGGCGCAGCGGAAGCACCTGCCGAGCGCGCCGGAGCCACCTGCTCGCCTCGCCGGAACCACCTGCCGGGCGCAGCGGAAGCACCTGCCGGGCGCGCCGGAGCCACCTGCTCGGCTCGCCGGAACCACCTGCCGGGCCCTAACCCTAACCCTAACCCTAACCCTATCCCCAAACCCTAACCCTAACCCTAACCCCTAACCCTAAGCCTAACCCTAAACCCTAACCCAACCGTAACCCTAACCCTAACCCTACCCCTAACCCTAACCCCTAACCCCAAACCCTAAACCCTAACCCTAACCGTAACCCTAACCCTATCCCTAACCCTAACCTGACGGACAGGCTGGAACCAGCTGCTCAACTCGCCGGAACCACCTGCCAGACATGCCAGAACCACCTGCCGAGCACGCCGGAGCCACCTGCTGGACTCACCAGAACCACCTGCCTGACAGGCCAAAATCAACAGCTGGCTAGGAGAGAACCACCTGGCAGACAATCCGCAATAACCTGCCAGGCATGCAGGAACCACCTCTCAGACGTAAGAGAACCACGTGCCGGACACGCTGGAACCACGTCCTGGACAGACTGGAACCACCTGCCGGACATGCCTGGACCACCTGCCGAGCACGCCGGAACCACCTGCTCGACTCGCAGGACCCATGTGCCAGACACGCCAAAACGAACTGCCGGCTACACCAGAACCACTTACCGGACACTCCGGAATAACCTGCCCGGCATGCCAGAACCACCTCTCAGAAGTGCCAGAAGCACGTGCTGGACATGCCGGAACAACCTATCGGACAGAACGGAACAACCTGCCAGACACACCAAAATCACCTGCGGGCTACGCCAGAACCACTTGGAGGACTCTCCGGGAAAACCTGCCGGGCATGCTGGAACCACCTCTCAGACGTGCCTGAACCACGTGGCGGACACTCCGGAAACGCATGTCGGGCCGGCCGGAACCACCTCTCAGACGTGCCAGAACCTCATGCCGGACACCCCAGAACCACCTGCTGGACAGACCGGAAACACCTGCCGGACACGCCGGAACCACATGTTCGACTCGCTGGAACCACATTCTGGACATGGCAAAATCACCTGCCGCCTATGCCAGAACCGCTTGGCGAACACTCCGGAATCACCTGTCAGGCATGCCGGAACCACCTCTCAGACATGCCAGAACCACATGCCAATGACACCGGAAGCACCTGCCGAGCATGAGGGAAGCACCTGCTCGACTCGCCAGAACCACCTGTCGGACACGCCAAAATCACCTGCCGGCTACGCCACAGCCAGTTGGTGAACACTCCGGAAACACCTGCCGGGCTGGCTGGAGCCACCTGCCAGTCACGCCAACATCACCTGCCAGCTACGCCAGAACCACTTGGCGGAGACTCCAGAAACACCTGTTGGGCCAGCCGGAACCACCTCTCAGACGTGCCAAAACCATGTGCCTGAGATGCTGGAACCACACCCCGAACAGACCGAAACCACCTGCCAGACCCAACTGAACCACCTGCCGAGCACGCAGGAACAACCTGCTCGCCTCGCCGGAACCAGCTGCCGGGCGCAGCGGAAGCACCTGCCGAGCGCGCCGGAGCCACCTGCTCGCCTCGCCGGAACCACCTGCCGGGCGCAGCGGAAGCACCTGCCGGGCGCGCCGGAGCCACCTGCTCGGCTCGCCGGAACCACCTGCCGGGCCCTAACCCTAACCCTAACCCTAACCCTATCCCCAAACCCTAACCCTAACCCTAACCCCTAACCCTAAGCCTAACCCTAAACCCTAACCCAACCGTAACCCTAACCCTAACCCTACCCCTAACCCTAACCCCTAACCCCAAACCCTAAACCCTAACCCTAACCGTAACCCTAACCCTATCCCTAACCCTAACCTGACGGACAGGCTGGAACCAGCTGCTCAACTCGCCGGAACCACCTGCCAGACATGCCAGAACCACCTGCCGAGCACGCCGGAGCCACCTGCTGGACTCACCAGAACCACCTGCCTGACAGGCCAAAATCAACAGCTGGCTAGGAGAGAACCACCTGGCAGACAATCCGCAATAACCTGCCAGGCATGCAGGAACCACCTCTCAGACGTAAGAGAACCACGTGCCGGACACGCTGGAACCACGTCCTGGACAGACTGGAACCACCTGCCGGACATGCCTGGACCACCTGCCGAGCACGCCGGAACCACCTGCTCGACTCGCAGGACCCATGTGCCAGACACGCCAAAACGAACTGCCGGCTACACCAGAACCACTTACCGGACACTCCGGAATAACCTGCCCGGCATGCCAGAACCACCTCTCAGAAGTGCCAGAAGCACGTGCTGGACATGCCGGAACAACCTATCGGACAGAACGGAACAACCTGCCGGACACACCAAAATCACCTGCGGGCTACGCCAGAACCACTTGGAGGACTCTCCGGGAAAACCTGCCGGGCATGCTGGAACCACCTCTCAGACGTGCCTGAACCACGTGGCGGACACTCCGGAAACGCATGTCGGGCCGGCCGGAACCACCTCTCAGACGTGCCAGAACCTCATGCCGGACACCCCAGAACCACCTGCTGGACAGACCGGAAACACCTGCCGGACACGCCGGAACCACATGTTCGACTCGCTGGAACCACATTCTGGACATGGCAAAATCACCTGCCGCCTATGCCAGAACCGCTTGGCGAACACTCCGGAATCACCTGTCAGGCATGCCGGAACCACCTCTCAGACATGCCAGAACCACATGCCAATGACACCGGAAGCACCTGCCGAGCATGAGGGAAGCACCTGCTCGACTCGCCAGAACCACCTGTCGGACACGCCAAAATCACCTGCCGGCTACGCCACAGCCAGTTGGTGAACACTCCGGAAACACCTGCCGGGCTGGCTGGAGCCACCTGCCAGTCACGCCAACATCACCTGCCAGCTACGCCAGAACCACTTGGCGGAGACTCCAGAAACACCTGTTGGGCCAGCCGGAACCACCTCTCAGACGTGCCAAAACCATGTGCCTGAGATGCTGGAACCACACCCCGAACAGACCGAAACCACCTGCCAGACCCAACTGAACCACCTGCCGAGCACGCAGGAACAACCTGCTCGACTCGCCGGAACCACCTGCCGGGCGCAGCGGAAGCACCTGCCGAGCGCGCCGGAGCCACCTGCTCGCCTCGCCGGAACCACCTGCCGGGCGCAGCGGAAGCACCTGCCGGGCGCGCCGGAGCCACCTGCTCGGCTCGCCGGAACCACCTGCCGGGCCCTAACCCTAACCCTAACCCTAACCCTATCCCCAAACCCTAACCCTAACCCTAACCCCTAACCCTAAGCCTAACCCTAAACCCTAACCCAACCGTAACCCTAACCCTAACCCTACCCCTAACCCTAACCCCTAACCCCAAACCCTAAACCCTAACCCTAACCGTAACCCTAACCCTATCCCTAACCCTAACCTGACGGACAGGCTGGAACCAGCTGCTCAACTCGCCGGAACCACCTGCCAGACATGCCAGAACCACCTGCCGAGCACGCCGGAGCCACCTGCTGGACTCACCAGAACCACCTGCCTGACAGGCCAAAATCAACAGCTGGCTAGGAGAGAACCACCTGGCAGACAATCCGCAATAACCTGCCAGGCATGCAGGAACCACCTCTCAGACGTAAGAGAACCACGTGCCGGACACGCTGGAACCACGTCCTGGACAGACTGGAACCACCTGCCGGACATGCCTGGACCACCTGCCGAGCACGCCGGAACCACCTGCTCGACTCGCAGGACCCATGTGCCAGACACGCCAAAACGAACTGCCGGCTACACCAGAACCACTTACCGGACACTCCGGAATAACCTGCCCGGCATGCCAGAACCACCTCTCAGAAGTGCCAGAAGCACGTGCTGGACATGCCGGAACAACCTATCGGACAGAACGGAACAACCTGCCAGACACACCAAAATCACCTGCGGGCTACGCCAGAACCACTTGGAGGACTCTCCGGGAAAACCTGCCGGGCATGCTGGAACCACCTCTCAGACGTGCCTGAACCACGTGGCGGACACTCCGGAAACGCATGTCGGGCCGGCCGGAACCACCTCTCAGACGTGCCAGAACCTCATGCCGGACACCCCAGAACCACCTGCTGGACAGACCGGAAACACCTGCCGGACACGCCGGAACCACATGTTCGACTCGCTGGAACCACATTCTGGACATGGCAAAATCACCTGCCGCCTATGCCAGAACCGCTTGGCGAACACTCCGGAATCACCTGTCAGGCATGCCGGAACCACCTCTCAGACATGCCAGAACCACATGCCAATGACACCGGAAGCACCTGCCGAGCATGAGGGAAGCACCTGCTCGACTCGCCAGAACCACCTGTCGGACACGCCAAAATCACCTGCCGGCTACGCCACAGCCAGTTGGTGAACACTCCGGAAACACCTGCCGGGCTGGCTGGAGCCACCTGCCAGTCACGCCAACATCACCTGCCAGCTACGCCAGAACCACTTGGCGGAGACTCCAGAAACACCTGTTGGGCCAGCCGGAACCACCTCTCAGACGTGCCAAAACCATGTGCCTGAGATGCTGGAACCACACCCCGAACAGACCGAAACCACCTGCCAGACCCAACTGAACCACCTGCCGAGCACGCAGGAACAACCTGCTCGCCTCGCCGGAACCAGCTGCCGGGCGCAGCGGAAGCACCTGCCGAGCGCGCCGGAGCCACCTGCTCGCCTCGCCGGAACCACCTGCCGGGCGCAGCGGAAGCACCTGCCGGGCGCGCCGGAGCCACCTGCTCGGCTCGCCGGAACCACCTGCCGGGCCCTAACCCTAACCCTAACCCTAACCCTATCCCCAAACCCTAACCCTAACCCTAACCCCTAACCCTAAGCCTAACCCTAAACCCTAACCCAACCGTAACCCTAACCCTAACCCTACCCCTAACCCTAACCCCTAACCCCAAACCCTAAACCCTAACCCTAACCGTAACCCTAACCCTATCCCTAACCCTAACCTGACGGACAGGCTGGAACCAGCTGCTCAACTCGCCGGAACCACCTGCCAGACATGCCAGAACCACCTGCCGAGCACGCCGGAGCCACCTGCTGGACTCACCAGAACCACCTGCCTGACAGGCCAAAATCAACAGCTGGCTAGGAGAGAACCACCTGGCAGACAATCCGCAATAACCTGCCAGGCATGCAGGAACCACCTCTCAGACGTAAGAGAACCACGTGCCGGACACGCTGGAACCACGTCCTGGACAGACTGGAACCACCTGCCGGACATGCCTGGACCACCTGCCGAGCACGCCGGAACCACCTGCTCGACTCGCAGGACCCATGTGCCAGACACGCCAAAACGAACTGCCGGCTACACCAGAACCACTTACCGGACACTCCGGAATAACCTGCCCGGCATGCCAGAACCACCTCTCAGAAGTGCCAGAAGCACGTGCTGGACATGCCGGAACAACCTATCGGACAGAACGGAACAACCTGCCGGACACACCAAAATCACCTGCGGGCTACGCCAGAACCACTTGGAGGACTCTCCGGGAAAACCTGCCGGGCATGCTGGAACCACCTCTCAGACGTGCCTGAACCACGTGGCGGACACTCCGGAAACGCATGTCGGGCCGGCCGGAACCACCTCTCAGACGTGCCAGAACCTCATGCCGGACACCCCAGAACCACCTGCTGGACAGACCGGAAACACCTGCCGGACACGCCGGAACCACATGTTCGACTCGCTGGAACCACATTCTGGACATGGCAAAATCACCTGCCGCCTATGCCAGAACCGCTTGGCGAACACTCCGGAATCACCTGTCAGGCATGCCGGAACCACCTCTCAGACATGCCAGAACCACATGCCAATGACACCGGAAGCACCTGCCGAGCATGAGGGAAGCACCTGCTCGACTCGCCAGAACCACCTGTCGGACACGCCAAAATCACCTGCCGGCTACGCCACAGCCAGTTGGTGAACACTCCGGAAACACCTGCCGGGCTGGCTGGAGCCACCTGCCAGTCACGCCAACATCACCTGCCAGCTACGCCAGAACCACTTGGCGGAGACTCCAGAAACACCTGTTGGGCCAGCCGGAACCACCTCTCAGACGTGCCAAAACCATGTGCCTGAGATGCTGGAACCACACCCCGAACAGACCGAAACCACCTGCCAGACCCAACTGAACCACCTGCCGAGCACGCAGGAACAACCTGCTCGACTCGCCGGAACCACCTGCCGGGCGCAGCGGAAGCACCTGCCGAGCGCGCCGGAGCCACCTGCTCGCCTCGCCGGAACCACCTGCCGGGCGCAGCGGAAGCACCTGCCGGGCGCGCCGGAGCCACCTGCTCGGCTCGCCGGAACCACCTGCCGGGCCCTAACCCTAACCCTAACCCTAACCCTATCCCCAAACCCTAACCCTAACCCTAACCCCTAACCCTAAGCCTAACCCTAAACCCTAACCCAACCGTAACCCTAACCCTAACCCTACCCCTAACCCTAACCCCTAACCCCAAACCCTAAACCCTAACCCTAACCGTAACCCTAACCCTATCCCTAACCCTAACCTGACGGACAGGCTGGAACCAGCTGCTCAACTCGCCGGAACCACCTGCCAGACATGCCAGAACCACCTGCCGAGCACGCCGGAGCCACCTGCTGGACTCACCAGAACCACCTGCCTGACAGGCCAAAATCAACAGCTGGCTAGGAGAGAACCACCTGGCAGACAATCCGCAATAACCTGCCAGGCATGCAGGAACCACCTCTCAGACGTAAGAGAACCACGTGCCGGACACGCTGGAACCACGTCCTGGACAGACTGGAACCACCTGCCGGACATGCCTGGACCACCTGCCGAGCACGCCGGAACCACCTGCTCGACTCGCAGGACCCATGTGCCAGACACGCCAAAACGAACTGCCGGCTACACCAGAACCACTTACCGGACACTCCGGAATAACCTGCCCGGCATGCCAGAACCACCTCTCAGAAGTGCCAGAAGCACGTGCTGGACATGCCGGAACAACCTATCGGACAGAACGGAACAACCTGCCGGACACACCAAAATCACCTGCGGGCTACGCCAGAACCACTTGGAGGACTCTCCGGGAAAACCTGCCGGGCATGCTGGAACCACCTCTCAGACGTGCCTGAACCACGTGGCGGACACTCCGGAAACGCATGTCGGGCCGGCCGGAACCACCTCTCAGACGTGCCAGAACCTCATGCCGGACACCCCAGAACCACCTGCTGGACAGACCGGAAACACCTGCCGGACACGCCGGAACCACATGTTCGACTCGCTGGAACCACATTCTGGACATGGCAAAATCACCTGCCGCCTATGCCAGAACCGCTTGGCGAACACTCCGGAATCACCTGTCAGGCATGCCGGAACCACCTCTCAGACATGCCAGAACCACATGCCAATGACACCGGAAGCACCTGCCGAGCATGAGGGAAGCACCTGCTCGACTCGCCAGAACCACCTGTCGGACACGCCAAAATCACCTGCCGGCTACGCCACAGCCAGTTGGTGAACACTCCGGAAACACCTGCCGGGCTGGCTGGAGCCACCTGCCAGTCACGCCAACATCACCTGCCAGCTACGCCAGAACCACTTGGCGGAGACTCCAGAAACACCTGTTGGGCCAGCCGGAACCACCTCTCAGACGTGCCAAAACCATGTGCCTGAGATGCTGGAACCACACCCCGAACAGACCGAAACCACCTGCCAGACCCAACTGAACCACCTGCCGAGCACGCAGGAACAACCTGCTCGCCTCGCCAGAACCAGCTGCCGGGCGCAGCGGAAGCACCTGCCGAGCGCGCCGGAGCCACCTGCTCGCCTCGCCGGAACCACCTGCCGGGCGCAGCGGAAGCACCTGCCGGGCGCGCCGGAGCCACCTGCTCGGCTCGCCGGAACCACCTGCCGGGCCCTAACCCTAACCCTAACCCTAACCCTATCCCCAAACCCTAACCCTAACCCTAACCCCTAACCCTAAGCCTAACCCTAAACCCTAACCCAACCGTAACCCTAACCCTAACCCTACCCCTAACCCTAACCCCTAACCCCAAACCCTAAACCCTAACCCTAACCGTAACCCTAACCCTATCCCTAACCCTAACCTGACGGACAGGCTGGAACCAGCTGCTCAACTCGCCGGAACCACCTGCCAGACATGCCAGAACCACCTGCCGAGCACGCCGGAGCCACCTGCTGGACTCACCAGAACCACCTGCCTGACAGGCCAAAATCAACAGCTGGCTAGGAGAGAACCACCTGGCAGACAATCCGCAATAACCTGCCAGGCATGCAGGAACCACCTCTCAGACGTAAGAGAACCACGTGCCGGACACGCTGGAACCACGTCCTGGACAGACTGGAACCACCTGCCGGACATGCCTGGACCACCTGCCGAGCACGCCGGAACCACCTGCTCGACTCGCAGGACCCATGTGCCAGACACGCCAAAACGAACTGCCGGCTACACCAGAACCACTTACCGGACACTCCGGAATAACCTGCCCGGCATGCCAGAACCACCTCTCAGAAGTGCCAGAAGCACGTGCTGGACATGCCGGAACAACCTATCGGACAGAACGGAACAACCTGCCGGACACACCAAAATCACCTGCGGGCTACGCCAGAACCACTTGGAGGACTCTCCGGGAAAACCTGCCGGGCATGCTGGAACCACCTCTCAGACGTGCCTGAACCACGTGGCGGACACTCCGGAAACGCATGTCGGGCCGGCCGGAACCACCTCTCAGACGTGCCAGAACCTCATGCCGGACACCCCAGAACCACCTGCTGGACAGACCGGAAACACCTGCCGGACACGCCGGAACCACATGTTCGACTCGCTGGAACCACATTCTGGACATGGCAAAATCACCTGCCGCCTATGCCAGAACCGCTTGGCGAACACTCCGGAATCACCTGTCAGGCATGCCGGAACCACCTCTCAGACATGCCAGAACCACATGCCAATGACACCGGAAGCACCTGCCGAGCATGAGGGAAGCACCTGCTCGACTCGCCAGAACCACCTGTCGGACACGCCAAAATCACCTGCCGGCTACGCCACAGCCAGTTGGTGAACACTCCGGAAACACCTGCCGGGCTGGCTGGAGCCACCTGCCAGTCACGCCAACATCACCTGCCAGCTACGCCAGAACCACTTGGCGGAGACTCCAGAAACACCTGTTGGGCCAGCCGGAACCACCTCTCAGACGTGCCAAAACCATGTGCCTGAGATGCTGGAACCACACCCCGAACAGACCGAAACCACCTGCCAGACCCAACTGAACCACCTGCCGAGCACGCAGGAACAACCTGCTCGACTCGCCGGAACCACCTGCCGGGCGCAGCGGAAGCACCTGCCGAGCGCGCCGGAGCCACCTGCTCGCCTCGCCGGAACCACCTGCCGGGCGCAGCGGAAGCACCTGCCGGGCGCGCCGGAGCCACCTGCTCGGCTCGCCGGAACCACCTGCCGGGCCCTAACCCTAACCCTAACCCTAACCCTATCCCCAAACCCTAACCCTAACCCTAACCCCTAACCCTAAGCCTAACCCTAAACCCTAACCCAACCGTAACCCTAACCCTAACCCTACCCCTAACCCTAACCCCTAACCCCAAACCCTAAACCCTAACCCTAACCGTAACCCTAACCCTATCCCTAACCCTAACCTGACGGACAGGCTGGAACCAGCTGCTCAACTCGCCGGAACCACCTGCCAGACATGCCAGAACCACCTGCCGAGCACGCCGGAGCCACCTGCTGGACTCACCAGAACCACCTGCCTGACAGGCCAAAATCAACAGCTGGCTAGGAGAGAACCACCTGGCAGACAATCCGCAATAACCTGCCAGGCATGCAGGAACCACCTCTCAGACGTAAGAGAACCACGTGCCGGACACGCTGGAACCACGTCCTGGACAGACTGGAACCACCTGCCGGACATGCCTGGACCACCTGCCGAGCACGCCGGAACCACCTGCTCGACTCGCAGGACCCATGTGCCAGACACGCCAAAACGAACTGCCGGCTACACCAGAACCACTTACCGGACACTCCGGAATAACCTGCCCGGCATGCCAGAACCACCTCTCAGAAGTGCCAGAAGCACGTGCTGGACATGCCGGAACAACCTATCGGACAGAACGGAACAACCTGCCGGACACACCAAAATCACCTGCGGGCTACGCCAGAACCACTTGGAGGACTCTCCGGGAAAACCTGCCGGGCATGCTGGAACCACCTCTCAGACGTGCCTGAACCACGTGGCGGACACTCCGGAAACGCATGTCGGGCCGGCCGGAACCACCTCTCAGACGTGCCAGAACCTCATGCCGGACACCCCAGAACCACCTGCTGGACAGACCGGAAACACCTGCCGGACACGCCGGAACCACATGTTCGACTCGCTGGAACCACATTCTGGACATGGCAAAATCACCTGCCGCCTATGCCAGAACCGCTTGGCGAACACTCCGGAATCACCTGTCAGGCATGCCGGAACCACCTCTCAGACATGCCAGAACCACATGCCAATGACACCGGAAGCACCTGCCGAGCATGAGGGAAGCACCTGCTCGACTCGCCAGAACCACCTGTCGGACACGCCAAAATCACCTGCCGGCTACGCCACAGCCAGTTGGTGAACACTCCGGAAACACCTGCCGGGCTGGCTGGAGCCACCTGCCAGTCACGCCAACATCACCTGCCAGCTACGCCAGAACCACTTGGCGGAGACTCCAGAAACACCTGTTGGGCCAGCCGGAACCACCTCTCAGACGTGCCAAAACCATGTGCCTGAGATGCTGGAACCACACCCCGAACAGACCGAAACCACCTGCCAGACCCAACTGAACCACCTGCCGAGCACGCAGGAACAACCTGCTCGACTCGCCGGAACCACCTGCCGGGCGCAGCGGAAGCACCTGCCGAGCGCGCCGGAGCCACCTGCTCGCCTCGCCGGAACCACCTGCCGGGCGCAGCGGAAGCACCTGCCGGGCGCGCCGGAGCCACCTGCTCGGCTCGCCGGAACCACCTGCCGGGCCCTAACCCTAACCCTAACCCTAACCCTATCCCCAAACCCTAACCCTAACCCTAACCCCTAACCCTAAGCCTAACCCTAAACCCTAACCCAACCGTAACCCTAACCCTAACCCTACCCCTAACCCTAACCCCTAACCCCAAACCCTAAACCCTAACCCTAACCGTAACCCTAACCCTATCCCTAACCCTAACCTGACGGACAGGCTGGAACCAGCTGCTCAACTCGCCGGAACCACCTGCCAGACATGCCAGAACCACCTGCCGAGCACGCCGGAGCCACCTGCTGGACTCACCAGAACCACCTGCCTGACAGGCCAAAATCAACAGCTGGCTATGAGAGAACCACCTGGCAGACAATCCGCAATAACCTGCCAGGCATGCAGGAACCACCTCTCAGACGTAAGAGAACCACGTGCCGGACACGCTGGAACCACGTCCTGGACAGACTGGAACCACCTGCCGGACATGCCTGGACCACCTGCCGAGCACGCCGGAACCACCTGCTCGACTCGCAGGACCCATGTGCCAGACACGCCAAAACGAACTGCCGGCTACACCAGAACCACTTACCGGACACTCCGGAATAACCTGCCCGGCATGCCAGAACCACCTCTCAGAAGTGCCAGAAGCACGTGCTGGACATGCCGGAACAACCTATCGGACAGAACGGAACAACCTGCCGGACACACCAAAATCACCTGCGGGCTACGCCAGAACCACTTGGAGGACTCTCCGGGAAAACCTGCCGGGCATGCTGGAACCACCTCTCAGACGTGCCTGAACCACGTGGCGGACACTCCGGAAACGCATGTCGGGCCGGCCGGAACCACCTCTCAGACGTGCCAGAACCTCATGCCGGACACCCCAGAACCACCTGCTGGACAGACCGGAAACACCTGCCGGACACGCCGGAACCACATGTTCGACTCGCTGGAACCACATTCTGGACATGGCAAAATCACCTGCCGCCTATGCCAGAACCGCTTGGTGAACACTCCGGAATCACCTGTCAGGCATGCCGGAACCACCTCTCAGACATGCCAGAACCACATGCCAATGACACCGGAAGCACCTGCCGAGCATGAGGGAAGCACCTGCTCGACTCGCCAGAACCACCTGTCGGACACGCCAAAATCACCTGCCGGCTACGCCACAGCCAGTTGGTGAACACTCCGGAAACACCTGCCGGGCTGGCTGGAGCCACCTGCCAGTCATGCCAACATCACCTGCCAGCTACGCCAGAACCACTTGGCGGAGACTCCAGAAACACCTGTTGGGCCAGCCGGAACCACATCTCAGACGTGCCAAAACCATGTGCCTGAGATGCTGGAACCACACCCCGAACAGACCGAAACCACCTGCCAGACCCAACTGAACCACCTGCCGAGCACGCAGGAACAACCTGCTCGACTCGCCGGAACCACCTGCCGGGCGCAGCGGAAGCACCTGCCGAGCGCGCCGGAGCCACCTGCTCGCCTCGCCGGAACCACCTGCCGGGCGCAGCGGAAGCACCTGCCGGGCGCGCCGGAGCCACCTGCTCGGCTCGCCGGAACCACCTGCCGGGCCCTAACCCTAACCCTAACCCTAACCCTATCCCCAAACCCTAACCCTAACCCTAACCCCTAACCCTAAGCCTAACCCTAAACCCTAACCCAACCGTAACCCTAACCCTAACCCTACCCCTAACCCTAACCCCTAACCCCAAACCCTAAACCCTAACCCTAACCGTAACCCTAACCCTATCCCTAACCCTAACCTGACGGACAGGCTGGAACCAGCTGCTCAACTCGCCGGAACCACCTGCCAGACATGCCAGAACCACCTGCCGAGCACACCAGAGCCACCTGCTGGACTCACCAGAACCACCTGCCTGACAGGCCAAAATCAACAGCTGGCTAGGAGAGAACCACCTGGCAGACAATCCGCAATAACCTGCCAGGCATGCAGGAACCACCTCTCAGACGTAAGAGAACCACGTGCCGGACACGCTGGAACCACGTCCTGGACAGACTGGAACCACCTGCCGGACATGCCTGGACCACCTGCCGAGCACGCCGGAACCACCTGCTCGACTCGCAGGACCCATGTGCCAGACACGCCAAAACGAACTGCCGGCTACACCAGAACCACTTACCGGACACTCCGGAATAACCTGCCCGGCATGCCAGAACCACCTCTCAGAAGTGCCAGAAGCACGTGCTGGACATGCCGGAACAACCTATCGGACAGAACGGAACAACCTGCCGGACACACCAAAATCACCTGCGGGCTACGCCAGAACCACTTGGAGGACTCTCCGGGAAAACCTGCCGGGCATGCTGGAACCACCTCTCAGACGTGCCTGAACCACGTGGCGGACACTCCGGAAACGCATGTCGGGCCGGCCGGAACCACCTCTCAGACGTGCCAGAACCTCATGCCGGACACCCCAGAACCACCTGCTGGACAGACCGGAAACACCTGCCGGACACGCCGGAACCACATGTTCGACTCGCTGGAACCACATTCTGGACATGGCAAAATCACCTGCCGCCTATGCCAGAACCGCTTGGCGAACACTCCGGAATCACCTGTCAGGCATGCCGGAACCACCTCTCAGACATGCCAGAACCACATGCCAATGACACCGGAAGCACCTGCCGAGCATGAGGGAAGCACCTGCTCGACTCGCCAGAACCACCTGTCGGACACGCCAAAATCACCTGCCGGCTACGCCACAGCCAGTTGGTGAACACTCCGGAAACACCTGCCGGGCTGGCTGGAGCCACCTGCCAGTCACGCCAACATCACCTGCCAGCTACGCCAGAACCACTTGGCGGAGACTCCAGAAACACCTGTTGGGCCAGCCGGAACCACCTCTCAGACGTGCCAAAACCATGTGCCTGAGATGCTGGAACCACACCCCGAACAGACCGAAACCACCTGCCAGACCCAACTGAACCACCTGCCGAGCACGCAGGAACAACCTGCTCGACTCGCCGGAACCACCTGCCGGGCGCAGCGGAAGCACCTGCCGAGCGCGCCGGAGCCACCTGCTCGCCTCGCCGGAACCACCTGCCGGGCGCAGCGGAAGCACCTGCCGGGCGCGCCGGAGCCACCTGCTCGCCTCGCCGGAACCACCTGCCGGGCCCTAACCCTAACCCTAACCCTAACCCTATCCCCAAACCCTAACCCTAACCCTAACCCCTAACCCTAAGCCTAACCCTAAACCCTAACCCAACCGTAACCCTAACCCTAACCCTACCCCTAACCCTAACCCCTAACCCCAAACCCTAAACCCTAACCCTAACCGTAACCCTAACCCTATCCCTAACCCTAACCTGACGGACAGGCTGGAACCAGCTGCTCAACTCGCCGGAACCACCTGCCAGACATGCCAGAACCACCTGCCGAGCACGCCGGAGCCACCTGCTGGACTCACCAGAACCACCTGCCTGACAGGCCAAAATCAACAGCTGGCTAGGAGAGAACCACCTGGCAGACAATCCGCAATAACCTGCCAGGCATGCAGGAACCACCTCTCAGACGTAAGAGAACCACGTGCCGGACACGCTGGAACCACGTCCTGGACAGACTGGAACCACCTGCCGGACATGCCTGGACCACCTGCCGAGCACGCCGGAACCACCTGCTCGACTCGCAGGACCCATGTGCCAGACACGCCAAAACGAACTGCCGGCTACACCAGAACCACTTACCGGACACTCCGGAATAACCTGCCCGGCATGCCAGAACCACCTCTCAGAAGTGCCAGAAGCACGTGCTGGACATGCCGGAACAACCTATCGGACAGAATGGAACAACCTGCCGGACACACCAAAATCACCTGCGGGCTACGCCAGAACCACTTGGAGGACTCTCCGGGAAAACCTGCCGGGCATGCTGGAACCACCTCTCAGACGTGCCTGAACCACGTGGCGGACACTCCGGAAACGCATGTCGGGCCGGCCGGAACCACCTCTCAGACGTGCCAGAACCTCATGCCGGACACCCCAGAACCACCTGCTGGACAGACCGGAAACACCTGCCGGACACGCCGGAACCACATGTTCGACTCGCTGGAACCACATTCTGGACATGGCAAAATCACCTGCCGCCTATGCCAGAACCGCTTGGCGAACACTCCGGAATCACCTGTCAGGCATGCCGGAACCACCTCTCAGACATGCCAGAACCACATGCCAATGACACCGGAAGCACCTGCCGAGCATGAGGGAAGCACCTGCTCGACTCGCCAGAACCACCTGTCGGACACGCCAAAATCACCTGCCGGCTACGCCACAGCCAGTTGGTGAACACTCCGGAAACACCTGCCGGGCTGGCTGGAGCCACCTGCCAGTCACGCCAACATCACCTGCCAGCTACGCCAGAACCACTTGGCGGAGACTCCAGAAACACCTGTTGGGCCAGCCGGAACCACCTCTCAGACGTGCCAAAACCATGTGCCTGAGATGCTGGAACCACACCCCGAACAGACCGAAACCACCTGCCAGACCCAACTGAACCACCTGCCGAGCACGCAGGAACAACCTGCTCGACTCGCCGGAACCACCTGCCGGGCGCAGCGGAAGCACCTGCCGAGCGCGCCGGAGCCACCTGCTCGCCTCGCCGGAACCACCTGCCGGGCGCAGCGGAAGCACCTGCCGGGCGCGCCGGAGCCACCTGCTCGGCTCGCCGGAACCACCTGCCGGGCCCTAACCCTAACCCTAACCCTAACCCTATCCCCAAACCCTAACCCTAACCCTAACCCCTAACCCTAAGCCTAACCCTAAACCCTAACCCAACCGTAACCCTAACCCTAACCCTACCCCTAACCCTAACCCCTAACCCCAAACCCTAAACCCTAACCCTAACCGTAACCCTAACCCTATCCCTAACCCTAACCTGACGGACAGGCTGGAACCAGCTGCTCAACTCGCCGGAACCACCTGCCAGACATGCCAGAACCACCTGCCGAGCACGCCGGAGCCACCTGCTGGACTCACCAGAACCACCTGCCTGACAGGCCAAAATCAACAGCTGGCTAGGAGAGAACCACCTGGCAGACAATCCGCAATAACCTGCCAGGCATGCAGGAACCACCTCTCAGACGTAAGAGAACCACGTGCCGGACACGCTGGAACCACGTCCTGGACAGACTGGAACCACCTGCCGGACATGCCTGGACCACCTGCCGAGCACGCCGGAACCACCTGCTCGACTCGCAGGACCCATGTGCCAGACACGCCAAAACGAACTGCCGGCTACACCAGAACCACTTACCGGACACTCCGGAATAACCTGCCCGGCATGCCAGAACCACCTCTCAGAAGTGCCAGAAGCACGTGCTGGACATGCCGGAACAACCTATCGGACAGAACGGAACAACCTGCCGGACACACCAAAATCACCTGCGGGCTACGCCAGAACCACTTGGAGGACTCTCCGGGAAAACCTGCCGGGCATGCTGGAACCACCTCTCAGACGTGCCTGAACCACGTGGCGGACACTCCGGAAACGCATGTCGGGCCGGCCGGAACCACCTCTCAGACGTGCCAGAACCTCATGCCGGACACCCCAGAACCACCTGCTGGACAGACCGGAAACACCTGCCGGACACGCCGGAACCACATGTTCGACTCGCTGGAACCACATTCTGGACACGGCAAAATCACCTGCCGCCTATGCCAGAACCGCTTGGCGAACACTCCGGAATCACCTGTCAGGCATGCCGGAACCACCTCTCAGACATGCCAGAACCACATGCCAATGACACCGGAAGCACCTGCCGAGCATGAGGGAAGCACCTGCTCGACTCGCCAGAACCACCTGTCGGACACGCCAAAATCACCTGCCGGCTACGCCACAGCCAGTTGGTGAACACTCCGGAAACACCTGCCGGGCTGGCTGGAGCCACCTGCCAGTCACGCCAACATCACCTGCCAGCTACGCCAGAACCACTTGGCGGAGACTCCAGAAACACCTGTTGGGCCAGCCGGAACCACCTCTCAGACGTGCCAAAACCATGTGCCTGAGATGCTGGAACCACACCCCGAACAGACCGAAACCACCTGCCAGACCCAACTGAACCACCTGCCGAGCACGCAGGAACAACCTGCTCGCCTCGCCGGAACCAGCTGCCGGGCGCAGCGGAAGCACCTGCCGAGCGCGCCGGAGCCACCTGCTCGCCTCGCCGGAACCACCTGCCGGGCGCAGCGGAAGCACCTGCCGGGCGCGCCGGAGCCACCTGCTCGGCTCGCCGGAACCACCTTCCGGGCCCTAACCCTAACCCTAACCCTAACCCTATCCCCAAACCCTAACCCTAACCCTAACCCCTAACCCTAAGCCTAACCCTAAACCCTAACCCAACCGTAACCCTAACCCTAACCCTACCCCTAACCCTAACCCCTAACCCCAAACCCTAAACCCTAACCCTAACCGTAACCCTAACCCTATCCCTAACCCTAACCTGACGGACAGGCTGGAACCAGCTGCTCAACTCGCCGGAACCACCTGCCAGACATGCCAGAACCACCTGCCAAGCACGCCGGAGCCACCTGCTGGACTCACCAGAACCACCTGCCTGACAGGCCAAAATCAACAGCTGGCTAGGAGAGAACCACCTGGCAGACAATCCGCAATAACCTGCCAGGCATGCAGGAACCACCTCTCAGACGTAAGAGAACCACGTGCCGGACACGCTGGAACCACGTCCTGGACAGACTGGAACCACCTGCCGGACATGCCTGGACCACCTGCCGAGCACGCCGGAACCACCTGCTCGACTCGCAGGACCCATGTGCCAGACACGCCAAAACGAACTGCCGGCTACACCAGAACCACTTACCGGACACTCCGGAATAACCTGCCCGGCATGCCAGAACCACCTCTCAGAAGTGCCAGAAGCACGTGCTGGACATGCCGGAACAACCTATCGGACAGAACGGAACAACCTGCCGGACACACCAAAATCACCTGCGGGCTACGCCAGAACCACTTGGAGGACTCTCCGGGAAAACCTGCCGGGCATGCTGGAACCACCTCTCAGACGTGCCTGAACCACGTGGCGGACACTCCGGAAACGCATGTCGGGCCGGCCGGAACCACCTCTCAGACGTGCCAGAACCTCATGCCGGACACCCCAGAACCACCTGCTGGACAGACCGGAAACACCTGCCGGACACGCCGGAACCACATGTTCGACTCGCTGGAACCACATTCTGGACATGGCAAAATCACCTGCCGCCTATGCCAGAACCGCTTGGCGAACACTCCGGAATCACCTGTCAGGCATGCCGGAACCACCTCTCAGACATGCCAGAACCACATGCCAATGACACCGGAAGCACCTGCCGAGCATGCGGGAAGCACCTGCTCGACTCGCCAGAACCACCTGTCGGACACGCCAAAATCACCTGCCGGCTACGCCACAGCCAGTTGGTGAACACTCCGGAAACACCTGCCGGGCTGGCTGGAGCCACCTGCCAGTCACGCCAACATCACCTGCCAGCTACGCCAGAACCACTTGGCGGAGACTCCAGAAACACCTGTTGGGCCAGCCGGAACCACCTCTCAGACGTGCCAAAACCATGTGCCTGAGATGCTGGAACCACACCCCGAACAGACCGAAACCACCTGCCAGACCCAACTGAACCACCTGCCGAGCACGCAGGAACAACCTGCTCGACTCGCCGGAACCACCTGCCGGGCGCAGCGGAAGCACCTGCCGAGCGCGCCGGAGCCACCTGCTCGCCTCGCCGGAACCACCTGCCGGGCGCAGCGGAAGCACCTGCCGGGCACGCCGGAGCCACCTGCTCGGCTCGCCGGAACCACCTGCCGGGCCCTAACCCTAACCCTAACCCTAACCCTATCCCCAAACCCTAACCCTAACCCTAACCCCTAACCCTAAGCCTAACCCTAAACCCTAACCCAACCGTAACCCTAACCCTAACCCTACCCCTAACCCTAACCCCTAACCCCAAACCCTAAACCCTAACCCTAACCGTAACCCTAACCCTATCCCTAACCCTAACCTGACGGACAGGCTGGAACCAGCTGCTCAACTCGCCGGAACCACCTGCCAGACATGCCAGAACCACCTGCCGAGCACGCCGGAGCCACCTGCTGGACTCACCAGAACCACCTGCCTGACAGGCCAAAATCAACAGCTGGCTAGGAGAGAACCACCTGGCAGACAATCCGCAATAACCTGCCAGGCATGCAGGAACCACCTCTCAGACGTAAGAGAACCACGTGCCGGACACGCTGGAACCACGTCCTGGACAGACTGGAACCACCTGCCAGACATGCCTGGACCACCTGCCGAGCACGCCGGAACCACCTGCTCGACTCGCAGGACCCATGTGCCAGACACGCCAAAACGAACTGCCGGCTACACCAGAACCACTTACCGGACACTCCGGAATAACCTGCCCGGCATGCCAGAACCACCTCTCAGAAGTGCCAGAAGCACGTGCTGGACATGCCGGAACAACCTATCGGACAGAACGGAACAACCTGCCGGACACACCAAAATCACCTGCGGGCTACGCCAGAACCACTTGGAGGACTCTCCGGGAAAACCTGCCGGGCATGCTGGAACCACCTCTCAGACGTGCCTGAACCACGTGGCGGACACTCCGGAAACGCATGTCGGGCCGGCCGGAACCACCTCTCAGACGTGCCAGAACCTCATGCCGGACACCCCAGAACCACCTGCTGGACAGACCGGAAACACCTGCCGGACACGCCGGAACCACATGTTCGACTCGCTGGAACCACATTCTGGACATGGCAAAATCACCTGCCGCCTATGCCAGAACCGCTTGGCGAACACTCCGGAATCACCTGTCAGGCATGCCGGAACCACCTCTCAGACATGCCAGAACCACATGCCAATGACACCGGAAGCACCTGCCGAGCATGAGGGAAGCACCTGCTCGACTCGCCAGAACCACCTGTCGGACACGCCAAAATCACCTGCCGGCTACGCCACAGCCAGTTGGTGAACACTCCGGAAACACCTGCCGGGCTGGCTGGAGCCACCTGCCAGTCACGCCAACATCACCTGCCAGCTACGCCAGAACCACTTGGCGGAGACTCCAGAAACACCTGTTGGGCCAGCCGGAACCACCTCTCAGACGTGCCAAAACCATGTGCCTGAGATGCTGGAACCACACCCCGAACAGACCGAAACCACCTGCCAGACCCAACTGAACCACCTGCCGAGCACGCAGGAACAACCTGCTCGACTCGCCGGAACCACCTGCCGGGCGCAGCGGAAGCACCTGCCGAGCGCGCCGGAGCCACCTGCTCGCCTCGCCGGAACCACCTGCCGGGCGCAGCGGAAGCACCTGCCGGGCGCGCCGGAGCCACCTGCTCGGCTCGCCGGAACCACCTGCCGGGCCCTAACCCTAACCCTAACCCTAACCCTATCCCCAAACCCTAACCCTAACCCTAACCCCTAACCCTAAGCCTAACCCTAAACCCTAACCCAACCGTAACCCTAACCCTAACCCTACCCCTAACCCTAACCCCTAACCCCAAACCCTAAACCCTAACCCTAACCGTAACCCTAACCCTATCCCTAACCCTAACCTGACGGACAGGCTGGAACCAGCTGCTCAACTCGCCGGAACCACCTGCCAGACATGCCAGAACCACCTGCCGAGCACGCCGGAGCCACCTGCTGGACTCACCAGAACCACCTGCCTGACAGGCCAAAATCAACAGCTGGCTAGGAGAGAACCACCTGGCAGACAATCCGCAATAACCTGCCAGGCATGCAGGAACCACCTCTCAGACGTAAGAGAACCACGTGCCGGACACGCTGGAACCACGTCCTGGACAGACTGGAACCACCTGCCGGACATGCCTGGACCACCTGCCGAGCACGCCGGAACCACCTGCTCGACTCGCAGGACCCACGTGCCAGACACGCCAAAACGAACTGCCGGCTACACCAGAACCACTTACCGGACACTCCGGAATAACCTGCCTGGCATGCCAGAACCACCTCTCAGAAGTGCCAGAAGCACGTGCTGGACATGCCGGAACAACCTATCGGACAGAACGGAACAACCTGCCGGACACACCAAAATCACCTGCGGGCTACGCCAGAACCACTTGGAGGACTCTCCGGGAAAACCTGCCGGGCATGCTGGAACCACCTCTCAGACGTGCCTGAACCACGTGGCGGACACTCCGGAAACGCATGTCGGGCCGGCCGGAACCACCTCTCAGACGTGCCAGAACCTCATGCCGGACACCCCAGAACCACCTGCTGGACAGACCGGAAACACCTGCCGGACACGCCGGAACCACATGTTCGACTCGCTGGAACCACATTCTGGACATGGCAAAATCACCTGCCGCCTATGCCAGAACCGCTTGGCGAACACTCCGGAATCACCTGTCAGGCATGCCGGAACCACCTCTCAGACATGCCAGAACCACATGCCAATGACACCGGAAGCACCTGCCGAGCATGAGGGAAGCACCTGCTCGACTCGCCAGAACCACCTGTCGGACACGCCAAAATCACCTGCCGGCTACGCCACAGCCAGTTGGTGAACACTCCGGAAACACCTGCCGGGCTGGCTGGAGCCACCTGCCAGTCACGCCAACATCATCTGCCAGCTACGCCAGAACCACTTGGCGGAGACTCCAGAAACACCTGTTGGGCCAGCCGGAACCACCTCTCAGACGTGCCAAAACCATGTGCCTGAGATGCTGGAACCACACCCCGAACAGACCGAAACCACCTGCCAGACCCAACTGAACCACCTGCCGAGCACGCAGGAACAACCTGCTCGACTCGCCGGAACAACCTTCCGGGAGCAGCGGAAGCACCTGCCGAGCCGCCGGAGCCACCTGCTCGCCTCGCCGGAACCACCTGCCGGGCGCAGCGGAAGCACCTGCCGGGCGCGCCGGAGCCACCTGCTCGGCTCGCCGGAACCACCTGCCGGGCCCTAACCCTAACCCTAACCCTAACCCTATCCCCAAACCCTAACCCTAACCCTAACCCCTAACCCTAAGCCTAACCCTAAACCCTAACCCAACCGTAACCCTAACCCTAACCCTACCCCTAACCCTAACCCCTAACCCCAAACCCTAAACCCTAACCCTAACCGTAACCCTAACCCTATCCCTAACCCTAACCTGACGGACAGGCTGGAACCAGCTGCTCAACTCGCCGGAACCACCTGCCAGACATGCCAGAACCACCTGCCGAGCACGCCGGAGCCACCTGCTGGACTCACCAGAACCACCTGCCTGACAGGCCAAAATCAACAGCTGGCTAGGAGAGAACCACCTGGCAGACAATCCGCAATAACCTGCCAGGCATGCAGGAACCACCTCTCAGACGTAAGAGAACCACGTGCCGGACACGCTGGAACCACGTCCTGGACAGACTGGAACCACCTGCCAGACATGCCTGGACCACCTGCCGAGCACGCCGGAACCACCTGCTCGACTCGCAGGACCCATGTGCCAGACACGCCAAAACGAACTGCCGGCTACACCAGAACCACTTACCGGACACTCCGGAATAACCTGCCCGGCATGCCAGAACCACCTCTCAGAAGTGCCAGAAGCACGTGCTGGACATGCCGGAACAACCTATCGGACAGAACGGAACAACCTGCCGGACACACCAAAATCACCTGCGGGCTACGCCAGAACCACTTGGAGGACTCTCCGGGAAAACCTGCCGGGCATGCTGGAACCACCTCTCAGACGTGCCTGAACCACGTGGCGGACACTCCGGAAACGCATGTCGGGCCGGCCGGAACCACCTCTCAGACGTGCCAGAACCTCATGCCGGACACCCCAGAACCACCTGCTGGACAGACCGGAAACACCTGCCGGACACGCCGGAACCACATGTTCGACTCGCTGGAACCACATTCTGGACATGGCAAAATCACCTGCCGCCTATGCCAGAACCGCTTGGCGAACACTCCGGAATCACCTGTCAGGCATGCCGGAACCACCTCTCAGACATGCCAGAACCACATGCCAATGACACCGGAAGCACCTGCCGAGCATGAGGGAAGCACCTGCTCGACTCGCCAGAACCACCTGTCGGACACGCCAAAATCACCTGCCGGCTACGCCACAGCCAGTTGGTGAACACTCCGGAAACACCTGCCGGGCTGGCTGGAGCCACCTGCCAGTCACGCCAACATCACCTGCCAGCTACGCCAGAACCACTTGGCGGAGACTCCAGAAACACCTGTTGGGCCAGCCGGAACCACCTCTCAGACGTGCCAAAACCATGTGCCTGAGATGCTGGAACCACACCCCGAACAGACCGAAACCACCTGCCAGACCCAACTGAACCACCTGCCGAGCACGCAGGAACAACGTGCTCGACTCGCCGGAACCACCTGCCGGGCGCAGCGGAAGCACCTGCCGAGCGCGCCGGAGCCACCTGCTCGCCTCGCCGGAACCACCTGCCGGGCGCAGCGGAAGCACCTGCCGGGCGCGCCGGAGCCACCTGCTCGGCTCGCCGGAACCACCTGCCGGGCCCTAACCCTAACCCTAACCCTAACCCTATCCCCAAACCCTAACCCTAACCCTAACCCCTAACCCTAAGCCTAACCCTAAACCCTAACCCAACCGTAACCCTAACCCTAACCCTACCCCTAACCCTAACCCCTAACCCCAAACCCTAAACCCTAACCCTAACCGTAACCCTAACCCTATCCCTAACCCTAACCTGACGGACAGGCTGGAACCAGCTGCTCAACTCGCCGGAACCACCTGCCAGACATGCCAGAAACACCTGCCGAGCACGCCGGAGCCACCTGCTGGACTCACCAGAACCACCTGCCTGACAGGCCAAAATCAACAGCTGGCTAGGAGAGAACCACCTGGCAGACAATCCGCAATAACCTGCCAGGCATGCAGGAACCACCTCTCAGACGTAAGAGAACCACGTGCCGGACACGCTGGAACCACGTCCTGGACAGACTGGAACCACCTGCCGGACATGCCTGGACCACCTGCCGAGCACGCCGGAACCACCTGCTCGACTCGCAGGACCCATGTGCCAGACACGCCAAAACGAACTGCCGGCTACACCAGAACCACTTACCGGACACTCCGGAATAACCTGCCCGGCATGCCAGAACCACCTCTCAGAAGTGCCAGAAGCACGTGCTGGACATGCCGGAACAACCTATCGGACAGAACGGAACAACCTGCCGGACACACCAAAATCACCTGCGGGCTACGCCAGAACCACTTGGAGGACTCTCCGGGAAAACCTGCCGGGCATGCTGGAACCACCTCTCAGACGTGCCTGAACCACGTGGCGGACACTCCGGAAACGCATGTCGGGCCGGCCGGAACCACCTCTCAGACGTGCCAGAACCTCATGCCGGACACCCCAGAACCACCTGCTGGACAGACCGGAAACACCTGCCGGACACGCCGGAACCACATGTTCGACTCGCTGGAACCACATTCTGGACATGGCAAAATCACCTGCCGCCTATGCCAGAACCGCTTGGCGAACACTCCGGAATCACCTGTCAGGCATGCCGGAACCACCTCTCAGACATGCCAGAACCACATGCCAATGACACCGGAAGCACCTGCCGAGCATGAGGGAAGCACCTGCTCGACTCGCCAGAACCACCTGTCGGACACGCCAAAATCACCTGCCGGCTACGCCACAGCCAGTTGGTGAACACTCCGGAAACACCTGCCGGGCTGGCTGGAGCCACCTGCCAGTCACGCCAACATCATCTGCCAGCTACGCCAGAACCACTTGGCGGAGACTCCAGAAACACCTGTTGGGCCAGCCGGAACCACCTCTCAGACGTGCCAAAACCATGTGCCTGAGATGCTGGAACCACACCCCGAACAGACCGAAACCACCTGCCAGACCCAACTGAACCACCTGCCGAGCACGCAGGAACAACCTGCTCGACTCGCCGGAACCACCTGCCGGGCGCAGCGGAAGCACCTGCCGAGCGCGCCGGAGCCACCTGCTCGCCTCGCCGGAACCACCTGCCGGGCGCAGCGGAAGCACCTGCCGGGCGCGCCGGAGCCACCTGCTCGGCTCGCCGGAACCACCTGCCGGGCCCTAACCCTAACCCTAACCCTAACCCTATCCCCAAACCCTAACCCTAACCCTAACCCCTAACCCTAAGCCTAACCCTAAACCCTAACCCAACCGTAACCCTAACCCTAACCCTACCCCTAACCCTAACCCCTAACCCCAAACCCTAAACCCTAACCCTAACCGTAACCCTAACCCTATCCCTAACCCTAACCTGACGGACAGGCTGGAACCAGCTGCTCAACTCGCCGGAACCACCTGCCAGACATGCCAGAACCACCTGCCGAGCACGCCGGAGCCACCTGCTGGACTCACCAGAACCACCTGCCTGACAGGCCAAAATCAACAGCTGGCTAGGAGAGAACCACCTGGCAGACAATCCGCAATAACCTGCCAGGCATGCAGGAACCACCTCTCAGACGTAAGAGAACCACGTGCCGGACACGCTGGAACCACGTCCTGGACAGACTGGAACCACCTGCCGGACATGCCTGGACCACCTGCCGAGCACGCCGGAACCACCTGCTCGACTCGCAGGACCCACGTGCCAGACACGCCAAAACGAACTGCCGGCTACACCAGAACCACTTACCGGACACTCCGGAATAACCTGCCCGGCATGCCAGAACCACCTCTCAGAAGTGCCAGAAGCACGTGCTGGACATGCCGGAACAACCTATCGGACAGAACGGAACAACCTGCCGGACACACCAAAATCACCTGCGGGCTACGCCAGAACCACTTGGAGGACTCTCCGGGAAAACCTGCCGGGCATGCTGGAACCACCTCTCAGACGTGCCTGAACCACGTGGCGGACACTCCGGAAACGCATGTCGGGCCAGCCGGAACCACCTCTCAGACGTGCCAGAACCTCATGCCGGACACCCCAGAACCACCTGCTGGACAGACCGGAAACACCTGCCGGACACGCCGGAACCACATGTTCGACTCGCTGGAACCACATTCTGGACATGGCAAAATCACCTGCCGCCTATGCCAGAACCGCTTGGCGAACACTCCGGAATCACCTGTCAGGCATGCCGGAACCACCTCTCAGACATGCCAGAACCACATGCCAATGACACCGGAAGCACCTGCCGAGCATGAGGGAAGCACCTGCTCGACTCGCCAGAACCACCTGTCGGACACGCCAAAATCACCTGCCGGCTACGCCACAGCCAGTTGGTGAACACTCCGGAAACACCTGCCGGGCTGGCTGGAGCCACCTGCCAGTCACGCCAACATCATCTGCCAGCTACGCCAGAACCACTTGGCGGAGACTCCAGAAACACCTGTTGGGCCAGCCGGAACCACCTCTCAGACGTGCCAAAACCATGTGCCTGAGATGCTGGAACCACACCCCGAACAGACCGAAACCACCTGCCAGACCCAACTGAACCACCTGCCGAGCACGCAGGAACAACCTGCTCGACTCGCCGGAACCACCTGCCGGGCGCAGCGGAAGCACCTGCCGAGCGCGCCGGAGCCACCTGCTCGCCTCGCCGGAACCACCTGCCGGGCGCAGCGGAAGCACCTGCCGGGCGCGCCGGAGCCACCTGCTCGGCTCGCCGGAACCACCTGCCGGGCCCTAACCCTAACCCTAACCCTAACCCTATCCCCAAACCCTAACCCTAACCCTAACCCCTAACCCTAAGCCTAACCCTAAACCCTAACCCAACCGTAACCCTAACCCTAACCCTACCCCTAACCCTAACCCCTAACCCCAAACCCTAAACCCTAACCCTAACCGTAACCCTAACCCTATCCCTAACCCTAACCTGACGGACAGGCTGGAACCAGCTGCTCAACTCGCCGGAACCACCTGCCAGACATGCCAGAACCACCTGCCGAGCACGCCGGAGCCACCTGCTGGACTCACCAGAACCACCTGCCTGACAGGCCAAAATCAACAGCTGGCTAGGAGAGAACCACCTGGCAGACAATCCGCAATAACCTGCCAGGCATGCAGGAACCACCTCTCAGACGTAAGAGAACCACGTGCCGGACACGCTGGAACCACGTCCTGGACAGACTGGAACCACCTGCCGGACATGCCTGGACCACCTGCCGAGCACGCCGGAACCACCTGCTCGACTCGCAGGACCCACGTGCCAGACACGCCAAAACGAACTGCCGGCTACACCAGAACCACTTACCGGACACTCCGGAATAACCTGCCCGGCATGCCAGAACCACCTCTCAGAAGTGCCAGAAGCACGTGCTGGACATGCCGGAACAACCTATCGGACAGAACGGAACAACCTGCCGGACACACCAAAATCACCTGCGGGCTACGCCAGAACCACTTGGAGGACTCTCCGGGAAAACCTGCCGGGCATGCTGGAACCACCTCTCAGACGTGCCTGAACCACGTGGCGGACACTCCGGAAACGCATGTCGGGCCAGCCGGAACCACCTCTCAGACGTGCCAGAACCTCATGCCGGACACCCCAGAACCACCTGCTGGACAGACCGGAAACACCTGCCGGACACGCCGGAACCACATGTTCGACTCGCTGGAACCACATTCTGGACATGGCAAAATCACCTGCCGCCTATGCCAGAACCGCTTGGCGAACACTCCGGAATCACCTGTCAGGCATGCCGGAACCACCTCTCAGACATGCCAGAACCACATGCCAATGACACCGGAAGCACCTGCCGAGCATGAGGGAAGCACCTGCTCGACTCGCCAGAACCACCTGTCGGACACGCCAAAATCACCTGCCGGCTACGCCACAGCCAGTTGGTGAACACTCCGGAAACACCTGCCGGGCTGGCTGGAGCCACCTGCCAGTCACGCCAACATCACCTGCCAGCTACGCCAGAACCACTTGGCGGAGACTCCAGAAACACCTGTTGGGCCAGCCGGAACCACCTCTCAGACGTGCCAAAACCATGTGCCTGAGATGCTGGAACCACACCCCGAACAGACCGAAACCACCTGCCAGACCCAACTGAACCACCTGCCGAGCACGCAGGAACAACCTGCTCGACTCGCCGGAACCACCTGCCGGGCGCAGCGGAAGCACCTGCCGAGCGCGCCGGAGCCACCTGCTCGCCTCGCCGGAACCACCTGCCGGGCGCAGCGGAAGCACCTGCCGGGCGCGCCGGAGCCACCTGCTCGGCTCGCCGGAACCACCTGCCGGGCCCTAACCCTAACCCTAACCCTAACCCTATCCCCAAACCCTAACCCTAACCCTAACCCCTAACCCTAAGCCTAACCCTAAACCCTAACCCAACCGTAACCCTAACCCTAACCCTACCCCTAACCCTAACCCCTAACCCCAAACCCTAAACCCTAACCCTAACCGTAACCCTAACCCTATCCCTAACCCTAACCTGACGGACAGGCTGGAACCAGCTGCTCAACTCGCCGGAACCACCTGCCAGACATGCCAGAACCACCTGCCGAGCACGCCGGAGCCACCTGCTGGACTCACCAGAACCACCTGCCTGACAGGCCAAAATCAACAGCTGGCTAGGAGAGAACCACCTGGCAGACAATCCGCAATAACCTGCCAGGCATGCAGGAACCACCTCTCAGACGTAAGAGAACCACGTGCCGGACACGCTGGAACCACGTCCTGGACAGACTGGAACCACCTGCCGGACATGCCTGGACCACCTGCCGAGCACGCCGGAACCACCTGCTCGACTCGCAGGACCCACGTGCCAGACACGCCAAAACGAACTGCCGGCTACACCAGAACCACTTACCGGACACTCCGGAATAACCTGCCCGGCATGCCAGAACCACCTCTCAGAAGTGCCAGAAGCACGTGCTGGACATGCCGGAACAACCTATCGGACAGAACGGAACAACCTGCCGGACACACCAAAATCACCTGCGGGCTACGCCAGAACCACTTGGAGGACTCTCCGGGAAAACCTGCCGGGCATGCTGGAACCACCTCTCAGACGTGCCTGAACCACGTGGCGGACACTCCGGAAACGCATGTCGGGCCGGCCGGAACCACCTCTCAGACGTGCCAGAACCTCATGCCGGACACCCCAGAACCACCTGCTGGACAGACCGGAAACACCTGCCGGACACGCCGGAACCACATGTTCGACTCGCTGGAACCACATTCTGGACATGGCAAAATCACCTGCCGCCTATGCCAGAACCGCTTGGCGAACACTCCGGAATCACCTGTCAGGCATGCCGGAACCACCTCTCAGACATGCCAGAACCACATGCCAATGACACCGGAAGCACCTGCCGAGCATGAGGGAAGCACCTGCTCGACTCGCCAGAACCACCTGTCGGACACGCCAAAATCACCTGCCGGCTACGCCACAGCCAGTTGGTGAACACTCCGGAAACACCTGCCGGGCTGGCTGGAGCCACCTGCCAGTCACGCCAACATCACCTGCCAGCTACGCCAGAACCACTTGGCGGAGACTCCAGAAACACCTGTTGGGCCAGCCGGAACCACCTCTCAGACGTGCCAAAACCATGTGCCTGAGATGCTGGAACCACACCCCGAACAGACCGAAACCACCTGCCAGACCCAACTGAACCACCTGCCGAGCACGCAGGAACAACCTGCTCGCCTCGCCGGAACCAGCTGCCGGGCGCAGCGGAAGCACCTGCCGAGCGCGCCGGAGCCACCTGCTCGCCTCGCCGGAACCACCTGCCGGGCGCAGCGGAAGCACCTGCCGGGCGCGCCGGAGCCACCTGCTCGGCTCGCCGGAACCACCTGCCGGGCCCTAACCCTAACCCTAACCCTAACCCTATCCCCAAACCCTAACCCTAACCCTAACCCCTAACCCTAAGCCTAACCCTAAACCCTAACCCAACCGTAACCCTAACCCTAACCCTACCCCTAACCCTAACCCCTAACCCCAAACCCTAAACCCTAACCCTAACCGTAACCCTAACCCTATCCCTAACCCTAACCTGACGGACAGGCTGGAACCAGCTGCTCAACTCGCCGGAACCACCTGCCAGACATGCCAGAACCACCTGCCGAGCACGCCGGAGCCACCTGCTGGACTCACCAGAACCACCTGCCTGACAGGCCAAAATCAACAGCTGGCTAGGAGAGAACCACCTGGCAGACAATCCGCAATAACCTGCCAGGCATGCAGGAACCACCTCTCAGACGTAAGAGAACCACGTGCCGGACACGCTGGAACCACGTCCTGGACAGACTGGAACCACCTGCCGGACATGCCTGGACCACCTGCCGAGCACGCCGGAACCACCTGCTCGACTCGCAGGACCCATGTGCCAGACACGCCAAAACGAACTGCCGGCTACACCAGAACCACTTACCGGACACTCCGGAATAACCTGCCCGGCATGCCAGAACCACCTCTCAGAAGTGCCAGAAGCACGTGCTGGACATGCCGGAACAACCTATCGGACAGAACGGAACAACCTGCCGGACACACCAAAATCACCTGCGGGCTACGCCAGAACCACTTGGAGGACTCTCCGGGAAAACCTGCCGGGCATGCTGGAACCACCTCTCAGACGTGCCTGAACCACGTGGCGGACACTCCGGAAACGCATGTCGGGCCGGCCGGAACCACCTCTCAGACGTGCCAGAACCTCATGCCGGACACCCCAGAACCACCTGCTGGACAGACCGGAAACACCTGCCGGACACGCCGGAACCACATGTTCGACTCGCTGGAACCACATTCTGGACATGGCAAAATCACCTGCCGCCTATGCCAGAACCGCTTGGCGACACTCCGGAATCACCTGTCAGGCATGCCGGAACCACCTCTCAGACATGCCAGAACCACATGCCAATGACACCGGAAGCACCTGCCGAGCATGCGGGAAGCACCTGCTCGACTCGCCAGAACCACCTGTCGGACACGCCAAAATCACCTGCCGGCTACGCCACAGCCAGTTGGTGAACACTCCGGAAACACCTGCCGGGCTGGCTGGAGCCACCTGCCAGTCACGCCAACATCACCTGCCAGCTACGCCAGAACCACTTGGCGGAGACTCCAGAAACACCTGTTGGGCCAGCCGGAACCACCTCTCAGACGTGCCAAAACCATGTGCCTGAGATGCTGGAACCACACCCCGAACAGACCGAAACCACCTGCCAGACCCAACTGAACCACCTGCCGAGCACGCAGGAACAACCTGCTCGACTCGCCGGAACCACCTGCCGGGCGCAGCGGAAGCACCTGCCGAGCGCGCCGGAGCCACCTGCTCGCCTCGCCGGAACCACCTGCCGGGCGCAGCGGAAGCACCTGCCGGGCACGCCGGAGCCACCTGCTCGGCTCGCCGGAACCACCTGCCGGGCCCTAACCCTAACCCTAACCCTAACCCTATCCCCAAACCCTAACCCTAACCCTAACCCCTAACCCTAAGCCTAACCCTAAACCCTAACCCAACCGTAACCCTAACCCTAACCCTACCCCTAACCCTAACCCCTAACCCCAAACCCTAAACCCTAACCCTAACCGTAACCCTAACCCTATCCCTAACCCTAACCTGACGGACAGGCTGGAACCAGCTGCTCAACTCGCCGGAACCACCTGCCAGACATGCCAGAACCACCTGCCGAGCACGCCGGAGCCACCTGCTGGACTCACCAGAACCACCTGCCTGACAGGCCAAAATCAACAGCTGGCTATGAGAGAACCACCTGGCAGACAATCCGCAATAACCTGCCAGGCATGCAGGAACCACCTCTCAGACGTAAGAGAACCACGTGCCGGACACGCTGGAACCACGTCCTGGACAGACTGGAACCACCTGCCGGACATGCCTGGACCACCTGCCGAGCACGCCGGAACCACCTGCTCGACTCGCAGGACCCATGTGCCAGACACGCCAAAACGAACTGCCGGCTACACCAGAACCACTTACCGGACACTCCGGAATAACCTGCCCGGCATGCCAGAACCACCTCTCAGAAGTGCCAGAAGCACGTGCTGGACATGCCGGAACAACCTATCGGACAGAACGGAACAACCTGCCGGACACACCAAAATCACCTGCGGGCTACGCCAGAACCACTTGGAGGACTCTCCGGGAAAACCTGCCGGGCATGCTGGAACCACCTCTCAGACGTGCCTGAACCACGTGGCGGACACTCCGGAAACGCATGTCGGGCCGGCCGGAACCACCTCTCAGACGTGCCAGAACCTCATGCCGGACACCCCAGAACCACCTGCTGGACAGACCGGAAACACCTGCCGGACACGCCGGAACCACATGTTCGACTCGCTGGAACCACATTCTGGACATGGCAAAATCACCTGCCGCCTATGCCAGAACCGCTTGGCGAACACTCCGGAATCACCTGTCAGGCATGCCGGAACCACCTCTCAGACATGCCAGAACCACATGCCAATGACACCGGAAGCACCTGCCGAGCATGAGGGAAGCACCTGCTCGACTCGCCAGAACCACCTGTCGGACACGCCAAAATCACCTGCCGGCTACGCCACAGCCAGTTGGTGAACACTCCGGAAACACCTGCCGGGCTGGCTGGAGCCACCTGCCAGTCACGCCAACATCATCTGCCAGCTACGCCAGAACCACTTGGCGGAGACTCCAGAAACACCTGTTGGGCCAGCCGGAACCACCTCTCAGACGTGCCAAAACCATGTGCCTGAGATGCTGGAACCACACCCCGAACAGACCGAAACCACCTGCCAGACCCAACTGAACCACCTGCCGAGCACGCAGGAACAACCTGCTCGACTCGCCGGAACAACCTGCCGGGCGCAGCGGAAGCACCTGCCGAGCCGCCGGAGCCACCTGCTCGCCTCGCCGGAACCACCTGCCGGGCGCAGCGGAAGCACCTGCCGGGCGCGCCGGAGCCACCTGCTCGGCTCGCCGGAACCACCTGCCGGGCCCTAACCCTAACCCTAACCCTAACCCTATCCCCAAACCCTAACCCTAACCCTAACCCCTAACCCTAAGCCTAACCCTAAACCCTAACCCAACCGTAACCCTAACCCTAACCCTACCCCTAACCCTAACCCCTAACCCCAAACCCTAAACCCTAACCCTAACCGTAACCCTAACCCTATCCCTAACCCTAACCTGACGGACAGGCTGGAACCAGCTGCTCAACTCGCCGGAACCACCTGCCAGACATGCCAGAACCACCTGCCGAGCACGCCGGAGCCACCTGCTGGACTCACCAGAACCACCTGCCTGACAGGCCAAAATCAACAGCTGGCTAGGAGAGAACCACCTGGCAGACAATCCGCAATAACCTGCCAGGCATGCAGGAACCACCTCTCAGACGTAAGAGAACCACGTGCCGGACACGCTGGAACCACGTCCTGGACAGACTGGAACCACCTGCCGGACATGCCTGGACCACCTGCCGAGCACGCCGGAACCACCTGCTCGACTCGCAGGACCCATGTGCCAGACACGCCAAAACGAACTGCCGGCTACACCAGAACCACTTACCGGACACTCCGGAATAACCTGCCCGGCATGCCAGAACCACCTCTCAGAAGTGCCAGAAGCACGTGCTGGACATGCCGGAACAACCTATCGGACAGAACGGAACAACCTGCCGGACACACCAAAATCACCTGCGGGCTACGCCAGAACCACTTGGAGGACTCTCCGGGAAAACCTGCCGGGCATGCTGGAACCACCTCTCAGACGTGCCTGAACCACGTGGCGGACACTCCGGAAACGCATGTCGGGCCGGCCGGAACCACCTCTCAGACGTGCCAGAACCTCATGCCGGACACCCCAGAACCACCTGCTGGACAGACCGGAAACACCTGCCGGACACGCCGGAACCACATGTTCGACTCGCTGGAACCACATTCTGGACATGGCAAAATCACCTGCCGCCTATGCCAGAACCGCTTGGCGAACACTCCGGAATCACCTGTCAGGCATGCCGGAACCACCTCTCAGACATGCCAGAACCACATGCCAATGACACCGGAAGCACCTGCCGAGCATGAGGGAAGCACCTGCTCGACTCGCCAGAACCACCTGTCGGACACGCCAAAATCACCTGCCGGCTACGCCACAGCCAGTTGGTGAACACTCCGGAAACACCTGCCGGGCTGGCTGGAGCCACCTGCCAGTCACGCCAACATCACCTGCCAGCTACGCCAGAACCACTTGGCGGAGACTCCAGAAACACCTGTTGGGCCAGCCGGAACCACCTCTCAGACGTGCCAAAACCATGTGCCTGAGATGCTGGAACCACACCCCGAACAGACCGAAACCACCTGCCAGACCCAACTGAACCACCTGCCGAGCACGCAGGAACAACCTGCTCGACTCGCCGGAACCACCTGCCGGGCGCAGCGGAAGCACCTGCCGAGCGCGCCGGAGCCACCTGCTCGCCTCGCCGGAACCACCTGCCGGGCGCAGCGGAAGCACCTGCCGGGCGCGCCGGAGCCACCTGCTCGGCTCGCCGGAACCACCTGCCGGGCCCTAACCCTAACCCTAACCCTAACCCTATCCCCAAACCCTAACCCTAACCCTAACCCCTAACCCTAAGCCTAACCCTAAACCCTAACCCAACCGTAACCCTAACCCTAACCCTACCCCTAACCCTAACCCCTAACCCCAAACCCTAAACCCTAACCCTAACCGTAACCCTAACCCTATCCCTAACCCTAACCTGACGGACAGGCTGGAACCAGCTGCTCAACTCGCCGGAACCACCTGCCAGACATGCCAGAACCACCTGCCGAGCACGCCGGAGCCACCTGCTGGACTCACCAGAACCACCTGCCTGACAGGCCAAAATCAACAGCTGGCTAGGAGAGAACCACCTGGCAGACAATCCGCAATAACCTGCCAGGCATGCAGGAACCACCTCTCAGACGTAAGAGAACCACGTGCCGGACACGCTGGAACCACGTCCTGGACAGACTGGAACCACCTGCCGGACATGCCTGGACCACCTGCCGAGCACGCCGGAACCACCTGCTCGACTCGCAGGACCCATGTGCCAGACACGCCAAAACGAACTGCCGGCTACACCAGAACCACTTACCGGACACTCCGGAATAACCTGCCCGGCATGCCAGAACCACCTCTCAGAAGTGCCAGAAGCACGTGCTGGACATGCCGGAACAACCTATCGGACAGAACGGAACAACCTGCCGGACACACCAAAATCACCTGCGGGCTACGCCAGAACCACTTGGAGGACTCTCCGGGAAAACCTGCCGGGCATGCTGGAACCACCTCTCAGACGTGCCTGAACCACGTGGCGGACACTCCGGAAACGCATGTCGGGCCGGCCGGAACCACCTCTCAGACGTGCCAGAACCTCATGCCGGACACCCCAGAACCACCTGCTGGACAGACCGGAAACACCTGCCGGACACGCCGGAACCACATGTTCGACTCGCTGGAACCACATTCTGGACATGGCAAAATCACCTGCCGCCTATGCCAGAACCGCTTGGCGAACACTCCGGAATCACCTGTCAGGCATGCCGGAACCACCTCTCAGACATGCCAGAACCACATGCCAATGACACCGGAAGCACCTGCCGAGCATGAGGGAAGCACCTGCTCGACTCGCCAGAACCACCTGTCGGACACGCCAAAATCACCTGCCGGCTACGCCACAGCCAGTTGGTGAACACTCCGGAAACACCTGCCGGGCTGGCTGGAGCCACCTGCCAGTCACGCCAACATCACCTGCCAGCTACGCCAGAACCACTTGGCGGAGACTCCAGAAACACCTGTTGGGCCAGCCGGAACCACCTCTCAGACGTGCCAAAACCATGTGCCTGAGATGCTGGAACCACACCCCGAACAGACCGAAACCACCTGCCAGACCCAACTGAACCACCTGCCGAGCACGCAGGAACAACGTGCTCGACTCGCCGGAACCACCTGCCGGGCGCAGCGGAAGCACCTGCCGAGCGCGCCGGAGCCACCTGCTCGCCTCGCCGGAACCACCTGCCGGGCGCAGCGGAAGCACCTGCCGGGCGCGCCGGAGCCACCTGCTCGGCTCGCCGGAACCACCTGCCGGGCCCTAACCCTAACCCTAACCCTAACCCTATCCCCAAACCCTAACCCTAACCCTAACCCCTAACCCTAAGCCTAACCCTAAACCCTAACCCAACCGTAACCCTAACCCTAACCCTACCCCTAACCCTAACCCCTAACCCCAAACCCTAAACCCTAACCGTAACCCTAACCCTATCCCTAACCCTAACCTGACGGACAGGCTGGAACCAGCTGCTCAACTCGCCGGAACCACCTGCCAGACATGCCAGAACCACCTGCCGAGCACGCCGGAGCCACCTGCTGGACTCACCAGAACCACCTGCCTGACAGGCCAAAATCAACAGCTGGCTAGGAGAGAACCACCTGGCAGACAATCCGCAATAACCTGCCAGGCATGCAGGAACCACGTCTCAGACGTAAGAGAACCACGTGCCGGACACGCTGGAACCACGTCCTGGACAGACTGGAACCACCTGCCGGACATGCCTGGACCACCTGCCGAGCACGCCGGAACCACCTGCTCGACTCGCAGGACCCATGTGCCAGACACGCCAAAACGAACTGCCGGCTACACCAGAACCACTTACCGGACACTCCGGAATAACCTGCCCGGCATGCCAGAACCACCTCTCAGAAGTGCCAGAAGCACGTGCTGGACATGCCGGAACAACCTATCGGACAGAACGGAACAACCTGCCGGACACACCAAAATCACCTGCGGGCTACGCCAGAACCACTTGGAGGACTCTCCGGGAAAACCTGCCGGGCATGCTGGAACCACCTCTCAGACGTGCCTGAACCACGTGGCGGACACTCCGGAAACGCATGTCGGGCCGGCCGGAACCACCTCTCAGACGTGCCAGAACCTCATGCCGGACACCCCAGAACCACCTGCTGGACAGACCGGAAACACCTGCCGGACACGCCGGAACCACATGTTCGACTCGCTGGAACCACATTCTGGACATGGCAAAATCACCTGCCGCCTATGCCAGAACCGCTTGGCGAACACTCCGGAATCACCTGTCAGGCATGCCGGAACCACCTCTCAGACATGCCAGAACCACATGCCAATGACACCGGAAGCACCTGCCGAGCATGAGGGAAGCACCTGCTCGACTCGCCAGAACCACCTGTCGGACACGCCAAAATCACCTGCCGGCTACGCCACAGCCAGTTGGTGAACACTCCGGAAACACCTGCCGGGCTGGCTGGAGCCACCTGCCAGTCACGCCAACATCACCTGCCAGCTACGCCAGAACCACTTGGCGGAGACTCCAGAAACACCTGTTGGGCCAGCCGGAACCACCTCTCAGACGTGCCAAAACCATGTGCCTGAGATGCTGGAACCACACCCCGAACAGACCGAAACCACCTGCCAGACCCAACTGAACCACCTGCCGAGCACGCAGGAACAACGTGCTCGACTCGCCGGAACCACCTGCCGGGCGCAGCGGAAGCACCTGCCGAGCGCGCCGGAGCCACCTGCTCGCCTCGCCGGAACCACCTGCCGGGCGCAGCGGAAGCACCTGCCGGGCGCGCCGGAGCCACCTGCTCGGCTCGCCGGAACCACCTGCCGGGCCCTAACCCTAACCCTAACCCTAACCCTATCCCCAAACCCTAACCCTAACCCTAACCCCTAACCCTAAGCCTAACCCTAAACCCTAACCCAACCGTAACCCTAACCCTAACCCTACCCCTAACCCTAACCCCTAACCCCAAACCCTAAACCCTAACCCTAACCGTAACCCTAACCCTATCCCTAACCCTAACCTGACGGACAGGCTGGAACCAGCTGCTCAACTCGCCGGAACCACCTGCCAGACATGCCAGAACCACCTGCCGAGCACGCCGGAGCCACCTGCTGGACTCACCAGAACCACCTGCCTGACAGGCCAAAATCAACAGCTGGCTAGGAGAGAACCACCTGGCAGACAATCCGCAATAACCTGCCAGGCATGCAGGAACCACCTCTCAGACGTAAGAGAACCACGTGCCGGACACGCTGGAACCACGTCCTGGACAGACTGGAACCACCTGCCGGACATGCCTGGACCACCTGCCGAGCACGCCGGAACCACCTGCTCGACTCGCAGGACCCATGTGCCAGACACGCCAAAACGAACTGCCGGCTACACCAGAACCACTTACCGGACACTCCGGAATAACCTGCCCGGCATGCCAGAACCACCTCTCAGAAGTGCCAGAAGCACGTGCTGGACATGCCGGAACAACCTATCGGACAGAACGGAACAACCTGCCGGACACACCAAAATCACCTGCGGGCTACGCCAGAACCACTTGGAGGACTCTCCGGGAAAACCTGCCGGGCATGCTGGAACCACCTCTCAGACGTGCCTGAACCACGTGGCGGACACTCCGGAAACGCATGTCGGGCCGGCCGGAACCACCTCTCAGACGTGCCAGAACCTCATGCCGGACACCCCAGAACCACCTGCTGGACAGACCGGAAACACCTGCCGGACACGCCGGAACCACATGTTCGACTCGCTGGAACCACATTCTGGACATGGCAAAATCACCTGCCGCCTATGCCAGAACCGCTTGGCGAACACTCCGGAATCACCTGTCAGGCATGCCGGAACCACCTCTCAGACATGCCAGAACCACATGCCAATGACACCGGAAGCACCTGCCGAGCATGAGGGAAGCACCTGCTCGACTCGCCAGAACCACCTGTCGGACACGCCAAAATCACCTGCCGGCTACGCCACAGCCAGTTGGTGAACACTCCGGAAACACCTGCCGGGCTGGCTGGAGCCACCTGCCAGTCACGCCAACATCACCTGCCAGCTACGCCAGAACCACTTGGCGGAGACTCCAGAAACACCTGTTGGGCCAGCCGGAACCACCTCTCAGACGTGCCAAAACCATGTGCCTGAGATGCTGGAACCACACCCCGAACAGACCGAAACCACCTGCCAGACCCAACTGAACCACCTGCCGAGCACGCAGGAACAACGTGCTCGACTCGCCGGAACCACCTGCCGGGCGCAGCGGAAGCACCTGCCGAGCGCGCCGGAGCCACCTGCTCGCCTCGCCGGAACCACCTGCCGGGCGCAGCGGAAGCACCTGCCGGGCGCGCCGGAGCCACCTGCTCGGCTCGCCGGAACCACCTGCCGGGCCCTAACCCTAACCCTAACCCTAACCCTATCCCCAAACCCTAACCCTAACCCTAACCCCTAACCCTAAGCCTAACCCTAAACCCTAACCCAACCGTAACCCTAACCCTAACCCTACCCCTAACCCTAACCCCTAACCCCAAACCCTAAACCCTAACCCTAACCGTAACCCTAACCCTATCCCTAACCCTAACCTGACGGACAGGCTGGAACCAGCTGCTCAACTCGCCGGAACCACCTGCCAGACATGCCAGAACCACCTGCCGAGCACGCCGGAGCCACCTGCTGGACTCACCAGAACCACCTGCCTGACAGGCCAAAATCAACAGCTGGCTAGGAGAGAACCACCTGGCAGACAATCCGCAATAACCTGCCAGGCATGCAGGAACCACCTCTCAGACGTAAGAGAACCACGTGCCGGACACGCTGGAACCACGTCCTGGACAGACTGGAACCACCTGCCGGACATGCCTGGACCACCTGCCGAGCACGCCGGAACCACCTGCTCGACTCGCAGGACCCATGTGCCAGACACGCCAAAACGAACTGCCGGCTACACCAGAACCACTTACCGGACACTCCGGAATAACCTGCCCGGCATGCCAGAACCACCTCTCAGAAGTGCCAGAAGCACGTGCTGGACATGCCGGAACAACCTATCGGACAGAACGGAACAACCTGCCGGACACACCAAAATCACCTGCGGGCTACGCCAGAACCACTTGGAGGACTCTCCGGGAAAACCTGCCGGGCATGCTGGAACCACCTCTCAGACGTGCCTGAACCACGTGGCGGACACTCCGGAAACGCATGTCGGGCCGGCCGGAACCACCTCTCAGACGTGCCAGAACCTCATGCCGGACACCCCAGAACCACCTGCTGGACAGACCGGAAACACCTGCCGGACACGCCGGAACCACATGTTCGACTCGCTGGAACCACATTCTGGACATGGCAAAATCACCTGCCGCCTATGCCAGAACCGCTTGGCGAACACTCCGGAATCACCTGTCAGGCATGCCGGAACCACCTCTCAGACATGCCAGAACCACATGCCAATGACACCGGAAGCACCTGCCGAGCATGAGGGAAGCACCTGCTCGACTCGCCAGAACCACCTGTCGGACACGCCAAAATCACCTGCCGGCTACGCCACAGCCAGTTGGTGAACACTCCGGAAACACCTGCCGGGCTGGCTGGAGCCACCTGCCAGTCACGCCAACATCACCTGCCAGCTACGCCAGAACCACTTGGCGGAGACTCCAGAAACACCTGTTGGGCCAGCCGGAACCACCTCTCAGACGTGCCAAAACCATGTGCCTGAGATGCTGGAACCACACCCCGAACAGACCGAAACCACCTGCCAGACCCAACTGAACCACCTGCCGAGCACGCAGGAACAACGTGCTCGACTCGCCGGAACCACCTGCCGGGCGCAGCGGAAGCACCTGCCGAGCGCGCCGGAGCCACCTGCTCGCCTCGCCGGAACCACCTGCCGGGCGCAGCGGAAGCACCTGCCGGGCGCGCCGGAGCCACCTGCTCGGCTCGCCGGAACCACCTGCCGGGCCCTAACCCTAACCCTAACCCTAACCCTATCCCCAAACCCTAACCCTAACCCTAACCCCTAACCCTAAGCCTAACCCTAAACCCTAACCCAACCATAACCCTAACCCTAACCCTACCCCTAACCCTAACCCCTAACCCCAAACCCTAAACCCTAACCCTAACCGTAACCCTAACCCTATCCCTAACCCTAACCTGACGGACAGGCTGGAACCAGCTGCTCAACTCGCCGGAACCACCTGCCAGACATGCCAGAACCACCTGCCGAGCACGCCGGAGCCACCTGCTGGACTCACCAGAACCACCTGCCTGACAGGCCAAAATCAACAGCTGGCTAGGAGAGAACCACCTGGCAGACAATCCGCAATAACCTGCCAGGCATGCAGGAACCACCTCTCAGACGTAAGAGAACCACGTGCCGGACACGCTGGAACCACGTCCTGGACAGACTGGAACCACCTGCCGGACATGCCTGGACCACCTGCCGAGCACGCCGGAACCACCTGCTCGACTCGCAGGACCCATGTGCCAGACACGCCAAAACGAACTGCCGGCTACACCAGAACCACTTACCGGACACTCCGGAATAACCTGCCCGGCATGCCAGAACCACCTCTCAGAAGTGCCAGAAGCACGTGCTGGACATGCCGGAACAACCTATCGGACAGAACGGAACAACCTGCCGGACACACCAAAATCACCTGCGGGCTACGCCAGAACCACTTGGAGGACTCTCCGGGAAAACCTGCCGGGCATGCTGGAACCACCTCTCAGACGTGCCTGAACCACGTGGCGGACACTCCGGAAACGCATGTCGGGCCGGCCGGAACCACCTCTCAGACGTGCCAGAACCTCATGCCGGACACCCCAGAACCACCTGCTGGACAGACCGGAAACACCTGCCGGACACGCCGGAACCACATGTTCGACTCGCTGGAACCACATTCTGGACATGGCAAAATCACCTGCCGCCTATGCCAGAACCGCTTGGCGAACACTCCGGAATCACCTGTCAGGCATGCCGGAACCACCTCTCAGACATGCCAGAACCACATGCCAATGACACCGGAAGCACCTGCCGAGCATGAGGGAAGCACCTGCTCGACTCGCCAGAACCACCTGTCGGACACGCCAAAATCACCTGCCGGCTACGCCACAGCCAGTTGGTGAACACTCCGGAAACACCTGCCGGGCTGGCTGGAGCCACCTGCCAGTCACGCCAACATCACCTGCCAGCTACGCCAGAACCACTTGGCGGAGACTCCAGAAACACCTGTTGGGCCAGCCGGAACCACCTCTCAGACGTGCCAAAACCATGTGCCTGAGATGCTGGAACCACACCCCGAACAGACCGAAACCACCTGCCAGACCCAACTGAACCACCTGCCGAGCACGCAGGAACAACCTGCTCGCCTCGCCGGAACCACCTGCCGGGCGCAGCGGAAGCACCTGCCGAGCGCGCCGGAGCCACCTGCTCGCCTCGCCGGAACCACCTGCCGGGCGCAGCGGAAGCACCTGCCGGGCGCGCCGGAGCCACCTGCTCGGCTCGCCGGAACCACCTGCCGGGCCCTAACCCTAACCCTAACCCTAACCCTATCCCCAAACCCTAACCCTAACCCTAACCCCTAACCCTAAGCCTAACCCTAAACCCTAACCCAACCGTAACCCTAACCCTAACCCTACCCCTAACCCTAACCCCTAACCCCAAACCCTAAACCCTAACCCTAACCGTAACCCTAACCCTATCCCTAACCCTAACCTGACGGACAGGCTGGAACCAGCTGCTCAACTCGCCGGAACCACCTGCCAGACATGCCAGAACCACCTGCCGAGCACGCCGGAGCCACCTGCTGGACTCACCAGAACCACCTGCCTGACAGGCCAAAATCAACAGCTGGCTAGGAGAGAACCACCTGGCAGACAATCCGCAATAACCTGCCAGGCATGCAGGAACCACCTCTCAGACGTAAGAGAACCACGTGCCGGACACGCTGGAACCACGTCCTGGACAGACTGGAACCACCTGCCGGACATGCCTGGACCACCTGCCGAGCACGCCGGAACCACCTGCTCGACTCGCAGGACCCATGTGCCAGACACGCCAAAACGAACTGCCGGCTACACCAGAACCACTTACCGGACACTCCGGAATAACCTGCCCGGCATGCCAGAACCACCTCTCAGAAGTGCCAGAAGCACGTGCTGGACATGCCGGAACAACCTATCGGACAGAATGGAACAACCTGCCGGACACACCAAAATCACCTGCGGGCTACGCCAGAACCACTTGGAGGACTCTCCGGGAAAACCTGCCGGGCATGCTGGAACCACCTCTCAGACGTGCCTGAACCACGTGGCGGACACTCCGGAAACGCATGTCGGGCCGGCCGGAACCACCTCTCAGACGTGCCAGAACCTCATGCCGGACACCCCAGAACCACCTGCTGGACAGACCGGAAACACCTGCCGGACACGCCGGAACCACATGTTCGACTCGCTGGAACCACATTCTGGACATGGCAAAATCACCTGCCGCCTATGCCAGAACCGCTTGGCGAACACTCCGGAATCACCTGTCAGGCATGCCGGAACCACCTCTCAGACATGCCAGAACCACATGCCAATGACACCGGAAGCACCTGCCGAGCATGAGGGAAGCACCTGCTCGACTCGCCAGAACCACCTGTCGGACACGCCAAAATCACCTGCCGGCTACGCCACAGCCAGTTGGTGAACACTCCGGAAACACCTGCCGGGCTGGCTGGAGCCACCTGCCAGTCACGCCAACATCACCTGCCAGCTACGCCAGAACCACTTGGCGGAGACTCCAGAAACACCTGTTGGGCCAGCCGGAACCACCTCTCAGACGTGCCAAAACCATGTGCCTGAGATGCTGGAACCACACCCCGAACAGACCGAAACCACCTGCCAGACCCAACTGAACCACCTGCCGAGCACGCAGGAACAACCTGCTCGACTCGCCGGAACCACCTGCCGGGCGCAGCGGAAGCACCTGCCGAGCGCGCCGGAGCCACCTGCTCGCCTCGCCGGAACCACCTGCCGGGCGCAGCGGAAGCACCTGCCGGGCGCGCCGGAGCCACCTGCTCGGCTCGCCGGAACCACCTGCCGGGCCCTAACCCTAACCCTAACCCTAACCCTATCCCCAAACCCTAACCCTAACCCTAACCCCTAACCCTAAGCCTAACCCTAAACCCTAACCCAACCGTAACCCTAACCCTAACCCTACCCCTAACCCTAACCCCTAACCCCAAACCCTAAACCCTAACCCTAACCGTAACCCTAACCCTATCCCTAACCCTAACCTGACGGACAGGCTGGAACCAGCTGCTCAACTCGCCGGAACCACCTGCCAGACATGCCAGAACCACCTGCCGAGCACGCCGGAGCCACCTGCTGGACTCACCAGAACCACCTGCCTGACAGGCCAAAATCAACAGCTGGCTATGAGAGAACCACCTGGCAGACAATCCGCAATAACCTGCCAGGCATGCAGGAACCACCTCTCAGACGTAAGAGAACCACGTGCCGGACACGCTGGAACCACGTCCTGGACAGACTGGAACCACCTGCCGGACATGCCTGGACCACCTGCCGAGCACGCCGGAACCACCTGCTCGACTCGCAGGACCCATGTGCCAGACACGCCAAAACGAACTGCCGGCTACACCAGAACCACTTACCGGACACTCCGGAATAACCTGCCCGGCATGCCAGAACCACCTCTCAGAAGTGCCAGAAGCACGTGCTGGACATGCCGGAACAACCTATCGGACAGAACGGAACAACCTGCCGGACACACCAAAATCACCTGCGGGCTACGCCAGAACCACTTGGAGGACTCTCCGGGAAAACCTGCCGGGCATGCTGGAACCACCTCTCAGACGTGCCTGAACCACGTGGCGGACACTCCGGAAACGCATGACGGGCCGGCCGGAACCACCTCTCAGACGTGCCAGAACCTCATGCCGGACACCCCAGAACCACCTGCTGGACAGACCGGAAACACCTGCCGGACACGCCGGAACCACATGTTCGACTCGCTGGAACCACATTCTGGACATGGCAAAATCACCTGCCGCCTATGCCAGAACCGCTTGGCGAACACTCCGGAATCACCTGTCAGGCATGCCGGAACCACCTCTCAGACATGCCAGAACCACATGCCAATGACACCGGAAGCACCTGCCGAGCATGAGGGAAGCACCTGCTCGACTCGCCAGAACCACCTGTCGGACACGCCAAAATCACCTGCCGGCTACGCCACAGCCAGTTGGTGAACACTCCGGAAACACCTGCCGGGCTGGCTGGAGCCACCTGCCAGTCACGCCAACATCACCTGCCAGCTACGCCAGAACCACTTGGCGGAGACTCCAGAAACACCTGTTGGGCCAGCCGGAACCACCTCTCAGACGTGCCAAAACCATGTGCCTGAGATGCTGGAACCACACCCCGAACAGACCGAAACCACCTGCCAGACCCAACTGAACCACCTGCCGAGCACGCAGGAACAACCTGCTCGCCTCGCCGGAACCACCTGCCGGGCGCAGCGGAAGCACCTGCCGGGCGCACCGGAGCCACCTGCTCGGCTCGCCGGAACCACCTGCCGGGCCCTAACCCTAACCCTAACCCTAACCCTATCCCCAAACCCTAACCCTAACCCTAACCCCTAACCCTAAGCCTAACCCTAAACCCTAACCCAACCGTAACCCTAACCCTAACCCTACCCCTAACCCTAACCCCTAACCCCAAACCCTAAACCCTAACCCTAACCGTAACCCTAACCCTATCCCTAACCCTAACCTGACGGACAGGCTGGAACCAGCTGCTCAACTCGCCGGAACCACCTGCCAGACATGCCAGAACCACCTGCCGAGCACGCCGGAGCCACCTGCTGGACTCACCAGAACCACCTGCCTGACAGGCCAAAATCAACAGCTGGCTAGGAGAGAACCACCTGGCAGACAATCCGCAATAACCTGCCAGGCATGCAGGAACCACCTCTCAGACGTAAGAGAACCACGTGCCGGACACGCTGGAACCACGTCCTGGACAGACTGGAACCACCTGCCGGACATGCCTGGACCACCTGCCGAGCACGCCGGAACCACCTGCTCGACTCGCAGGACCCATGTGCCAGACACGCCAAAACGAACTGCCGGCTACACCAGAACCACTTACCGGACACTCCGGAATAACCTGCCCGGCATGCCAGAACCACCTCTCAGAAGTGCCAGAAGCACGTGCTGGACATGCCGGAACAACCTATCGGACAGAACGGAACAACCTGCCGGACACACCAAAATCACCTGCGGGCTACGCCAGAACCACTTGGAGGACTCTCCGGGAAAACCTGCCGGGCATGCTGGAACCACCTCTCAGACGTGCCTGAACCACGTGGCGGACACTCCGGAAACGCATGTCGGGCCGGCCGGAACCACCTCTCAGACGTGCCAGAACCTCAGGCCGGACACCCCAGAACCACCTGCTGGACAGACCGGAAACACCTGCCGGACACGCCGGAACCACATGTTCGACTCGCTGGAACCACATTCTGGACATGGCAAAATCACCTGCCGCCTATGCCAGAACCGCTTGGCGAACACTCCGGAATCACCTGTCAGGCATGCCGGAACCACCTCTCAGACATGCCAGAACCACATGCCAATGACACCGGAAGCACCTGCCGAGCATGAGGGAAGCACCTGCTCGACTCGCCAGAACCACCTGTCGGACACGCCAAAATCACCTGCCGGCTACGCCACAGCCAGTTGGTGAACACTCCGGAAACACCTGCCGGGCTGGCTGGAGCCACCTGCCAGTCACGCCAACATCACCTGCCAGCTACGCCAGAACCACTTGGCGGAGACTCCAGAAACACCTGTTGGGCCAGCCGGAACCACCTCTCAGACGTGCCAAAACCATGTGCCTGAGATGCTGGAACCACACCCCGAACAGACCGAAACCACCTGCCAGACCCAACTGAACCACCTGCCGAGCACGCAGGAACAACCTGCTCGCCTCGCCGGAACCACCTGCCGGGCGCAGCGGAAGCACCTGCCGGGCGCGCCGGAGCCACCTGCTCGGCTCGCCGGAACCACCTGCCGGGCCCTAACCCTAACCCTAACCCTAACCCTATCCCCAAACCCTAACCCTAACCCTAACCCCTAACCCTAAGCCTAACCCTAAACCCTAACCCAACCGTAACCCTAACCCTAACCCTACCCCTAACCCTAACCCCTAACCCCAAACCCTAAACCCTAACCCTAACCGTAACCCTAACCCTATCCCTAACCCTAACCTGACGGACAGGCTGGAACCAGCTGCTCAACTCGCCGGAACCACCTGCCAGACATGCCAGAACCACCTGCCGAGCACGCCGGAGCCACCTGCTGGACTCACCAGAACCACCTGCCTGACAGGCCAAAATCAACAGCTGGCTAGGAGAGAACCACCTGGCAGACAATCCGCAATAACCTGCCAGGCATGCAGGAACCACCTCTCAGACGTAAGAGAACCACGTGCCGGACACGCTGGAACCACGTCCTGGACAGACTGGAACCACCTGCCGGACATGCCTGGACCACCTGCCGAGCACGCCGGAACCACCTGCTCGACTCGCAGGACCCATGTGCCAGACACGCCAAAACGAACTGCCGGCTACACCAGAACCACTTACCGGACACTCCGGAATAACCTGCCCGGCATGCCAGAACCACCTCTCAGAAGTGCCAGAAGCACGTGCTGGACATGCCGGAACAACCTATCGGACAGAACGGAACAACCTGCCGGACACACCAAAATCACCTGCGGGCTACGCCAGAACCACTTGGAGGACTCTCCGGGAAAACCTGCCGGGCATGCTGGAACCACCTCTCAGACGTGCCTGAACCACGTGGCGGACACTCCGGAAACGCATGTCGGGCCGGCCGGAACCACCTCTCAGACGTGCCAGAACCTCATGCCGGACACCCCAGAACCACCTGCTGGACAGACCGGAAACACCTGCCGGACACGCCGGAACCACATGTTCGACTCGCTGGAACCACATTCTGGACATGGCAAAATCACCTGCCGCCTATGCCAGAACCGCTTGGCGAACACTCCGGAATCACCTGTCAGGCATGCCGGAACCACCTCTCAGACATGCCAGAACCACATGCCAATGACACCGGAAGCACCTGCCGAGCATGAGGGAAGCACCTGCTCGACTCGCCAGAACCACCTGTCGGACACGCCAAAATCACCTGCCGGCTACGCCACAGCCAGTTGGTGAACACTCCGGAAACACCTGCCGGGCTGGCTGGAGCCACCTGCCAGTCACGCCAACATCACCTGCCAGCTACGCCAGAACCACTTGGCGGAGACTCCAGAAACACCTGTTGGGCCAGCCGGAACCACCTCTCAGACGTGCCAAAACCATGTGCCTGAGATGCTGGAACCACACCCCGAACAGACCGAAACCACCTGCCAGACCCAACTGAACCACCTGCCGAGCACGCAGGAACAACCTGCTCGACTCGCCGGAACCACCTGCCGGGCGCAGCGGAAGCACCTGCCGAGCGCGCCGGAGCCACCTGCTCGCCTCGCCGGAACCACCTGCCGGGCGCAGCGGAAGCACCTGCTGGGCGCGCCGGAGCCACCTGCTCGGCTCGCCGGAACCACCTGCCGGGCCCTAACCCTAACCCTAACCCTAACCCTATCCCCAAACCCTAACCCTAACCCTAACCCCTAACCCTAAGCCTAACCCTAAACCCTAACCCAACCGTAACCCTAACCCTAACCCTACCCCTAACCCTAACCCCTAACCCCAAACCCTAAACCCTAACCCTAACCGTAACCCTAACCCTATCCCTAACCCTAACCTGACGGACAGGCTGGAACCAGCTGCTCAACTCGCCGGAACCACCTGCCAGACATGCCAGAACCACCTGCCGAGCACGCCGGAGCCACCTGCTGGACTCACCAGAACCACCTGCCTGACAGGCCAAAATCAACAGCTGGCTAGGAGAGAACCACCTGGCAGACAATCCGCAATAACCTGCCAGGCATGCAGGAACCACCTCTCAGACGTAAGAGAACCACGTGCCGGACACGCTGGAACCACGTCCTGGACAGACTGGAACCACCTGCCGGACATGCCTGGACCACCTGCCGAGCACGCCGGAACCACCTGCTCGACTCGCAGGACCCATGTGCCAGACACGCCAAAACGAACTGCCGGCTACACCAGAACCACTTACCGGACACTCCGGAATAACCTGCCCGGCATGCCAGAACCACCTCTCAGAAGTGCCAGAAGCACGTGCTGGACATGCCGGAACAACCTATCGGACAGAACGGAACAACCTGCCGGACACACCAAAATCACCTGCGGGCTACGCCAGAACCACTTGGAGGACTCTCCGGGAAAACCTGCCGGGCATGCTGGAACCACCTCTCAGACGTGCCTGAACCACGTGGCGGACACTCCGGAAACGCATGTCGGGCCGGCCGGAACCACCTCTCAGACGTGCCAGAACCTCATGCCGGACACCCCAGAACCACCTGCTGGACAGACCGGAAACACCTGCCGGACACGCCGGAACCACATGTTCGACTCGCTGGAACCACATTCTGGACATGGCAAAATCACCTGCCGCCTATGCCAGAACCGCTTGGCGAACACTCCGGAATCACCTGTCAGGCATGCCGGAACCACCTCTCAGACATGCCAGAACCACATGCCAATGACACCGGAAGCACCTGCCGAGCATGAGGGAAGCACCTGCTCGACTCGCCAGAACCACCTGTCGGACACGCCAAAATCACCTGCCGGCTACGCCACAGCCAGTTGGTGAACACTCCGGAAACACCTGCCGGGCTGGCTGGAGCCACCTGCCAGTCACGCCAACATCACCTGCCAGCTACGCCAGAACCACTTGGCGGAGACTCCAGAAACACCTGTTGGGCCAGCCGGAACCACCTCTCAGACGTGCCAAAACCATGTGCCTGAGATGCTGGAACCACACCCCGAACAGACCGAAACCACCTGCCAGACCCAACTGAACCACCTGCCGAGCACGCAGGAACAACCTGCTCGACTCGCCGGAACCACCTGCCGGGCGCAGCGGAAGCACCTGCCGAGCGCGCCGGAGCCACCTGCTCGCCTCGCCGGAACCACCTGCCGGGCGCAGCGGAAGCACCTGCCGGGCGCGCCGGAGCCACCTGCTCGGCTCGCCGGAACCACCTGCCGGGCCCTAACCCTAACCCTAACCCTAACCCTATCCCCAAACCCTAACCCTAACCCTAACCCCTAACCCTAAGCCTAACCCTAAACCCTAACCCAACCGTAACCCTAACCCTAACCCTACCCCTAACCCTAACCCCTAACCCCAAACCCTAAACCCTAACCCTAACCGTAACCCTAACCCTATCCCTAACCCTAACCTGACGGACAGGCTGGAACCAGCTGCTCAACTCGCCGGAACCACCTGCCAGACATGCCAGAACCACCTGCCGAGCACGCCGGAGCCACCTGCTGGACTCACCAGAACCACCTGCCTGACAGGCCAAAATCAACAGCTGGCTAGGAGAGAACCACCTGGCAGACAATCCGCAATAACCTGCCAGGCATGCAGGAACCACCTCTCAGACGTAAGAGAACCACGTGCCGGACACGCTGGAACCACGTCCTGGACAGACTGGAACCACCTGCCGGACATGCCTGGACCACCTGCCGAGCACGCCGGAACCACCTGCTCGACTCGCAGGACCCATGTGCCAGACACGCCAAAACGAACTGCCGGCTACACCAGAACCACTTACCGGACACTCCGGAATAACCTGCCCGGCATGCCAGAACCACCTCTCAGAAGTGCCAGAAGCACGTGCTGGACATGCCGGAACAACCTATCGGACAGAACGGAACAACCTGCCGGACACACCAAAATCACCTGCGGGCTACGCCAGAACCACTTGGAGGACTCTCCGGGAAAACCTGCCGGGCATGCTGGAACCACCTCTCAGACGTGCCTGAACCACGTGGCGGACACTCCGGAAACGCATGTCGGGCCAGCCGGAACCACCTCTCAGACGTGCCAGAACCTCATGCCGGACACCCCAGAACCACCTGCTGGACAGACCGGAAACACCTGCCGGACACGCCGGAACCACATGTTCGACTCGCTGGAACCACATTCTGGACATGGCAAAATCACCTGCCGCCTATGCCAGAACCGCTTGGCGAACACTCCGGAATCACCTGTCAGGCATGCCGGAACCACCTCTCAGACATGCCAGAACCACATGCCAATGACACCGGAAGCACCTGCCGAGCATGAGGGAAGCACCTGCTCGACTCGCCAGAACCACCTGTCGGACACGCCAAAATCACCTGCCGGCTACGCCACAGCCAGTTGGTGAACACTCCGGAAACACCTGCCGGGCTGGCTGGAGCCACCTGCCAGTCACGCCAACATCACCTGCCAGCTACGCCAGAACCACTTGGCGGAGACTCCAGAAACACCTGTTGGGCCAGCCGGAACCACCTCTCAGACGTGCCAAAACCATGTGCCTGAGATGCTGGAACCACACCCCGAACAGACCGAAACCACCTGCCAGACCCAACTGAACCACCTGCCGAGCACGCAGGAACAACCTGCTCGCCTCGCCGGAACCACCTGCCGGGCGCAGCGGAAGCACCTGCCGGGCGCGCCGGAGCCACCTGCTCGGCTCGCCGGAACCACCTGCCGGGCCCTAACCCTAACCCTAACCCTAACCCTATCCCCAAACCCTAACCCTAACCCTAACCCCTAACCCTAAGCCTAACCCTAAACCCTAACCCAACCGTAACCCTAACCCTAACCCTACCCCTAACCCTAACCCCTAACCCCAAACCCTAAACCCTAACCCTAACCGTAACCCTAACCCTATCCCTAACCCTAACCTGACGGACAGGCTGGAACCAGCTGCTCAACTCGCCGGAACCACCTGCCAGACATGCCAGAACCACCTGCCGAGCACGCCGGAGCCACCTGCTGGACTCACCAGAACCACCTGCCTGACAGGCCAAAATCAACAGCTGGCTAGGAGAGAACCACCTGGCAGACAATCCGCAATAACCTGCCAGGCATGCAGGAACCACCTCTCAGACGTAAGAGAACCACGTGCCGGACACGCTGGAACCACGTCCTGGACAGACTGGAACCACCTGCCGGACATGCCTGGACCACCTGCCGAGCACGCCGGAACCACCTGCTCGACTCGCAGGACCCATGTGCCAGACACGCCAAAACGAACTGCCGGCTACACCAGAACCACTTACCGGACACTCCGGAATAACCTGCCCGGCATGCCAGAACCACCTCTCAGAAGTGCCAGAAGCACGTGCTGGACATGCCGGAACAACCTATCGGACAGAACGGAACAACCTGCCGGACACACCAAAATCACCTGCGGGCTACGCCAGAACCACTTGGAGGACTCTCCGGGAAAACCTGCCGGGCATGCTGGAACCACCTCTCAGACGTGCCTGAACCACGTGGCAGACACTCCGGAAACGCATGTCGGGCCGGCCGGAACCACCTCTCAGACGTGCCAGAACCTCATGCCGGACACCCCAGAACCACCTGCTGGACAGACCGGAAACACCTGCCGGACACGCCGGAACCACATGTTCGACTCGCTGGAACCACATTCTGGACATGGCAAAATCACCTGCCGCCTATGCCAGAACCGCTTGGCGAACACTCCGGAATCACCTGTCAGGCATGCCGGAACCACCTCTCAGACATGCCAGAACCACATGCCAATGACACCGGAAGCACCTGCCGAGCATGAGGGAAGCACCTGCTCGACTCGCCAGAACCACCTGTCGGACACGCCAAAATCACCTGCCGGCTACGCCACAGCCAGTTGGTGAACACTCCGGAAACACCTGCCGGGCTGGCTGGAGCCACCTGCCAGTCACGCCAACATCACCTGCCAGCTACGCCAGAACCACTTGGCGGAGACTCCAGAAACACCTGTTGGGCCAGCCGGAACCACCTCTCAGACGTGCCAAAACCATGTGCCTGAGATGCTGGAACCACACCCCGAACAGACCGAAACCACCTGCCAGACCCAACTGAACCACCTGCCGAGCACGCAGGAACAACCTGCTCGCCTCGCCGGAACCACCTGCCGGGCGCAGCGGAAGCACCTGCCGGGCGCGCCGGAGCCACCTGCTCGGCTCGCCGGAACCACCTGCCGGGCCCTAACCCTAACCCTAACCCTAACCCTATCCCCAAACCCTAACCCTAACCCTAACCCCTAACCCTAAGCCTAACCCTAAACCCTAACCCAACCGTAACCCTAACCCTAACCCTACCCCTAACCCTAACCCCTAACCCCAAACCCTAAACCCTAACCCTAACCGTAACCCTAACCCTATCCCTAACCCTAACCTGACGGACAGGCTGGAACCAGCTGCTCAACTCGCCGGAACCACCTGCCAGACATGCCAGAACCACCTGCCGAGCACGCCGGAGCCACCTGCTGGACTCACCAGAACCACCTGCCTGACAGGCCAAAATCAACAGCTGGCTAGGAGAGAACCACCTGGCAGACAATCCGCAATAACCTGCCAGGCATGCAGGAACCACCTCTCAGACGTAAGAGAACCACGTGCCGGACACGCTGGAACCACGTCCTGGACAGACTGGAACCACCTGCCGGACATGCCTGGACCACCTGCCGAGCACGCCGGAACCACCTGCTCGACTCGCAGGACCCATGTGCCAGACACGCCAAAACGAACTGCCGGCTACACCAGAACCACTTACCGGACACTCCGGAATAACCTGCCCGGCATGCCAGAACCACCTCTCAGAAGTGCCAGAAGCACGTGCTGGACATGCCGGAACAACCTATCGGACAGAACGGAACAACCTGCCGGACACACCAAAATCACCTGCGGGCTACGCCAGAACCACTTGGAGGACTCTCCGGGAAAACCTGCCGGGCATGCTGGAACCACCTCTCAGACGTGCCTGAACCACGTGGCGGACACTCCGGAAACGCATGTCGGGCCGGCCGGAACCACCTCTCAGACGTGCCAGAACCTCATGCCGGACACCCCAGAACCACCTGCTGGACAGACCGGAAACACCTGCCGGACACGCCGGAACCACATGTTCGACTCGCTGGAACCACATTCTGGACATGGCAAAATCACCTGCCGCCTATGCCAGAACCGCTTGGCGAACACTCCGGAATCACCTGTCAGGCATGCCGGAACCACCTCTCAGACATGCCAGAACCACATGCCAATGACACCGGAAGCACCTGCCGAGCATGAGGGAAGCACCTGCTCGACTCGCCAGAACCACCTGTCGGACACGCCAAAATCACCTGCCGGCTACGCCACAGCCAGTTGGTGAACACTCCGGAAACACCTGCCGGGCTGGCTGGAGCCACCTGCCAGTCACGCCAACATCACCTGCCAGCTACGCCAGAACCACTTGGCGGAGACTCCAGAAACACCTGTTGGGCCAGCCGGAACCACCTCTCAGACGTGCCAAAACCATGTGCCTGAGATGCTGGAACCACACCCCGAACAGACCGAAACCACCTGCCAGACCCAACTGAACCACCTGCCGAGCACGCAGGAACAACCTGCTCGACTCGCCGGAACCACCTGCCGGGCGCAGCGGAAGCACCTGCCGAGCGCGCCGGAGCCACCTGCTCGCCTCGCCGGAACCACCTGCCGGGCGCAGCGGAAGCACCTGCCGGGCGCGCCGGAGCCACCTGCTCGGCTCGCCGGAACCACCTGCCGGGCCCTAACCCTAACCCTAACCCTAACCCTATCCCCAAACCCTAACCCTAACCCTAACCCCTAACCCTAAGCCTAACCCTAAACCCTAACCCAACCGTAACCCTAACCCTAACCCTACCCCTAACCCTAACCCCTAACCCCAAACCCTAAACCCTAACCCTAACCGTAACCCTAACCCTATCCCTAACCCTAACCTGACGGACAGGCTGGAACCAGCTGCTCAACTCGCCGGAACCACCTGCCAGACATGCCAGAACCACCTGCCGAGCACGCCGGAGCCACCTGCTGGACTCACCAGAACCACCTGCCTGACAGGCCAAAATCAACAGCTGGCTAGGAGAGAACCACCTGGCAGACAATCCGCAATAACCTGCCAGGCATGCAGGAACCACCTCTCAGACGTAAGAGAACCACGTGCCGGACACGCTGGAACCACGTCCTGGACAGACTGGAACCACCTGCCGGACATGCCTGGACCACCTGCCGAGCACGCCGGAACCACCTGCTCGACTCGCAGGACCCATGTGCCAGACACGCCAAAACGAACTGCCGGCTACACCAGAACCACTTACCGGACACTCCGGAATAACCTGCCCGGCATGCCAGAACCACCTCTCAGAAGTGCCAGAAGCACGTGCTGGACATGCCGGAACAACCTATCAGACAGAACGGAACAACCTGCCGGACACACCAAAATCACCTGCGGGCTACGCCAGAACCACTTGGAGGACTCTCCGGGAAAACCTGCCGGGCATGCTGGAACCACCTCTCAGACGTGCCTGAACCACGTGGCGGACACTCCGGAAACGCATGTCGGGCCGGCCGGAACCACCTCTCAGACGTGCCAGAACCTCATGCCGGACACCCCAGAACCACCTGCTGGACAGACCGGAAACACCTGCCGGACACGCCGGAACCACATGTTCGACTCGCTGGAACCACATTCTGGACATGGCAAAATCACCTGCCGCCTATGCCAGAACCGCTTGGCGAACACTCCGGAATCACCTGTCAGGCATGCCGGAACCACCTCTCAGACATGCCAGAACCACATGCCAATGACACCGGAAGCACCTGCCGAGCATGAGGGAAGCACCTGCTCGACTCGCCAGAACCACCTGTCGGACACGCCAAAATCACCTGCCGGCTACGCCACAGCCAGTTGGTGAACACTCCGGAAACACCTGCCGGGCTGGCTGGAGCCACCTGCCAGTCACGCCAACATCACCTGCCAGCTACGCCAGAACCACTTGGCGGAGACTCCAGAAACACCTGTTGGGCCAGCCGGAACCACCTCTCAGACGTGCCAAAACCATGTGCCTGAGATGCTGGAACCACACCCCGAACAGACCGAAACCACCTGCCAGACCCAACTGAACCACCTGCCGAGCACGCAGGAACAACGTGCTCGACTCGCCGGAACCACCTGCCGGGCGCAGCGGAAGCACCTGCCGAGCGCGCCGGAGCCACCTGCTCGCCTCGCCGGAACCACCTGCCGGGCCCTAACCCTAACCCTAACCCTAACCCTATCCCCAAACCCTAACCCTAACCCTAACCCCTAACCCTAAGCCTAACCCTAAACCCTAACCCAACCGTAACCCTAACCCTAACCCTACCCCTAACCCTAACCCCTAACCCCAAACCCTAAACCCTAACCCTAACCGTAACCCTAACCCTATCCCTAACCCTAACCTGACGGACAGGCTGGAACCAGCTGCTCAACTCGCCGGAACCACCTGCCAGACATGCCAGAACCACCTGCCGAGCACGCCGGAGCCACCTGCTGGACTCACCAGAACCACCTGCCTGACAGGCCAAAATCAACAGCTGGCTAGGAGAGAACCACCTGGCAGACAATCCGCAATAACCTGCCAGGCATGCAGGAACCACCTCTCAGACGTAAGAGAACCACGTGCCGGACACGCTGGAACCACGTCCTGGACAGACTGGAACCACCTGCCGGACATGCCTGGACCACCTGCCGAGCACGCCGGAACCACCTGCTCGACTCGCAGGACCCATGTGCCAGACACGCCAAAACGAACTGCCGGCTACACCAGAACCACTTACCGGACACTCCGGAATAACCTGCCCGGCATGCCAGAACCACCTCTCAGAAGTGCCAGAAGCACGTGCTGGACATGCCGGAACAACCTATCGGACAGAACGGAACAACCTGCCGGACACACCAAAATCACCTGCGGGCTACGCCAGAACCACTTGGAGGACTCTCCGGGAAAACCTGCCGGGCATGCTGGAACCACCTCTCAGACGTGCCTGAACCACGTGGCGGACACTCCGGAAACGCATGTCGGGCCGGCCGGAACCACCTCTCAGACGTGCCAGAACCTCATGCCGGACACCCCAGAACCACCTGCTGGACAGACCGGAAACACCTGCCGGACACGCCGGAACCACATGTTCGACTCGCTGGAACCACATTCTGGACATGGCAAAATCACCTGCCGCCTATGCCAGAACCGCTTGGCGAACACTCCGGAATCACCTGTCAGGCATGCCGGAACCACCTCTCAGACATGCCAGAACCACATGCCAATGACACCGGAAGCACCTGCCGAGCATGAGGGAAGCACCTGCTCGACTCGCCAGAACCACCTGTCGGACACGCCAAAATCACCTGCCGGCTACGCCACAGCCAGTTGGTGAACACTCCGGAAACACCTGCCGGGCTGGCTGGAGCCACCTGCCAGTCACGCCAACATCACCTGCCAGCTACGCCAGAACCACTTGGCGGAGACTCCAGAAACACCTGTTGGGCCAGCCGGAACCACCTCTCAGACGTGCCAAAACCATGTGCCTGAGATGCTGGAACCACACCCCGAACAGACCGAAACCACCTGCCAGACCCAACTGAACCACCTGCCGAGCACGCAGGAACAACGTGCTCGACTCGCCGGAACCACCTGCCGGGCGCAGCGGAAGCACCTGCCGAGCGCGCCGGAGCCACCTGCTCGCCTCGCCGGAACCACCTGCCGGGCGCAGCGGAAGCACCTGCCGGGCGCGCCGGAGCCACCTGCTCGGCTCGCCGGAACCACCTGCCGGGCCCTAACCCTAACCCTAACCCTAACCCTATCCCCAAACCCTAACCCTAACCCTAACCCCTAACCCTAAGCCTAACCCTAAACCCTAACCCAACCGTAACCCTAACCCTAACCCTACCCCTAACCCTAACCCCTAACCCCAAACCCTAAACCCTAACCCTAACCGTAACCCTAACCCTATCCCTAACCCTAACCTGACGGACAGGCTGGAACCAGCTGCTCAACTCGCCGGAACCACCTGCCAGACATGCCAGAACCACCTGCCGAGCACGCCGGAGCCACCTGCTGGACTCACCAGAACCACCTGCCTGACAGGCCAAAATCAACAGCTGGCTATGAGAGAACCACCTGGCAGACAATCCGCAATAACCTGCCAGGCATGCAGGAACCACCTCTCAGACGTAAGAGAACCACGTGCCGGACACGCTGGAACCACGTCCTGGACAGACTGGAACCACCTGCCGGACATGCCTGGACCACCTGCCGAGCACGCCGGAACCACCTGCTCGACTCGCAGGACCCATGTGCCAGACACGCCAAAACGAACTGCCGGCTACACCAGAACCACTTACCGGACACTCCGGAATAACCTGCCCGGCATGCCAGAACCACCTCTCAGAAGTGCCAGAAGCACGTGCTGGACATGCCGGAACAACCTATCGGACAGAACGGAACAACCTGCCGGACACACCAAAATCACCTGCGGGCTACGCCAGAACCACTTGGAGGACTCTCCGGGAAAACCTGCCGGGCATGCTGGAACCACCTCTCAGACGTGCCTGAACCACGTGGCGGACACTCCGGAAACGCATGTCGGGCCGGCCGGAACCACCTCTCAGACGTGCCAGAACCTCAGGCCGGACACCCCAGAACCACCTGCTGGACAGACCGGAAACACCTGCCGGACACGCCGGAACCACATGTTCGACTCGCTGGAACCACATTCTGGACATGGCAAAATCACCTGCCGCCTATGCCAGAACCGCTTGGCGAACACTCCGGAATCACCTGTCAGGCATGCCGGAACCACCTCTCAGACATGCCAGAACCACATGCCAATGACACCGGAAGCACCTGCCGAGCATGAGGGAAGCACCTGCTCGACTCGCCAGAACCACCTGTCGGACACGCCAAAATCACCTGCCGGCTACGCCACAGCCAGTTGGTGAACACTCCGGAAACACCTGCCGGGCTGGCTGGAGCCACCTGCCAGTCACGCCAACATCACCTGCCAGCTACGCCAGAACCACTTGGCGGAGACTCCAGAAACACCTGTTGGGCCAGCCGGAACCACCTCTCAGACGTGCCAAAACCATGTGCCTGAGATGCTGGAACCACACCCCGAACAGACCGAAACCACCTGCCAGACCCAACTGAACCACCTGCCGAGCACGCAGGAACAACCTGCTCGACTCGCCGGAACCACCTGCCGGGCGCAGCGGAAGCACCTGCCGAGCGCGCCGGAGCCACCTGCTCGCCTCGCCGGAACCACCTGCCGGGCGCAGCGGAAGCACCTGCCGGGCGCGCCGGAGCCACCTGCTCGGCTCGCCGGAACCACCTGCCGGGCCCTAACCCTAACCCTAACCCTAACCCTATCCCCAAACCCTAACCCTAACCCTAACCCCTAACCCTAAGCCTAACCCTAAACCCTAACCCAACCGTAACCCTAACCCTAACCCTACCCCTAACCCTAACCCCTAACCCCAAACCCTAAACCCTAACCCTAACCGTAACCCTAACCCTATCCCTAACCCTAACCTGACGGACAGGCTGGAACCAGCTGCTCAACTCGCCGGAACCACCTGCCAGACATGCCAGAACCACCTGCCGAGCACGCCGGAGCCACCTGCTGGACTCACCAGAACCACCTGCCTGACAGGCCAAAATCAACAGCTGGCTAGGAGAGAACCACCTGGCAGACAATCCGCAATAACCTGCCAGGCATGCAGGAACCACCTCTCAGACGTAAGAGAACCACGTGCCGGACACGCTGGAACCACGTCCTGGACAGACTGGAACCACCTGCCGGACATGCCTGGACCACCTGCCGAGCACGCCGGAACCACCTGCTCGACTCGCAGGACCCATGTGCCAGACACGCCAAAACGAACTGCCGGCTACACCAGAACCACTTACCGGACACTCCGGAATAACCTGCCCGGCATGCCAGAACCACCTCTCAGAAGTGCCAGAAGCACGTGCTGGACATGCCGGAACAACCTATCGGACAGAACGGAACAACCTGCCGGACACACCAAAATCACCTGCGGGCTATGCCAGAACCACTTGGAGGACTCTCCGGGAAAACCTGCCGGGCATGCTGGAACCACCTCTCAGACGTGCCTGAACCACGTGGCGGACACTCCGGAAACGCATGTCGGGCCGGCCGGAACCACCTCTCAGACATGCCAGAACCTCATGCCGGACACCCCAGAACCACCTGCTGGACAGACCGGAAACACCTGCCGGACACGCCGGAACCACATGTTCGACTCGCTGGAACCACATTCTGGACATGGCAAAATCACCTGCCGCCTATGCCAGAACCGCTTGGCGAACACTCCGGAATCACCTGTCAGGCATGCCGGAACCACCTCTCAGACATGCCAGAACCACATGCCAATGACACCGGAAGCACCTGCCGAGCATGAGGGAAGCACCTGCTCGACTCGCCAGAACCACCTGTCGGACACGCCAAAATCACCTGCCGGCTACGCCACAGCCAGTTGGTGAACACTCCGGAAACACCTGCCGGGCTGGCTGGAGCCACCTGCCAGTCACGCCAACATCACCTGCCAGCTACGCCAGAACCACTTGGCGGAGACTCCAGAAACACCTGTTGGGCCAGCCGGAACCACCTCTCAGACGTGCCAAAACCATGTGCCTGAGATGCTGGAACCACACCCCGAACAGACCGAAACCACCTGCCAGACCCAACTGAACCACCTGCCGAGCACGCAGGAACAACCTGCTCGACTCGCCGGAACCACCTGCCGGGCGCAGCGGAAGCACCTGCCGAGCGCGCCGGAGCCACCTGCTCGCCTCGCCGGAACCAACTGCCGGGCGCAGCGGAAGCACCTGCCGGGCGCGCCGGAGCCACCTGCTCGGCTCGCCGGAACCACCTGCCGGGCCCTAACCCTAACCCTAACCCTAACCCTATCCCCAAACCCTAACCCTAACCCTAACCCCTAACCCTAAGCCTAACCCTAAACCCTAACCCAACCGTAACCCTAACCCTAACCCTACCCCTAACCCTAACCCCTAACCCCAAACCCTAAACCCTAACCCTAACCGTAACCCTAACCCTATCCCTAACCCTAACCTGACGGACAGGCTGGAACCAGCTGCTCAACTCGCCGGAACCACCTGCCAGACATGCCAGAACCACCTGCCGAGCACGCCGGTGCCACCTGCTGGACTCACCAGAACCACCTGCCTGACAGGCCAAAATCAACAGCTGGCTAGGAGAGAACCACCTGGCAGACAATCCGCAATAACCTGCCAGGCATGCAGGAACCACCTCTCAGACGTAAGAGAACCACGTGCCGGACACGCTGGAACCACGTCCTGGACAGACTGGAACCACCTGCCGGACATGCCTGGACCACCTGCCGAGCACGCCGGAACCACCTGCTCGACTCGCAGGACCCATGTGCCAGACACGCCAAAACGAACTGCCGGCTACACCAGAACCACTTACCGGACACTCCGGAATAACCTGCCCGGCATGCCAGAACCACCTCTCAGAAGTGCCAGAAGCACGTGCTGGACATGCCGGAACAACCTATCGGACAGAACGGAACAACCTGCCGGACACACCAAAATCACCTGCGGGCTACGCCAGAACCACTTGGAGGACTCTCCGGGAAAACCTGCCGGGCATGCTGGAACCACCTCTCAGACGTGCCTGAACCACGTGGCGGACACTCCGGAAACGCATGTCGGGCCGGCCGGAACCACCTCTCAGACGTGCCAGAACCTCATGCCGGACACCCCAGAACCACCTGCTGGACAGACCGGAAACACCTGCCGGACACGCCGGAACCACATGTTCGACTCGCTGGAACCACATTCTGGACATGGCAAAATCACCTGCCGCCTATGCCAGAACCGCTTGGCGAACACTCCGGAATCACCTGTCAGGCATGCCGGAACCACCTCTCAGACATGCCAGAACCACATGCCAATGACACCGGAAGCACCTGCCGAGCATGAGGGAAGCACCTGCTCGACTCGCCAGAACCACCTGTCGGACACGCCAAAATCACCTGCCGGCTACGCCACAGCCAGTTGGTGAACACTCCGGAAACACCTGCCGGGCTGGCTGGAGCCACCTGCCAGTCACGCCAACATCACCTGCCAGCTACGCCAGAACCACTTGGCGGAGACTCCAGAAACACCTGTTGGGCCAGCCGGAACCACCTCTCAGACGTGCCAAAACCATGTGCCTGAGATGCTGGAACCACACCCCGAACAGACCGAAACCACCTGCCAGACCCAACTGAACCACCTGCCGAGCACGCAGGAACAACCTGCTCGACTCGCCGGAACCACCTGCCGGGCGCAGCGGAAGCACCTGCCGAGCGCGCCGGAGCCACCTGCTCGCCTCGCCGGAACCACCTGCCGGGCGCAGCGGAAGCACCTGCCGGGCGCGCCGGAGCCACCTGCTCGGCTCGCCGGAACCACCTGCCGGGCCCTAACCCTAACCCTAACCCTAACCCTATCCCCAAACCCTAACCCTAACCCTAACCCCTAACCCTAAGCCTAACCCTAAACCCTAACCCAACCGTAACCCTAACCCTAACCCTACCCCTAACCCTAACCCCTAACCCCAAACCCTAAACCCTAACCCTAACCGTAACCCTAACCCTATCCCTAACCCTAACCTGACGGACAGGCTGGAACCAGCTGCTCAACTCGCCGGAACCACCTGCCAGACATGCCAGAACCACCTGCCGAGCACGCCGGAGCCACCTGCTGGACTCACCAGAACCACCTGCCTGACAGGCCAAAATCAACAGCTGGCTAGGAGAGAACCACCTGGCAGACAATCCGCAATAACCTGCCAGGCATGCAGGAACCACCTCTCAGACGTAAGAGAACCACGTGCCGGACACGCTGGAACCACGTCCTGGACAGACTGGAACCACCTGCCGGACATGCCTGGACCACCTGCCGAGCACGCCGGAACCACCTGCTCGACTCGCAGGACCCATGTGCCAGACACGCCAAAACGAACTGCCGGCTACACCAGAACCACTTACCGGACACTCCGGAATAACCTGCCCGGCATGCCAGAACCACCTCTCAGAAGTGCCAGAAGCACGTGCTGGACATGCCGGAACAACCTATCGGACAGAACGGAACAACCTGCCGGACACACCAAAATCACCTGCGGGCTACGCCAGAACCACTTGGAGGACTCTCCGGGAAAACCTGCCGGGCATGCTGGAACCACCTCTCAGACGTGCCTGAACCACGTGGCGGACACTCCGGAAACGCATGTCGGGCCGGCCGGAACCACCTCTCAGACGTGCCAGAACCTCATGCCGGACACCCCAGAACCACCTGCTGGACAGACCGGAAACACCTGCCGGACACGCCGGAACCACATGTTCGACTCGCTGGAACCACATTCTGGACATGGCAAAATCACCTGCCGCCTATGCCAGAACCGCTTGGCGAACACTCCGGAATCACCTGTCAGGCATGCCGGAACCACCTCTCAGACATGCCAGAACCACATGCCAATGACACCGGAAGCACCTGCCGAGCATGAGGGAAGCACCTGCTCGACTCGCCAGAACCACCTGTCGGACACGCCAAAATCACCTGCCGGCTACGCCACAGCCAGTTGGTGAACACTCCGGAAACACCTGCCGGGCTGGCTGGAGCCACCTGCCAGTCACGCCAACATCACCTGCCAGCTACGCCAGAACCACTTGGCGGAGACTCCAGAAACACCTGTTGGGCCAGCCGGAACCACCTCTCAGACGTGCCAAAACCATGTGCCTGAGATGCTGGAACCACACCCCGAACAGACCGAAACCACCTGCCAGACCCAACTGAACCACCTGCCGAGCACGCAGGAACAACCTGCTCGACTCGCCGGAACCACCTGCCGGGCGCAGCGGAAGCACCTGCCGAGCGCGCCGGAGCCACCTGCTCGCCTCGCCGGAACCACCTGCCGGGCGCAGCGGAAGCACCTGCCGGGCGCGCCGGAGCCACCTGCTCGGCTCGCCGGAACAACCTGCCGGGCCCTAACCCTAACCCTAACCCTAACCCTATCCCCAAACCCTAACCCTAACCCTAACCCCTAACCCTAAGCCTAACCCTAAACCCTAACCCAACCGTAACCCTAACCCTAACCCTACCCCTAACCCTAACCCCTAACCCCAAACCCTAAACCCTAACCCTAACCGTAACCCTAACCCTATCCCTAACCCTAACCTGACGGACAGGCTGGAACCAGCTGCTCAACTCGCCGGAACCACCTGCCAGACATGCCAGAACCACCTGCCGAGCACGCCGGAGCCACCTGCTGGACTCACCAGAACCACCTGCCTGACAGGCCAAAATCAACAGCTGGCTATGAGAGAACCACCTGGCAGACAATCCGCAATAACCTGCCAGGCATGCAGGAACCACCTCTCAGACGTAAGAGAACCACGTGCCGGACACGCTGGAACCACGTCCTGGACAGACTGGAACCACCTGCCGGACATGCCTGGACCACCTGCCGAGCACGCCGGAACCACCTGCTCGACTCGCAGGACCCATGTGCCAGACACGCCAAAACGAACTGCCGGCTACACCAGAACCACTTACCGGACACTCCGGAATAACCTGCCCGGCATGCCAGAACCACCTCTCAGAAGTGCCAGAAGCACGTGCTGGACATGCCGGAACAACCTATCGGACAGAACGGAACAACCTGCCGGACACACCAAAATCACCTGCGGGCTACGCCAGAACCACTTGGAGGACTCTCCGGGAAAACCTGCCGGGCATGCTGGAACCACCTCTCAGACGTGCCTGAACCACGTGGCGGACACTCCGGAAACGCATGTCGGGCCGGCCGGAACCACCTCTCAGACGTGCCAGAACCTCATGCCGGACACCCCAGAACCACCTGCTGGACAGACCGGAAACACCTGCCGGACACGCCGGAACCACATGTTCGACTCGCTGGAACCACATTCTGGACATGGCAAAATCACCTGCCGCCTATGCCAGAACCGCTTGGCGAACACTCCGGAATCACCTGTCAGGCATGCCGGAACCACCTCTCAGACATGCCAGAACCACATGCCAATGACACCGGAAGCACCTGCCGAGCATGAGGGAAGCACCTGCTCGACTCGCCAGAACCACCTGTCGGACACGCCAAAATCACCTGCCGGCTACGCCACAGCCAGTTGGTGAACACTCCGGAAACACCTGCCGGGCTGGCTGGAGCCACCTGCCAGTCACGCCAACATCACCTGCCAGCTACGCCAGAACCACTTGGCGGAGACTCCAGAAACACCTGTTGGGCCAGCCGGAACCACCTCTCAGACGTGCCAAAACCATGTGCCTGAGATGCTGGAACCACACCCCGAACAGACCGAAACCACCTGCCAGACCCAACTGAACCACCTGCCGAGCACGCAGGAACAACCTGCTCGCCTCGCCGGAACCACCTGCCGGGCGCAGCGGAAGCACCTGCCGGGCGCGCCGGAGCCACCTGCTCGGCTCGCCGGAACCACCTGCCGGGCCCTAACCCTAACCCTAACCCTAACCCTATCCCCAAACCCTAACCCTAACCCTAACCCCTAACCCTAAGCCTAACCCTAAACCCTAACCCAACCGTAACCCTAACCCTAACCCTACCCCTAACCCTAACCCCTAACCCCAAACCCTAAACCCTAACCCTAACCGTAACCCTAACCCTATCCCTAACCCTAACCTGACGGACAGGCTGGAACCAGCTGCTCAACTCGCCGGAACCACCTGCCAGACATGCCAGAACCACCTGCCGAGCACGCCGGAGCCACCTGCTGGACTCACCAGAACCACCTGCCTGACAGGCCAAAATCAACAGCTGGCTAGGAGAGAACCACCTGGCAGACAATCCGCAATAACCTGCCAGGCATGCAGGAACCACCTCTCAGACGTAAGAGAACCACGTGCCGGACACGCTGGAACCACGTCCTGGACAGACTGGAACCACCTGCCGGACATGCCTGGACCACCTGCCGAGCACGCCGGAACCACCTGCTCGACTCGCAGGACCCATGTGCCAGACACGCCAAAACGAACTGCCGGCTACACCAGAACCACTTACCGGACACTCCGGAATAACCTGCCCGGCATGCCAGAACCACCTCTCAGAAGTGCCAGAAGCACGTGCTGGACATGCCGGAACAACCTATCGGACAGAACGGAACAACCTGCCGGACACACCAAAATCACCTGCGGGCTACGCCAGAACCACTTGGAGGACTCTCCGGGAAAACCTGCCGGGCATGCTGGAACCACCTCTCAGACGTGCCTGAACCACGTGGCGGACACTCCGGAAACGCATGTCGGGCCGGCCGGAACCACCTCTCAGACGTGCCAGAACCTCATGCCGGACACCCCAGAACCACCTGCTGGACAGACCGGAAACACCTGCCGGACACGCCGGAACCACATGTTCGACTCGCTGGAACCACATTCTGGACATGGCAAAATCACCTGCCGCCTATGCCAGAACCGCTTGGCGAACACTCCGGAATCACCTGTCAGGCATGCCGGAACCACCTCTCAGACATGCCAGAACCACATGCCAATGACACCGGAAGCACCTGCCGAGCATGAGGGAAGCACCTGCTCGACTCGCCAGAACCACCTGTCGGACACGCCAAAATCACCTGCCGGCTACGCCACAGCCAGTTGGTGAACACTCCGGAAACACCTGCCGGGCTGGCTGGAGCCACCTGCCAGTCACGCCAACATCACCTGCCAGCTACGCCAGAACCACTTGGCGGAGACTCCAGAAACACCTGTTGGGCCAGCCGGAACCACCTCTCAGACGTGCCAAAACCATGTGCCTGAGATGCTGGAACCACACCCCGAACAGACCGAAACCACCTGCCAGACCCAACTGAACCACCTGCCGAGCACGCAGGAACAACCTGCTCGACTCGCCGGAACCACCTGCCGGGCGCAGCGGAAGCACCTGCCGGGCGCGCCGGAGCCACCTGCTCGGCTCGCCGGAACCACCTGCCGGGCCCTAACCCTAACCCTAACCCTAACCCTATCCCCAAACCCTAACCCTAACCCTAACCCCTAACCCTAAGCCTAACCCTAAACCCTAACCCAACCGTAACCCTAACCCTAACCCTACCCCTAACCCTAACCCCTAACCCCAAACCCTAAACCCTAACCCTAACCGTAACCCTAACCCTATCCCTAACCCTAACCTGACGGACAGGCTGGAACCAGCTGCTCAACTCGCCGGAACCACCTGCCAGACATGCCAGAACCACCTGCCGAGCACGCCGGAGCCACCTGCTGGACTCACCAGAACCACCTGCCTGACAGGCCAAAATCAACAGCTGGCTAGGAGAGAACCACCTGGCAGACAATCCGCAATAACCTGCCAGGCATGCAGGAACCACCTCTCAGACGTAAGAGAACCACGTGCCGGACACGCTGGAACCACGTCCTGGACAGACTGGAACCACCTGCCGGACATGCCTGGACCACCTGCCGAGCACGCCGGAACCACCTGCTCGACTCGCAGGACCCATGTGCCAGACACGCCAAAACGAACTGCCGGCTACACCAGAACCACTTACCGGACACTCCGGAATAACCTGCCCGGCATGCCAGAACCACCTCTCAGAAGTGCCAGAAGCACGTGCTGGACATGCCGGAACAACCTATCGGACAGAACGGAACAACCTGCCGGACACACCAAAATCACCTGCGGGCTACGCCAGAACCACTTGGAGGACTCTCCGGGAAAACCTGCCGGGCATGCTGGAACCACCTCTCAGACGTGCCTGAACCACGTGGCGGACACTCCGGAAACGCATGTCGGGCCGGCCGGAACCACCTCTCAGACGTGCCAGAACCTCATGCCGGACACCCCAGAACCACCTGCTGGACAGACCGGAAACACCTGCCGGACACGCCGGAACCACATGTTCGACTCGCTGGAACCACATTCTGGACATGGCAAAATCACCTGCCGCCTATGCCAGAACCGCTTGGCGAACACTCCGGAATCACCTGTCAGGCATGCCGGAACCACCTCTCAGACATGCCAGAACCACATGCCAATGACACCGGAAGCACCTGCCGAGCATGAGGGAAGCACCTGCTCGACTCGCCAGAACCACCTGTCGGACACGCCAAAATCACCTGCCGGCTACGCCACAGCCAGTTGGTGAACACTCCGGAAACACCTGCCGGGCTGGCTGGAGCCACCTGCCAGTCACGCCAACATCACCTGCCAGCTACGCCAGAACCACTTGGCGGAGACTCCAGAAACACCTGTTGGGCCAGCCGGAACCACCTCTCAGACGTGCCAAAACCATGTGCCTGAGATGCTGGAACCACACCCCGAACAGACCGAAACCACCTGCCAGACCCAACTGAACCACCTGCCGAGCACGCAGGAACAACGTGCTCGACTCGCCGGAACCACCTGCCGGGCGCAGCGGAAGCACCTGCCGAGCGCGCCGGAGCCACCTGCTCGCCTCGCCGGAACCACCTGCCGGGCGCAGCGGAAGCACCTGCCGGGCGCGCCGGAGCCACCTGCTCGGCTCGCCGGAACCACCTGCCGGGCCCTAACCCTAACCCTAACCCTAACCCTATCCCCAAACCCTAACCCTAACCCTAACCCCTAACCCTAAGCCTAACCCTAAACCCTAACCCAACCGTAACCCTAACCCTAACCCTACCCCTAACCCTAACCCCTAACCCCAAACCCTAAACCCTAACCCTAACCGTAACCCTAACCCTATCCCTAACCCTAACCTGACGGACAGGCTGGAACCAGCTGCTCAACTCGCCGGAACCACCTGCCAGACATGCCAGAACCACCTGCCGAGCACGCCGGAGCCACCTGCTGGACTCACCAGAACCACCTGCCTGACAGGCCAAAATCAACAGCTGGCTAGGAGAGAACCACCTGGCAGACAATCCGCAATAACCTGCCAGGCATGCAGGAACCACCTCTCAGACGTAAGAGAACCACGTGCCGGACACGCTGGAACCACGTCCTGGACAGACTGGAACCACCTGCCAGACATGCCTGGACCACCTGCCGAGCACGCCGGAACCACCTGCTCGACTCGCAGGACCCATGTGCCAGACACGCCAAAACGAACTGCCGGCTACACCAGAACCACTTACCGGACACTCCGGAATAACCTGCCCGGCATGCCAGAACCACCTCTCAGAAGTGCCAGAAGCACGTGCTGGACATGCCGGAACAACCTATCGGACAGAACGGAACAACCTGCCGGACACACCAAAATCACCTGCGGGCTACGCCAGAACCACTTGGAGGACTCTCCGGGAAAACCTGCCGGGCATGCTGGAACCACCTCTCAGACGTGCCTGAACCACGTGGCGGACACTCCGGAAACGCATGTCGGGCCGGCCGGAACCACCTCTCAGACGTGCCAGAACCTCATGCCGGACACCCCAGAACCACCTGCTGGACAGACCGGAAACACCTGCCGGACACGCCGGAACCACATGTTCGACTCGCTGGAACCACATTCTGGACATGGCAAAATCACCTGCCGCCTATGCCAGAACCGCTTGGCGAACACTCCGGAATCACCTGTCAGGCATGCCGGAACCACCTCTCAGACATGCCAGAACCACATGCCAATGACACCGGAAGCACCTGCCGAGCATGAGGGAAGCACCTGCTCGACTCGCCAGAACCACCTGTCGGACACGCCAAAATCACCTGCCGGCTACGCCACAGCCAGTTGGTGAACACTCCGGAAACACCTGCCGGGCTGGCTGGAGCCACCTGCCAGTCACGCCAACATCACCTGCCAGCTACGCCAGAACCACTTGGCGGAGACTCCAGAAACACCTGTTGGGCCAGCCGGAACCACCTCTCAGACGTGCCAAAACCATGTGCCTGAGATGCTGGAACCACACCCCGAACAGACCGAAACCACCTGCCAGACCCAACTGAACCACCTGCCGAGCACGCAGGAACAACGTGCTCGACTCGCCGGAACCACCTGCCGGGCGCAGCGGAAGCACCTGCCGAGCGCGCCGGAGCCACCTGCTCGCCTCGCCGGAACCACCTGCCGGGCGCAGCGGAAGCACCTGCCGGGCGCGCCGGAGCCACCTGCTCGGCTCGCCGGAACCACCTGCCGGGCCCTAACCCTAACCCTAACCCTAACCCTATCCCCAAACCCTAACCCTAACCCTAACCCCTAACCCTAAGCCTAACCCTAAACCCTAACCCAACCGTAACCCTAACCCTAACCCTACCCCTAACCCTAACCCCTAACCCCAAACCCTAAACCCTAACCCTAACCGTAACCCTAACCCTATCCCTAACCCTAACCTGACGGACAGGCTGGAACCAGCTGCTCAACTCGCCGGAACCACCTGCCAGACATGCCAGAACCACCTGCCGAGCACGCCGGAGCCACCTGCTGGACTCACCAGAACCACCTGCCTGACAGGCCAAAATCAACAGCTGGCTAGGAGAGAACCACCTGGCAGACAATCCGCAATAACCTGCCAGGCATGCAGGAACCACCTCTCAGACGTAAGAGAACCACGTGCCGGACACGCTGGAACCACGTCCTGGACAGACTGGAACCACCTGCCGGACATGCCTGGACCACCTGCCGAGCACGCCGGAACCACCTGCTCGACTCGCAGGACCCATGTGCCAGACACGCCAAAACGAACTGCCGGCTACACCAGAACCACTTACCGGACACTCCGGAATAACCTGCCCGGCATGCCAGAACCACCTCTCAGAAGTGCCAGAAGCACGTGCTGGACATGCCGGAACAACCTATCGGACAGAACGGAACAACCTGCCGGACACACCAAAATCACCTGCGGGCTACGCCAGAACCACTTGGAGGACTCTCCGGGAAAACCTGCCGGGCATGCTGGAACCACCTCTCAGACGTGCCTGAACCACGTGGCGGACACTCCGGAAACGCATGTCGGGCCGGCCGGAACCACCTCTCAGACGTGCCAGAACCTCATGCCGGACACCCCAGAACCACCTGCTGGACAGACCGGAAACACCTGCCGGACACGCCGGAACCACATGTTCGACTCGCTGGAACCACATTCTGGACATGGCAAAATCACCTGCCGCCTATGCCAGAACCGCTTGGCGAACACTCCGGAATCACCTGTCAGGCATGCCGGAACCACCTCTCAGACATGCCAGAACCACATGCCAATGACACCGGAAGCACCTGCCGAGCATGAGGGAAGCACCTGCTCGACTCGCCAGAACCACCTGTCGGACACGCCAAAATCACCTGCCGGCTACGCCACAGCCAGTTGGTGAACACTCCGGAAACACCTGCCGGGCTGGCTGGAGCCACCTGCCAGTCACGCCAACATCACCTGCCAGCTACGCCAGAACCACTTGGCGGAGACTCCAGAAACACCTGTTGGGCCAGCCGGAACCACCTCTCAGACGTGCCAAAACCATGTGCCTGAGATGCTGGAACCACACCCCGAACAGACCGAAACCACCTGCCAGACCCAACTGAACCACCTGCCGAGCACGCAGGAACAACCTGCTCGACTCGCCGGAACCACCTGCCGGGCGCAGCGGAAGCACCTGCCGAGCGCGCCGGAGCCACCTGCTCGCCTCGCCGGAACCAACTGCCGGGCGCAGCGGAAGCACCTGCCGGGCGCGACGGAGCCACCTGCTCGGCTCGCCGGAACCACCTGCCGGGCCCTAACCCTAACCCTAACCCTAACCCTATCCCCAAACCCTAACCCTAACCCTAACCCCTAACCCTAAGCCTAACCCTAAACCCTAACCCAACCGTAACCCTAACCCTAACCCTACCCCTAACCCTAACCCCTAACCCCAAACCCTAAACCCTAACCCTAACCGTAACCCTAACCCTATCCCTAACCCTAACCTGACGGACAGGCTGGAACCAGCTGCTCAACTCGCCGGAACCACCTGCCAGACATGCCAGAACCACCTGCCGAGCACGCCGGTGCCACCTGCTGGACTCACCAGAACCACCTGCCTGACAGGCCAAAATCAACAGCTGGCTATGAGAGAACCACCTGGCAGACAATCTGCAATAACCTGCCAGGCATGCAGGAACCACCTCTCAGACGTAAGAGAACCACGTGCCGGACACGCTGGAACCACGTCCTGGACAGACTGGAACCACCTGCCGGACATGCCTGGACCACCTGCCGAGCACGCCGGAACCACCTGCTCGACTCGCAGGACCCATGTGCCAGACACGCCAAAACGAACTGCCGGCTACACCAGAACCACTTACCGGACACTCCGGAATAACCTGCCCGGCATGCCAGAACCACCTCTCAGAAGTGCCAGAAGCACGTGCTGGACATGCCGGAACAACCTATCGGACAGAACGGAACAACCTGCCGGACACACCAAAATCACCTGCGGGCTACGCCAGAACCACTTGGAGGACTCTCCGGGAAAACCTGCCGGGCATGCTGGAACCACCTCTCAGACGTGCCTGAACCACGTGGCGGACACTCCGGAAACGCATGTCGGGCCGGCCGGAACCACCTCTCAGACGTGCCAGAACCTCATGCCGGACACCCCAGAACCACCTGCTGGACAGACCGGAAACACCTGCCGGACACGCCGGAACCACATGTTCGACTCGCTGGAACCACATTCTGGACATGGCAAAATCACCTGCCGCCTATGCCAGAACCGCTTGGCGAACACTCCGGAATCACCTGTCAGGCATGCCGGAACCACCTCTCAGACATGCCAGAACCACATGCCAATGACACCGGAAGCACCTGCCGAGCATGAGGGAAGCACCTGCTCGACTCGCCAGAACCACCTGTCGGACACGCCAAAATCACCTGCCGGCTACGCCACAGCCAGTTGGTGAACACTCCGGAAACACCTGCCGGGCTGGCTGGAGCCACCTGCCAGTCACGCCAACATCACCTGCCAGCTACGCCAGAACCACTTGGCGGAGACTCCAGAAACACCTGTTGGGCCAGCCGGAACCACCTCTCAGACGTGCCAAAACCATGTGCCTGAGATGCTGGAACCACACCCCGAACAGACCGAAACCACCTGCCAGACCCAACTGAACCACCTGCCGAGCACGCAGGAACAACCTGCTCGACTCGCCGGAACCACCTGCCGGGCGCAGCGGAAGCACCTGCCGAGCGCGCCGGAGCCACCTGCTCGCCTCGCCGGAACCACCTGCCGGGCGCAGCGGAAGCACCTGCCGGGCGCGCCGGAGCCACCTGCTCGGCTCGCCGGAACCACCTGCTGGGCCCTAACCCTAACCCTAACCCTAACCCTATCCCCAAACCCTAACCCTAACCCTAACCCCTAACCCTAAGCCTAACCCTAAACCCTAACCCAACCGTAACCCTAACCCTAACCCTACCCCTAACCCTAACCCCTAACCCCAAACCCTAAACCCTAACCCTAACCGTAACCCTAACCCTATCCCTAACCCTAACCTGACGGACAGGCTGGAACCAGCTGCTCAACTCGCCGGAACCACCTGCCAGACATGCCAGAACCACCTGCCGAGCACGCCGGAGCCACCTGCTGGACTCACCAGAACCACCTGCCTGACAGGCCAAAATCAACAGCTGGCTATGAGAGAACCACCTGGCAGACAATCCGCAATAACCTGCCAGGCATGCAGGAACCACCTCTCAGACGTAAGAGAACCACGTGCCGGACACGCTGGAACCACGTCCTGGACAGACTGGAACCACCTGCCGGACATGCCTGGACCACCTGCCGAGCACGCCGGAACCACCTGCTCGACTCGCAGGACCCATGTGCCAGACACGCCAAAACGAACTGCCGGCTACACCAGAACCACTTACCGGACACTCCGGAATAACCTGCCCGGCATGCCAGAACCACCTCTCAGAAGTGCCAGAAGCACGTGCTGGACATGCCGGAACAACCTATCGGACAGAACGGAACAACCTGCCGGACACACCAAAATCACCTGCGGGCTACGCCAGAACCACTTGGAGGACTCTCCGGGAAAACCTGCCGGGCATGCTGGAACCACCTCTCAGACGTGCCTGAACCACGTGGCGGACACTCCGGAAACGCATGTCGGGCCGGCCGGAACCACCTCTCAGACGTGCCAGAACCTCATGCCGGACACCCCAGAACCACCTGCTGGACAGACCGGAAACACCTGCCGGACACGCCGGAACCACATGTTCGACTCGCTGGAACCACATTCTGGACATGGCAAAATCACCTGCCGCCTATGCCAGAACCGCTTGGCGAACACTCCGGAATCACCTGTCAGGCATGCCGGAACCACCTCTCAGACATGCCAGAACCACATGCCAATGACACCGGAAGCACCTGCCGAGCATGAGGGAAGCACCTGCTCGACTCGCCAGAACCACCTGTCGGACACGCCAAAATCACCTGCCGGCTACGCCACAGCCAGTTGGTGAACACTCCGGAAACACCTGCCGGGCTGGCTGGAGCCACCTGCCAGTCACGCCAACATCACCTGCCAGCTACGCCAGAACCACTTGGCGGAGACTCCAGAAACACCTGTTGGGCCAGCCGGAACCACCTCTCAGACGTGCCAAAACCATGTGCCTGAGATGCTGGAACCACACCCCGAACAGACCGAAACCACCTGCCAGACCCAACTGAACCACCTGCCGAGCACGCAGGAACAACCTGCTCGACTCGCCGGAACCACCTGCCGGGCGCAGCGGAAGCACCTGCCGAGCGCGCCGGAGCCACCTGCTCGCCTCGCCGGAACCACCTGCCGGGCGCAGCGGAAGCACCTGCCGGGCGCGCCGGAGCCACCTGCTCGGCTCGCCGGAACCACCTGCCGGGCCCTAACCCTAACCCTAACCCTAACCCTATCCCCAAACCCTAACCCTAACCCTAACCCCTAACCCTAAGCCTAACCCTAAACCCTAACCCAACCGTAACCCTAACCCTAACCCTACCCCTAACCCTAACCCCTAACCCCAAACCCTAAACCCTAACCCTAACCGTAACCCTAACCCTATCCCTAACCCTAACCTGACGGACAGGCTGGAACCAGCTGCTCAACTCGCCGGAACCACCTGCCAGACATGCCAGAACCACCTGCCGAGCACGCCGGAGCCACCTGCTGGACTCACCAGAACCACCTGCCTGACAGGCCAAAATCAACAGCTGGCTAGGAGAGAACCACCTGGCAGACAATCCGCAATAACCTGCCAGGCATGCAGGAACCACCTCTCAGACGTAAGAGAACCACGTGCCGGACACGCTGGAACCACGTCCTGGACAGACTGGAACCACCTGCCGGACATGCCTGGACCACCTGCCGAGCACGCCGGAACCACCTGCTCGACTCGCAGGACCCATGTGCCAGACACGCCAAAACGAACTGCCGGCTACACCAGAACCACTTACCGGACACTCCGGAATAACCTGCCCGGCATGCCAGAACCACCTCTCAGAAGTGCCAGAAGCACGTGCTGGACATGCCGGAACAACCTATCGGACAGAACGGAACAACCTGCCGGACACACCAAAATCACCTGCGGGCTACGCCAGAACCACTTGGAGGACTCTCCGGGAAAACCTGCCGGGCATGCTGGAACCACCTCTCAGACGTGCCTGAACCACGTGGCGGACACTCCGGAAACGCATGTCGGGCCGGCCGGAACCACCTCTCAGACGTGCCAGAACCTCATGCCGGACACCCCAGAACCACCTGCTGGACAGACCGGAAACACCTGCCGGACACGCCGGAACCACATGTTCGACTCGCTGGAACCACATTCTGGACATGGCAAAATCACCTGCCGCCTATGCCAGAACCGCTTGGCGAACACTCCGGAATCACCTGTCAGGCATGCCGGAACCACCTCTCAGACATGCCAGAACCACATGCCAATGACACCGGAAGCACCTGCCGAGCATGAGGGAAGCACCTGCTCGACTCGCCAGAACCACCTGTCGGACACGCCAAAATCACCTGCCGGCTACGCCACAGCCAGTTGGTGAACACTCCGGAAACACCTGCCGGGCTGGCTGGAGCCACCTGCCAGTCACGCCAACATCACCTGCCAGCTACGCCAGAACCACTTGGCGGAGACTCCAGAAACACCTGTTGGGCCAGCCGGAACCACCTCTCAGACGTGCCAAAACCATGTGCCTGAGATGCTGGAACCACACCCCGAACAGACCGAAACCACCTGCCAGACCCAACTGAACCACCTGCCGAGCACGCAGGAACAACCTGCTCGACTCGCCGGAACCACCTGCCGGGCGCAGCGGAAGCACCTGCCGAGCGCGCCGGAGCCACCTGCTCGCCTCGCCGGAACCACCTGCCGGGCGCAGCGGAAGCACCTGCCGGGCGCGCCGGAGCCACCTGCTCGGCTCGCCGGAACCACCTGCCGGGCCCTAACCCTAACCCTAACCCTAACCCTATCCCCAAACCCTAACCCTAACCCTAACCCCTAACCCTAAGCCTAACCCTAAACCCTAACCCAACCGTAACCCTAACCCTAACCCTACCCCTAACCCTAACCCCTAACCCCAAACCCTAAACCCTAACCCTAACCGTAACCCTAACCCTATCCCTAACCCTAACCTGACGGACAGGCTGGAACCAGCTGCTCAACTCGCCGGAACCACCTGCCAGACATGCCAGAACCACCTGCCGAGCACGCCGGAGCCACCTGCTGGACTCACCAGAACCACCTGCCTGACAGGCCAAAATCAACAGCTGGCTATGAGAGAACCACCTGGCAGACAATCTGCAATAACCTGCCAGGCATGCAGGAACCACCTCTCAGACGTAAGAGAACCACGTGCCGGACACGCTGGAACCACGTCCTGGACAGACTGGAACCACCTGCCGGACATGCCTGGACCACCTGCCGAGCACGCCGGAACCACCTGCTCGACTCGCAGGACCCATGTGCCAGACACGCCAAAACGAACTGCCAGCTACACCAGAACCACTTACCGGACACTCCGGAATAACCTGCCCGGCATGCCAGAACCACCTCTCAGAAGTGCCAGAAGCACGTGCTGGACATGCCGGAACAACCTATCGGACAGAACGGAACAACCTGCCGGACACACCAAAATCACCTGCGGGCTACGCCAGAACCACTTGGAGGACTCTCCGGGAAAACCTGCCGGGCATGCTGGAACCACCTCTCAGACGTGCCTGAACCACGTGGCGGACACTCCGGAAACGCATGTCGGGCCGGCCGGAACCACCTCTCAGACGTGCCAGAACCTCAGGCCGGACACCCCAGAACCACCTGCTGGACAGACCGGAAACACCTGCCGGACACGCCGGAACCACATGTTCGACTCGCTGGAACCACATTCTGGACATGGCAAAATCACCTGCCGCCTATGCCAGAACCGCTTGGCGAACACTCCGGAATCACCTGTCAGGCATGCCGGAACCACCTCTCAGACATGCCAGAACCACATGCCAATGACACCGGAAGCACCTGCCGAGCATGAGGGAAGCACCTGCTCGACTCGCCAGAACCACCTGTCGGACACGCCAAAATCACCTGCCGGCTACGCCACAGCCAGTTGGTGAACACTCCGGAAACACCTGCCGGGCTGGCTGGAGCCACCTGCCAGTCACGCCAACATCACCTGCCAGCTACGCCAGAACCACTTGGCGGAGACTCCAGAAACACCTGTTGGGCCAGCCGGAACCACCTCTCAGACGTGCCAAAACCATGTGCCTGAGATGCTGGAACCACACCCCGAACAGACCGAAACCACCTGCCAGACCCAACTGAACCACCTGCCGAGCACGCAGGAACAACCTGCTCGACTCGCCGGAACCACCTGCCGGGCGCAGCGGAAGCACCTGCCGGGCGCGCCGGAGCCACCTGCTCGGCTCGCCGGAACCACCTGCCGGGCCCTAACCCTAACCCTAACCCTAACCCTATCCCCAAACCCTAACCCTAACCCTAACCCCTAACCCTAAGCCTAACCCTAAACCCTAACCCAACCGTAACCCTAACCCTAACCCTACCCCTAACCCTAACCCCTAACCCCAAACCCTAAACCCTAACCCTAACCGTAACCCTAACCCTATCCCTAACCCTAACCTGACGGACAGGCTGGAACCAGCTGCTCAACTCGCCGGAACCACCTGCCAGACATGCCAGAACCACCTGCCGAGCACGCCGGAGCCACCTGCTGGACTCACCAGAACCACCTGCCTGACAGGCCAAAATCAACAGCTGGCTAGGAGAGAACCACCTGGCAGACAATCCGCAATAACCTGCCAGGCATGCAGGAACCACCTCTCAGACGTAAGAGAACCACGTGCCGGACACGCTGGAACCACGTCCTGGACAGACTGGAACCACCTGCCGGACATGCCTGGACCACCTGCCGAGCACGCCGGAACCACCTGCTCGACTCGCAGGACCCATGTGCCAGACACGCCAAAACGAACTGCCGGCTACACCAGAACCACTTACCGGACACTCCGGAATAACCTGCCCGGCATGCCAGAACCACCTCTCAGAAGTGCCAGAAGCACGTGCTGGACATGCCGGAACAACCTATCGGACAGAACGGAACAACCTGCCGGACACACCAAAATCACCTGCGGGCTACGCCAGAACCACTTGGAGGACTCTCCGGGAAAACCTGCCGGGCATGCTGGAACCACCTCTCAGACGTGCCTGAACCACGTGGCGGACACTCCGGAAACGCATGTCGGGCCGGCCGGAACCACCTCTCAGACGTGCCAGAACCTCAGGCCGGACACCCCAGAACCACCTGCTGGACAGACCGGAAACACCTGCCGGACACGCCGGAACCACATGTTCGACTCGCTGGAACCACATTCTGGACATGGCAAAATCACCTGCCGCCTATGCCAGAACCGCTTGGCGAACACTCCGGAATCACCTGTCAGGCATGCCGGAACCACCTCTCAGACATGCCAGAACCACATGCCAATGACACCGGAAGCACCTGCCGAGCATGAGGGAAGCACCTGCTCGACTCGCCAGAACCACCTGTCGGACACGCCAAAATCACCTGCCGGCTACGCCACAGCCAGTTGGTGAACACTCCGGAAACACCTGCCGGGCTGGCTGGAGCCACCTGCCAGTCACGCCAACATCACCTGCCAGCTACGCCAGAACCACTTGGCGGAGACTCCAGAAACACCTGTTGGGCCAGCCGGAACCACCTCTCAGACGTGCCAAAACCATGTGCCTGAGATGCTGGAACCACACCCCGAACAGACCGAAACCACCTGCCAGACCCAACTGAACCACCTGCCGAGCACGCAGGAACAACCTGCTCGACTCGCCGGAACCACCTGCCGGGCGCAGCGGAAGCACCTGCCGAGCGCGCCGGAGCCACCTGCTCGCCTCGCCGGAACCACCTGCCGGGCGCAGCGGAAGCACCTGCCGGGCGCGCCGGAGCCACCTGCTCGGCTCGCCGGAACCACCTGCCGGGCCCTAACCCTAACCCTAACCCTAACCCTATCCCCAAACCCTAACCCTAACCCTAACCCCTAACCCTAAGCCTAACCCTAAACCCTAACCCAACCGTAACCCTAACCCTAACCCTACCCCTAACCCTAACCCCTAACCCCAAACCCTAAACCCTAACCCTAACCGTAACCCTAACCCTATCCCTAACCCTAACCTGACGGACAGGCTGGAACCAGCTGCTCAACTCGCCGGAACCACCTGCCAGACATGCCAGAACCACCTGCCGAGCACGCCGGAGCCACCTGCTGGACTCACCAGAACCACCTGCCTGACAGGCCAAAATCAACAGCTGGCTATGAGAGAACCACCTGGCAGACAATCCGCAATAACCTGCCAGGCATGCAGGAACCACCTCTCAGACGTAAGAGAACCACGTGCCGGACACGCTGGAACCACGTCCTGGACAGACTGGAACCACCTGCCGGACATGCCTGGACCACCTGCCGAGCACGCCGGAACCACCTGCTCGACTCGCAGGACCCATGTGCCAGACACGCCAAAACGAACTGCCGGCTACACCAGAACCACTTACCGGACACTCCGGAATAACCTGCCCGGCATGCCAGAACCACCTCTCAGAAGTGCCAGAAGCACGTGCTGGACATGCCGGAACAACCTATCGGACAGAACGGAACAACCTGCCGGACACACCAAAATCACCTGCGGGCTACGCCAGAACCACTTGGAGGACTCTCCGGGAAAACCTGCCGGGCATGCTGGAACCACCTCTCAGACGTGCCTGAACCACGTGGCGGACACTCCGGAAACGCATGTCGGGCCGGCCGGAACCACCTCTCAGACGTGCCAGAACCTCATGCCGGACACCCCAGAACCACCTGCAGGACAGACCGGAAACACCTGCCGGACACGCCGGAACCACATGTTCGACTCGCTGGAACCACATTCTGGACATGGCAAAATCACCTGCCGCCTATGCCAGAACCGCTTGGCAAACACTCCGGAATCACCTGTCAGGCATGCCGGAACCACCTCTCAGACATGCCAGAACCACATGCCAATGACACCGGAAGCACCTGCCGAGCATGAGGGAAGCACCTGCTCGACTCACCAGAACCACCTGTCGGACACGCCAAAATCACCTGCCGGCTACGCCACAGCCAGTTGGTGAACACTCCAGAAACACCTGCCGGGCTGGCTGGAGCCACCTGCCAGTCACGCCAACATCACCTGCCAGCTACGCCAGAACCACTTGGCGGAGACTCCAGAAACACCTGTTGGGCCAGCCGGAACCACCTCTCAGACGTGCCAAAACCATGTGCCTGAGATGCTGGAACCACACCCCGAACAGACCGAAACCACCTGCCAGACCCAACTGAACCACCTGCCGAGCACGCAGGAACAACCTGCTCGACTCGCCGGAACCACCTGCCGGGCGCAGCGGAAGCACCTGCCGAGCGCGCCGGAGCCACCTGCTCGCCTCGCCGGAACCACCTGCCGGGCGCAGCGGAAGCACCTGCCGGGCGCGCCGGAGCCACCTGCTCGGCTCGCCGGAACCACCTGCCGGGCCCTAACCCTAACCCTAACCCTAACCCTATCCCCAAACCCTAACCCTAACCCTAACCCCTAACCCTAAGCCTAACCCTAAACCCTAACCCAACCGTAACCCTAACCCTAACCCTACCCCTAACCCTAACCCCTAACCCCAAACCCTAAACCCTAACCCTAACCGTAACCCTAACCCTATCCCTAACCCTAACCTGACGGACAGGCTGGAACCAGCTGCTCAACTCGCCGGAACCACCTGCCAGACATGCCAGAACCACCTGCCGAGCACGCCGGAGCCACCTGCTGGACTCACCAGAACCACCTGCCTGACAGGCCAAAATCAACAGCTGGCTATGAGAGAACCACCTGGCAGACAATCCGCAATAACCTGCCAGGCATGCAGGAACCACCTCTCAGACGTAAGAGAACCACGTGCCGGACACGCTGGAACCACGTCCTGGACAGACTGGAACCACCTGCCGGACATGCCTGGACCACCTGCCGAGCACGCCGGAACCACCTGCTCGACTCGCAGGACCCATGTGCCAGACACGCCAAAACGAACTGCCGGCTACACCAGAACCACTTACCGGACACTCCGGAATAACCTGCCCGGCATGCCAGAACCACCTCTCAGAAGTGCCAGAAGCACGTGCTGGACATGCCGGAACAACCTATCGGACAGAACGGAACAACCTGCCGGACACACCAAAATCACCTGCGGGCTACGCCAGAACCACTTGGAGGACTCTCCGGGAAAACCTGCCGGGCATGCTGGAACCACCTCTCAGACGTGCCTGAACCACGTGGCGGACACTCCGGAAACGCATGTCGGGCCGGCCGGAACCACCTCTCAGACGTGCCAGAACCTCATGCCGGACACCCCAGAACCACCTGCTGGACAGACCGGAAACACCTGCCGGACACGCCGGAACCACATGTTCGACTCGCTGGAACCACATTCTGGACATGGCAAAATCACCTGCCGCCTATGCCAGAACCGCTTGGCGAACACTCCGGAATCACCTGTCAGGCATGCCGGAACCACCTCTCAGACATGCCAGAACCACATGCCAATGACACCGGAAGCACCTGCCGAGCATGCCGGAAGCACCTGCTCGACTCGCCAGAACCACCTGTCGGACACGCCAAAATCACCTGCCGGCTACGCCACAGCCAGTTGGTGAACACTCCGGAAACACCTGCCGGGCTGGCTGGAGCCACCTGCCAGTCACGCCAACATCACCTGCCAGCTACGCCAGAACCACTTGGCGGAGACTCCAGAAACACCTGTTGGGCCAGCCGGAACCACCTCTCAGACGTGCCAAAACCATGTGCCTGAGATGCTGGAACCACACCCCGAACAGACCGAAACCACCTGCCAGACCCAACTGAACCACCTGCCGAGCACGCAGGAACAACCTGCTCGACTCGCCGGAACCACCTGCCGGGCGCAGCGGAAGCACCTGCCGAGCGCGCCGGAGCCACCTGCTCGCCTCGCCGGAACCACCTGCCGGGCGCAGCGGAAGCACCTGCCGGGCGCGCCGGAGCCACCTGCTCGGCTCGCCGGAACCACCTGCCGGGCCCTAACCCTAACCCTAACCCTAACCCTATCCCCAAACCCTAACCCTAACCCTAACCCCTAACCCTAAGCCTAACCCTAAACCCTAACCCAACCGTAACCCTAACCCTAACCCTACCCCTAACCCTAACCCCTAACCCCAAACCCTAAACCCTAACCCTAACCGTAACCCTAACCCTATCCCTAACCCTAACCTGACGGACAGGCTGGAACCAGCTGCTCAACTCGCCGGAACCACCTGCCAGACATGCCAGAACCACCTGCCGAGCACGCCGGAGCCACCTGCTGGACTCACCAGAACCACCTGCCTGACAGGCCAAAATCAACAGCTGGCTATGAGAGAACCACCTGGCAGACAATCCGCAATAACCTGCCAGGCATGCAGGAACCACCTCTCAGACGTAAGAGAACCACGTGCCGGACACGCTGGAACCACGTCCTGGACAGACTGGAACCACCTGCCGGACATGCCTGGACCACCTGCCGAGCACGCCGGAACCACCTGCTCGACTCGCAGGACCCATGTGCCAGACACGCCAAAACGAACTGCCGGCTACACCAGAACCACTTACCGGACACTCCGGAATAACCTGCCCGGCATGCCAGAACCACCTCTCAGAAGTGCCAGAAGCACGTGCTGGACATGCCGGAACAACCTATCGGACAGAACGGAACAACCTGCCGGACACACCAAAATCACCTGCGGGCTACGCCAGAACCACTTGGAGGACTCTCCGGGAAAACCTGCCGGGCATGCTGGAACCACCTCTCAGACGTGCCTGAACCACGTGGCGGACACTCCGGAAACGCATGTCGGGCCGGCCGGAACCACCTCTCAGACGTGCCAGAACCTCAGGCCGGACACCCCAGAACCACCTGCTGGACAGACTGGAAACACCTGCCGGACACGCCGGAACCACATGTTCGACTCGCTGGAACCACATTCTGGACATGGCAAAATCACCTGCCGCCTATGCCAGAACCGCTTGGCGAACACTCCGGAATCACCTGTCAGGCATGCCGGAACCACCTCTCAGACATGCCAGAACCACATGCCAATGACACCGGAAGCACCTGCCGAGCATGCCGGAAGCACCTGCTCGACTCGCCAGAACCACCTGTCGGACACGCCAAAATCACCTGCCGGCTACGCCACAGCCAGTTGGTGAACACTCCGGAAACACCTGCCGGGCTGGCTGGAGCCACCTGCCAGTCACGCCAACATCACCTGCCAGCTACGCCAGAACCACTTGGCGGAGACTCCAGAAACACCTGTTGGGCCAGCCGGAACCACCTCTCAGACGTGCCAAAACCATGTGCCTGAGATGCTGGAACCACACCCCGAACAGACCGAAACCACCTGCCAGACCCAACTGAACCACCTGCCGAGCACGCAGGAACAACCTGCTCGACTCGCCGGAACAACCTGCCGGGCGCAGCGGAAGCACCTGCCGAGCGCGCCGGAGCCACCTGCTCGCCTCGCCGGAACCACCTGCCGGGCGCAGCGGAAGCACCTGCCGGGCGCGCCGGAGCCACCTGCTCGGCTCGCCGGAACCACCTGCCGGGCCCTAACCCTAACCCTAACCCTAACCCTATCCCCAAACCCTAACCCTAACCCTAACCCCTAACCCTAAGCCTAACCCTAAACCCTAACCCAACCGTAACCCTAACCCTAACCCTACCCCTAACCCTAACCCCTAACCCCAAACCCTAAACCCTAACCCTAACCGTAACCCTAACCCTATCCCTAACCCTAACCTGACGGACAGGCTGGAACCAGCTGCTCAACTCGCCGGAACCACCTGCCAGACATGCCAGAACCACCTGCCGAGCACGCCGGAGCCACCTGCTGGACTCACCAGAACCACCTGCCTGACAGGCCAAAATCAACAGCTGGCTAGGAGAGAACCACCTGGCAGACAATCCGCAATAACCTGCCAGGCATGCAGGAACCACCTCTCAGACGTAAGAGAACCACGTGCCGGACACGCTGGAACCACGTCCTGGACAGACTGGAACCACCTGCCGGACATGCCTGGACCACCTGCCGAGCACGCCGGAACCACCTGCTCGACTCGCAGGACCCATGTGCCAGACACGCCAAAACGAACTGCCGGCTACACCAGAACCACTTACCGGACACTCCGGAATAACCTGCCCGGCATGCCAGAACCACCTCTCAGAAGTGCCAGAAGCACGTGCTGGACATGCCGGAACAACCTATCGGACAGAACGGAACAACCTGCCGGACACACCAAAATCACCTGCGGGCTACGCCAGAACCACTTGGAGGACTCTCCGGGAAAACCTGCCGGGCATGCTGGAACCACCTCTCAGACGTGCCTGAACCACGTGGCGGACACTCCGGAAACGCATGTCGGGCCGGCCGGAACCACCTCTCAGACGTGCCAGAACCTCAGGCCGGACACCCCAGAACCACCTGCTGGACAGACCGGAAACACCTGCCGGACACGCCGGAACCACATGTTCGACTCGCTGGAACCACATTCTGGACATGGCAAAATCACCTGCCGCCTATGCCAGAACCGCTTGGCGAACACTCCGGAATCACCTGTCAGGCATGCCGGAACCACCTCTCAGACATGCCAGAACCACATGCCAATGACACCGGAAGCACCTGCCGAGCATGAGGGAAGCACCTGCTCGACTCGCCAGAACCACCTGTCGGACACGCCAAAATCACCTGCCGGCTACGCCACAGCCAGTTGGTGAACACTCCGGAAACACCTGCCGGGCTGGCTGGAGCCACCTGCCAGTCACGCCAACATCACCTGCCAGCTACGCCAGAACCACTTGGCGGAGACTCCAGAAACACCTGTTGGGCCAGCCGGAACCACCTCTCAGACGTGCCAAAACCATGTGCCTGAGATGCTGGAACCACACCCCGAACAGACCGAAACCACCTGCCAGACACAACTGAAACACCTGCCGAGCACGCAGGAACAACCTGCTCGACTCGCCGGAACAACCTGCCGGGCGCAGCGGAAGCACCTGCCGAGCGCGCCGGAGCCACCTGCTCGCCTCGCCGGAACCACCTGCCGGGCGCAGCGGAAGCACCTGCCGGGCGCGCCGGAGCCACCTGCTCGGCTCGCCGGAACCACCTGCCGGGCCCTAACCCTAACCCTAACCCTAACCCTATCCCCAAACCCTAACCCTAACCCTAACCCCTAACCCTAAGCCTAACCCTAAACCCTAAGCCAACCGTAACCCTAACCCTAACCCTACCCCTAACCCTAACCCCTAACCCCAAACCCTAAACCCTAACCCTAACCGTAACCCTAACCCTATCCCTAACCCTAACCTGACGGACAGGCTGGAACCAGCTGCTCAACTCGCCGGAACCACCTGCCAGACATGCCAGAACCACCTGCCGAGCACGCCGGAGCCACCTGCTGGACTCACCAGAACCACCTGCCTGACAGGCCAAAATCAACAGCTGGCTATGAGAGAACCACCTGGCAGACAATCCGCAATAACCTGCCAGGCATGCAGGAACCACCTCTCAGACGTAAGAGAACCACGTGCCGGACACGCTGGAACCACGTCCTGGACAGACTGGAACCACCTGCCGGACATGCCTGGACCACCTGCCGAGCACGCCGGAACCACCTGCTCGACTCGCAGGACCCATGTGCCAGACACGCCAAAACGAACTGCCGGCTACACCAGAACCACTTACCGGACACTCCGGAATAACCTGCCCGGCATGCCAGAACCACCTCTCAGAAGTGCCAGAAGCACGTGCTGGACATGCCGGAACAACCTATCGGACAGAACGGAACAACCTGCCGGACACACCAAAATCACCTGCGGGCTACGCCAGAACCACTTGGAGGACTCTCCGGGAAAACCTGCCGGGCATGCTGGAACCACCTCTCAGACGTGCCTGAACCACGTGGCGGACACTCCGGAAACGCATGTCGGGCCGGCCGGAACCACCTCTCAGACGTGCCAGAACCTCATGCCGGACACCCCAGAACCACCTGCTGGACAGACCGGAAACACCTGCCGGACACGCCGGAACCACATGTTCGACTCGCTGGAACCACATTCTGGACATGGCAAAATCACCTGCCGCCTATGCCAGAACCGCTTGGCGAACACTCCGGAATCACCTGTCAGGCATGCCGGAACCACCTCTCAGACATGCCAGAACCACATGCCAATGACACCGGAAGCACCTGCCGAGCATGAGGGAAGCACCTGCTCGACTCGCCAGAACCACCTGTCGGACACGCCAAAATCACCTGCCGGCTACGCCACAGCCAGTTGGTGAACACTCCGGAAACACCTGCCGGGCTGGCTGGAGCCACCTGCCAGTCACGCCAACATCACCTGCCAGCTACGCCAGAACCACTTGGCGGAGACTCCAGAAACACCTGTTGGGCCAGCCGGAACCACCTCTCAGACGTGCCAAAACCATGTGCCTGAGATGCTGGAACCACACCCCGAACAGACCGAAACCACCTGCCAGACACAACTGAAACACCTGCCGAGCACGCAGGAACAACCTGCTCGACTCGCCGGAACAACCTGCCGGGCGCAGCGGAAGCACCTGCCGAGCGCGCCGGAGCCACCTGCTCGCCTCGCCGGAACCACCTGCCGGGCGCAGCGGAAGCACCTGCCGGGCGCGCCGGAGCCACCTGCTCGGCTCGCCGGAACCACCTGCCGGGCCCTAACCCTAACCCTAACCCTAACCCTATCCCCAAACCCTAACCCTAACCCTAACCCCTAACCCTAAGCCTAACCCTAAACCCTAACCCAACCGTAACCCTAACCCTAACCCTACCCCTAACCCTAACCCCTAACCCCAAACCCTAAACCCTAACCCTAACCGTAACCCTAACCCTATCCCTAACCCTAACCTGACGGACAGGCTGGAACCAGCTGCTCAACTCGCCGGAACCACCTGCCAGACATGCCAGAACCACCTGCCGAGCACGCCGGAGCCACCTGCTGGACTCACCAGAACCACCTGCCTGACAGGCCAAAATCAACAGCTGGCTATGAGAGAACCACCTGGCAGACAATCCGCAATAACCTGCCAGGCATGCAGGAACCACCTCTCAGACGTAAGAGAACCACGTGCCGGACACGCTGGAACCACGTCCTGGACAGACTGGAACCACCTGCCGGACATGCCTGGACCACCTGCCGAGCACGCCGGAACCACCTGCTCGACTCGCAGGACCCATGTGCCAGACACGCCAAAACGAACTGCCGGCTACACCAGAACCACTTACCGGACACTCCGGAATAACCTGCCCGGCATGCCAGAACCACCTCTCAGAAGTGCCAGAAGCACGTGCTGGACATGCCGGAACAACCTATCGGACAGAACGGAACAACCTGCCGGACACACCAAAATCACCTGCGGGCTACGCCAGAACCACTTGGAGGACTCTCCGGGAAAACCTGCCGGGCATGCTGGAACCACCTCTCAGACGTGCCTGAACCACGTGGCGGACACTCCGGAAACGCATGTCGGGCCGGCCGGAACCACCTCTCAGACGTGCCAGAACCTCATGCCGGACACCCCAGAACCACCTGCTGGACAGACCGGAAACACCTGCCGGACACGCCGGAACCACATGTTCGACTCGCTGGAACCACATTCTGGACATGGCAAAATCACCTGCCGCCTATGCCAGAACCGCTTGGCGAACACTCCGGAATCACCTGTCAGGCATGCCGGAACCACCTCTCAGACATGCCAGAACCACATGCCAATGACACCGGAAGCACCTGCCGAGCATGAGGGAAGCACCTGCTCGACTCGCCAGAACCACCTGTCGGACACGCCAAAATCACCTGCCGGCTACGCCACAGCCAGTTGGTGAACACTCCGGAAACACCTGCCGGGCTGGCTGGAGCCACCTGCCAGTCACGCCAACATCACCTGCCAGCTACGCCAGAACCACTTGGCGGAGACTCCAGAAACACCTGTTGGGCCAGCCGGAACCACCTCTCAGACGTGCCAAAACCATGTGCCTGAGATGCTGGAACCACACCCCGAACAGACCGAAACCACCTGCCAGACCCAACTGAACCACCTGCCGAGCACGCAGGAACAACCTGCTCGCCTCGCCGGAACCACCTGCCGGGCGCAGCGGAAGCACCTGCCGGGCGCGCCGGAGCCACCTGCTCGGCTCGCCGGAACCACCTGCCGGGCCCTAACCCTAACCCTAACCCTAACCCTATCCCCAAACCCTAACCCTAACCCTAACCCCTAACCCTAAGCCTAACCCTAAACCCTAACCCAACCGTAACCCTAACCCTAACCCTACCCCTAACCCTAACCCCTAACCCCAAACCCTAAACCCTAACCCTAACCGTAACCCTAACCCTATCCCTAACCCTAACCTGACGGACAGGCTGGAACCAGCTGCTCAACTCGCCGGAACCACCTGCCAGACATGCCAGAACCACCTGCCGAGCACGCCGGAGCCACCTGCTGGACTCACCAGAACCACCTGCCTGACAGGCCAAAATCAACAGCTGGCTATGAGAGAACCACCTGGCAGACAATCCGCAATAACCTGCCAGGCATGCAGGAACCACCTCTCAGACGTAAGAGAACCACATGCCGGACACGCTGGAACCACGTCCTGGACAGACTGGAACCACCTGCCGGACATGCCTGGACCACCTGCCGAGCACGCCGGAACCACCTGCTCGACTCGCAGGACCCATGTGCCAGACACGCCAAAACGAACTGCCGGCTACACCAGAACCACTTACCGGACACTCCGGAATAACCTGCCCGGCATGCCAGAACCACCTCTCAGAAGTGCCAGAAGCACGTGCTGGACATGCCGGAACAACCTATCGGACAGAACGGAACAACCTGCCGGACACACCAAAATCACCTGCGGGCTACGCCAGAACCACTTGGAGGACTCTCCGGGAAAACCTGCCGGGCATGCTGGAACCACCTCTCAGACGTGCCTGAACCACGTGGCGGACACTCCGGAAACGCATGTCGGGCCGGCCGGAACCACCTCTCAGACGTGCCAGAACCTCATGCCGGACACCCCAGAACCACCTGCTGGACAGACCGGAAACACCTGCCGGACACGCCGGAACCACATGTTCGACTCGCTGGAACCACATTCTGGACATGGCAAAATCACCTGCCGCCTATGCCAGAACCGCTTGGCGAACACTCCGGAATCACCTGTCAGGCATGCCGGAACCACCTCTCAGACATGCCAGAACCACATGCCAATGACACCGGAAGCACCTGCCGAGCATGAGGGAAGCACCTGCTCGACTCGCCAGAACCACCTGTCGGACACGCCAAAATCACCTGCCGGCTACGCCACAGCCAGTTGGTGAACACTCCGGAAACACCTGCCGGGCTGGCTGGAGCCACCTGCCAGTCACGCCAACATCACCTGCCAGCTACGCCAGAACCACTTGGCGGAGACTCCAGAAACACCTGTTGGGCCAGCCGGAACCACCTCTCAGACGTGCCAAAACCATGTGCCTGAGATGCTGGAACCACACCCCGAACAGACCGAAACCACCTGCCAGACCCAACTGAACCACCTGCCGAGCACGCAGGAACAACCTGCTCGACTCGCCGGAACCACCTGCCGGGCGCAGCGGAAGCACCTGCCGAGCGCGCCGGAGCCACCTGCTCGCCTCGCCGGAACCACCTGCCGGGCGCAGCGGAAGCACCTGCCGGGCGCGCCGGAGCCACCTGCTCGGCTCGCCGGAACCACCTGCCGGGCCCTAACCCTAACCCTAACCCTAACCCTATCCCCAAACCCTAACCCTAACCCTAACCCCTAACCCTAAGCCTAACCCTAAACCCTAACCCAACCGTAACCCTAACCCTAACCCTACCCCTAACCCTAACCCCTAACCCCAAACCCTAAACCCTAACCCTAACCGTAACCCTAACCCTATCCCTAACCCTAACCTGACGGACAGGCTGGAACCAGCTGCTCAACTCGCCGGAACCACCTGCCAGACATGCCAGAACCACCTGCCGAGCACGCCGGAGCCACCTGCTGGACTCACCAGAACCACCTGCCTGACAGGCCAAAATCAACAGCTGGCTATGAGAGAACCACCTGGCAGACAATCCGCAATAACCTGCCAGGCATGCAGGAACCACCTCTCAGATGTAAGAGAACCACGTGCCGGACACGCTGGAACCACGTCCTGGACAGACTGGAACCACCTGCCGGACATGCCTGGACCACCTGCCGAGCACGCCGGAACCACCTGCTCGACTCGCAGGACCCATGTGCCAGACACGCCAAAACGAACTGCCGGCTACACCAGAACCACTTACCGGACACTCCGGAATAACCTGCCCGGCATGCCAGAACCACCTCTCAGAAGTGCCAGAAGCACGTGCTGGACATGCCGGAACAACCTATCGGACAGAACGGAACAACCTGCCGGACACACCAAAATCACCTGCGGGCTACGCCAGAACCACTTGGAGGACTCTCCGGGAAAACCTGCCGGGCATGCTGGAACCACCTCTCAGACGTGCCTGAACCACGTGGCGGACACTCCGGAAACGCATGTCGGGCCGGCCGGAACCACCTCTCAGACGTGCCAGAACCTCATGCCGGACACCCCAGAACCACCTGCTGGACAGACCGGAAACACCTGCCGGACACGCCGGAACCACATGTTCGACTCGCTGGAACCACATTCTGGACATGGCAAAATCACCTGCCGCCTATGCCAGAACCGCTTGGCGAACACTCCGGAATCACCTGTCAGGCATGCCGGAACCACCTCTCAGACATGCCAGAACCACATGCCAATGACACCGGAAGCACCTGCCGAGCATGAGGGAAGCACCTGCTCGACTCGCCAGAACCACCTGTCGGACACGCCAAAATCACCTGCCGGCTACGCCACAGCCAGTTGGTGAACACTCCGGAAACACCTGCCGGGCTGGCTGGAGCCACCTGCCAGTCACGCCAACATCACCTGCCAGCTACGCCAGAACCACTTGGCGGAGACTCCAGAAACACCTGTTGGGCCAGCCGGAACCACCTCTCAGACGTGCCAAAACCATGTGCCTGAGATGCTGGAACCACACCCCGAACAGACCGAAACCACCTGCCAGACCCAACTGAACCACCTGCCGAGCACGCAGGAACAACCTGCTCGACTCGCCGGAACCACCTGCCGGGCGCAGCGGAAGCACCTGCCGAGCGCGCCGGAGCCACCTGCTCGCCTCGCCGGAACCACCTGCCGGGCGCAGCGGAAGCACCTGCCGGGCGCGCCGGAGCCACCTGCTCGGCTCGCCGGAACCACCTGCCGGGCCCTAACCCTAACCCTAACCCTAACCCTATCCCCAAACCCTAACCCTAACCCTAACCCCTAACCCTAAGCCTAACCCTAAACCCTAACCCAACCGTAACCCTAACCCTAACCCTACCCCTAACCCTAACCCCTAACCCCAAACCCTAAACCCTAACCCTAACCGTAACCCTAACCCTATCCCTAACCCTAACCTGACGGACAGGCTGGAACCAGCTGCTCAACTCGCCGGAACCACCTGCCAGACATGCCAGAACCACCTGCCGAGCACGCCGGAGCCACCTGCTGGACTCACCAGAACCACCTGCCTGACAGGCCAAAATCAACAGCTGGCTATGAGAGAACCACCTGGCAGACAATCCGCAATAACCTGCCAGGCATGCAGGAACCACCTCTCAGACGTAAGAGAACCACGTGCCGGACACGCTGGAACCACGTCCTGGACAGACTGGAACCACCTGCCGGACATGCCTGGACCACCTGCCGAGCACGCCGGAACCACCTGCTCGACTCGCAGGACCCATGTGCCAGACACGCCAAAACGAACTGCCGGCTACACCAGAACCACTTACCGGACACTCCGGAATAACCTGCCCGGCATGCCAGAACCACCTCTCAGAAGTGCCAGAAGCACGTGCTGGACATGCCGGAACAACCTATCGGACAGAACGGAACAACCTGCCGGACACACCAAAATCACCTGCGGGCTACGCCAGAACCACTTGGAGGACTCTCCGGGAAAACCTGCCGGGCATGCTGGAACCACCTCTCAGACGTGCCTGAACCACGTGGCGGACACTCCGGAAACGCATGTCGGGCCGGCCGGAACCACCTCTCAGACGTGCCAGAACCTCATGCCGGACACCCCAGAACCACCTGCTCGACAGACCGGAAACACCTGCCGGACACGCCGGAACCACATGTTCGACTCGCTGGAACCACATTCTGGACATGGCAAAATCACCTGCCGCCTATGCCAGAACCGCTTGGCGAACACTCCGGAATCACCTGTCAGGCATGCCGGAACCACCTCTCAGACATGCCAGAACCACATGCCAATGACACCGGAAGCACCTGCCGAGCATGAGGGAAGCACCTGCTCGACTCGCCAGAACCACCTCTCGGACACGCCAAAATCACCTGCCGGCTACGCCACAGCCAGTTGGTGAACACTCCGGAAACACCTGCCGGGCTGGCTGGAGCCACCTGCCAGTCACGCCAACATCACCTGCCAGCTACGCCAGAACCACTTGGCGGAGACTCCAGAAACACCTGTTGGGCCAGCTGGAACCACCTCTCAGACGTGCCAAAACCATGTGCCTGAGATGCTGGAACCACACCCCGAACAGACCGAAACCACCTGCCAGACCCAACTGAACCACCTGCCGAGCACGCAGGAACAACCTGCTCGACTCGCCGGAACCACCTGCCGGGCGCAGCGGAAGCACCTGCCGAGCGCGCCGGAGCCACCTGCTCGCCTCGCCGGAACCACCTGCCGGGCGCAGCGGAAGCACCTGCCGGGCGCGCCGGAGCCACCTGCTCGGCTCGCCGGAACCACCTGCCGGGCCCTAACCCTAACCCTAACCCTAACCCTATCCCCAAACCCTAACCCTAACCCTAACCCCTAACCCTAAGCCTAACCCTAAACCCTAACCCAACCGTAACCCTAACCCTAACCCTACCCCTAACCCTAACCCCTAACCCCAAACCCTAAACCCTAACCCTAACCGTAACCCTAACCCTATCCCTAACCCTAACCTGACGGACAGGCTGGAACCAGCTGCTCAACTCGCCGGAACCACCTGCCAGACATGCCAGAACCACCTGCCGAGCACGCCGGAGCCACCTGCTGGACTCACCAGAACCACCTGCCTGACAGGCCAAAATCAACAGCTGGCTATGAGAGAACCACCTGGCAGACAATCCGCAATAACCTGCCAGGCATGCAGGAACCACCTCTCAGACGTAAGAGAACCACGTGCCGGACACGCTGGAACCACGTCCTGGACAGACTGGAACCACCTGCCGGACATGCCTGGACCACCTGCCGAGCACGCCGGAACCACCTGCTCGACTCGCAGGACCCATGTGCCAGACACGCCAAAACGAACTGCCGGCTACACCAGAACCACTTACCGGACACTCCGGAATAACCTGCCCGGCATGCCAGAACCACCTCTCAGAAGTGCCAGAAGCACGTGCTGGACATGCCGGAACAACCTATCGGACAGAACGGAACAACCTGCCGGACACACCAAAATCACCTGCGGGCTACGCCAGAACCACTTGGAGGACTCTCCGGGAAAACCTGCCGGGCATGCTGGAACCACCTCTCAGACGTGCCTGAACCACGTGGCGGACACTCCGGAAACGCATGTCGGGCCGGCCGGAACCACCTCTCAGACGTGCCAGAACCTCATGCCGGACACCCCAGAACCACCTGCTGGACAGACCGGAAACACCTGCCGGACACGCCGGAACCACATGTTCGACTCGCTGGAACCACATTCTGGACATGGCAAAATCACCTGCCGCCTATGCCAGAACCGCTTGGCGAACACTCCGGAATCACCTGTCAGGCATGCCGGAACCACCTCTCAGACATGCCAGAACCACATGCCAATGACACCGGAAGCACCTGCCGAGCATGAGGGAAGCACCTGCTCGACTCGCCAGAACCACCTGTCGGACACGCCAAAATCACCTGCCGGCTACGCCACAGCCAGTTGGTGAACACTCCGGAAACACCTGCCGGGCTGGCTGGAGCCACCTGCCAGTCACGCCAACATCACCTGCCAGCTACGCCAGAACCACTTGGCGGAGACTCCAGAAACACCTGTTGGGCCAGCCGGAACCACCTCTCAGACGTGCCAAAACCATGTGCCTGAGATGCTGGAACCACACCCCGAACAGACCGAAACCACCTGCCAGACCCAACTGAACCACCTGCCGAGCACGCAGGAACAACCTGCTCGACTCGCCGGAACCACCTGCCGGGCGCAGCGGAAGCACCTGCCGAGCGCGCCGGAGCCACCTGCTCGCCTCGCCGGAACCACCTGCCGGGCGCAGCGGAAGCACCTGCCGGGCGCGCCGGAGCCACCTGCTCGGCTCGCCGGAACCACCTGCCGGGCCCTAACCCTAACCCTAACCCTAACCCTATCCCCAAACCCTAACCCTAACCCTAACCCCTAACCCTAAGCCTAACCCTAAACCCTAACCCAACCGTAACCCTAACCCTAACCCTACCCCTAACCCTAACCCCTAACCCCAAACCCTAAACCCTAACCCTAACCGTAACCCTAACCCTATCCCTAACCCTAACCTGACGGACAGGCTGGAACCAGCTGCTCAACTCGCCGGAACCACCTGCCAGACATGCCAGAACCACCTGCCGAGCACGCCGGAGCCACCTGCTGGACTCACCAGAACCACCTGCCTGACAGGCCAAAATCAACAGCTGGCTATGAGAGAACCACCTGGCAGACAATCCGCAATAACCTGCCAGGCATGCAGGAACCACCTCTCAGACGTAAGAGAACCACGTGCCGGACACGCTGGAACCACGTCCTGGACAGACTGGAACCACCTGCCGGACATGCCTGGACCACCTGCCGAGCACGCCGGAACCACCTGCTCGACTCGCAGGACCCATGTGCCAGACACGCCAAAACGAACTGCCGGCTACACCAGAACCACTTACCGGACACTCCGGAATAACCTGCCCGGCATGCCAGAACCACCTCTCAGAAGTGCCAGAAGCACGTGCTGGACATGCCGGAACAACCTATCGGACAGAACGGAACAACCTGCCGGACACACCAAAATCACCTGCGGGCTACGCCAGAACCACTTGGAGGACTCTCCGGGAAAACCTGCCGGGCATGCTGGAACCACCTCTCAGACGTGCCTGAACCACGTGGCGGACACTCCGGAAACGCATGTCGGGCCGGCCGGAACCACCTCTCAGACGTGCCAGAACCTCATGCCGGACACCCCAGAACCACCTGCTGGACAGACCGGAAACACCTGCCGGACACGCCGGAACCACATGTTCGACTCGCTGGAACCACATTCTGGACATGGCAAAATCACCTGCCGCCTATGCCAGAACCGCTTGGCGAACACTCCGGAATCACCTGTCAGGCATGCCGGAACCACCTCTCAGACATGCCAGAACCACATGCCAATGACACCGGAAGCACCTGCCGAGCATGAGGGAAGCACCTGCTCGACTCGCCAGAACCACCTGTCGGACACGCCAAAATCACCTGCCGGCTACGCCACAGCCAGTTGGTGAACACTCCGGAAACACCTGCCGGGCTGGCTGGAGCCACCTGCCAGTCACGCCAACATCACCTGCCAGCTACGCCAGAACCACTTGGCGGAGACTCCAGAAACACCTGTTGGGCCAGCCGGAACCACCTCTCAGACGTGCCAAAACCATGTGCCTGAGATGCTGGAACCACACCCCGAACAGACCGAAACCACCTGCCAGACCCAACTGAACCACCTGCCGAGCACGCAGGAACAACCTGCTCGACTCGCCGGAACCACCTGCCGGGCGCAGCGGAAGCACCTGCCGAGCGCGCCGGAGCCACCTGCTCGCCTCGCCGGAACCACCTGCCGGGCGCAGCGGAAGCACCTGCCGGGCGCGCCGGAGCCACCTGCTCGGCTCGCCGGAACCACCTGCCGGGCCCTAACCCTAACCCTAACCCTAACCCTATCCCCAAACCCTAACCCTAACCCTAACCCCTAACCCTAAGCCTAACCCTAAACCCTAACCCAACCGTAACCCTAACCCTAACCCTACCCCTAACCCTAACCCCTAACCCCAAACCCTAAACCCTAACCCTAACCGTAACCCTAACCCTATCCCTAACCCTAACCTGACGGACAGGCTGGAACCAGCTGCTCAACTCGCCGGAACCACCTGCCAGACATGCCAGAACCACCTGCCGAGCACGCCGGAGCCACCTGCTGGACTCACCAGAACCACCTGCCTGACAGGCCAAAATCAACAGCTGGCTATGAGAGAACCACCTGGCAGACAATCCGCAATAACCTGCCAGGCATGCAGGAACCACCTCTCAGACGTAAGAGAACCACGTGCCGGACACGCTGGAACCACGTCCTGGACAGACTGGAACCACCTGCCGGACATGCCTGGACCACCTGCCGAGCACGCCGGAACCACCTGCTCGACTCGCAGGACCCATGTGCCAGACACGCCAAAACGAACTGCCGGCTACACCAGAACCACTTACCGGACACTCCGGAATAACCTGCCCGGCATGCCAGAACCACCTCTCAGAAGTGCCAGAAGCACGTGCTGGACATGCCGGAACAACCTATCGGACAGAACGGAACAACCTGCCGGACACACCAAAATCACCTGCGGGCTACGCCAGAACCACTTGGAGGACTCTCCGGGAAAACCTGCCGGGCATGCTGGAACCACCTCTCAGACGTGCCTGAACCACGTGGCGGACACTCCGGAAACGCATGTCGGGCCGGCCGGAACCACCTCTCAGACGTGCCAGAACCTCAGGCCGGACACCCCAGAACCACCTGCTGGACAGACCGGAAACACCTGCCGGACACGCCGGAACCACATGTTCGACTCGCTGGAACCACATTCTGGACATGGCAAAATCACCTGCCGCCTATGCCAGAACCGCTTGGCGAACACTCCGGAATCACCTGTCAGGCATGCCGGAACCACCTCTCAGACATGCCAGAACCACATGCCAATGACACCGGAAGCACCTGCCGAGCATGCCGGAAGCACCTGCTCGACTCGCCAGAACCACCTGTCGGACACGCCAAAATCACCTGCCGGCTACGCCACAGCCAGTTGGTGAACACTCCGGAAACACCTGCCGGGCTGGCTGGAGCCACCTGCCAGTCACGCCAACATCACCTGCCAGCTACGCCAGAACCACTTGGCGGAGACTCCAGAAACACCTGTTGGGCCAGCCGGAACCACCTCTCAGACGTGCCAAAACCATGTGCCTGAGATGCTGGAACCACACCCCGAACAGACCGAAACCACCTGCCAGACCCAACTGAACCACCTGCCGAGCACGCAGGAACAACCTGCTCGACTCGCCGGAACCACCTGCCGGGCGCAGCGGAAGCACCTGCCGAGCGCGCCGGAGCCACCTGCTCGCCTCGCCGGAACCACCTGCCGGGCGCAGCGGAAGCACCTGCCGGGCGCGCCGGAGCCACCTGCTCGGCTCGCCGGAACCACCTGCCGGGCCCTAACCCTAACCCTAACCCTAACCCTATCCCCAAACCCTAACCCTAACCCTAACCCCTAACCCTAAGCCTAACCCTAAACCCTAACCCAACCGTAACCCTAACCCTAACCCTACCCCTAACCCTAACCCCTAACCCCAAACCCTAAACCCTAACCCTAACCGTAACCCTAACCCTATCCCTAACCCTAACCTGACGGACAGGCTGGAACCAGCTGCTCAACTCGCCGGAACCACCTGCCAGACATGCCAGAACCACCTGCCGAGCACGCCGGAGCCACCTGCTGGACTCACCAGAACCACCTGCCTGACAGGCCAAAATCAACAGCTGGCTATGAGAGAACCACCTGGCAGACAATCCGCAATAACCTGCCAGGCATGCAGGAACCACCTCTCAGACGTAAGAGAACCACGTGCCGGACACGCTGGAACCACGTCCTGGACAGACTGGAACCACCTGCCGGACATGCCTGGACCACCTGCCGAGCACGCCGGAACCACCTGCTCGACTCGCAGGACCCATGTGCCAGACACGCCAAAACGAACTGCCGGCTACACCAGAACCACTTACCGGACACTCCGGAATAACCTGCCCGGCATGCCAGAACCACCTCTCAGAAGTGCCAGAAGCACGTGCTGGACATGCCGGAACAACCTATCGGACAGAACGGAACAACCTGCCGGACACACCAAAATCACCTGCGGGCTACGCCAGAACCACTTGGAGGACTCTCCGGGAAAACCTGCCGGGCATGCTGGAACCACCTCTCAGACGTGCCTGAACCACGTGGCGGACACTCCGGAAACGCATGTCGGGCCGGCCGGAACCACCTCTCAGACGTGCCAGAACCTCATGCCGGACACCCCAGAACCACCTGCTGGACAGACCGGAAACACCTGCCGGACACGCCGGAACCACATGTTCGACTCGCTGGAACCACATTCTGGACATGGCAAAATCACCTGCCGCCTATGCCAGAACCGCTTGGCGAACACTCCGGAATCACCTGTCAGGCATGCCGGAACCACCTCTCAGACATGCCAGAACCACATGCCAATGACACCGGAAGCACCTGCCGAGCATGAGGGAAGCACCTGCTCGACTCGCCAGAACCACCTGTCGGACACGCCAAAATCACCTGCCGGCTACGCCACAGCCAGTTGGTGAACACTCCGGAAACACCTGCCGGGCTGGCTGGAGCCACCTGCCAGTCACGCCAACATCACCTGCCAGCTACGCCAGAACCACTTGGCGGAGACTCCAGAAACACCTGTTGGGCCAGCCGGAACCACCTCTCAGACGTGCCAAAACCATGTGCCTGAGATGCTGGAACCACACCCCGAACAGACCGAAACCACCTGCCAGACCCAACTGAACCACCTGCCGAGCACGCAGGAACAACCTGCTCGACTCGCCGGAACCACCTGCCGGGCGCAGCGGAAGCACCTGCCGGGCGCGCCGGAGCCACCTGCTCGGCTCGCCGGAACCACCTGCCGGGCCCTAACCCTAACCCTAACCCTAACCCTATCCCCAAACCCTAACCCTAACCCTAACCCCTAACCCTAAGCCTAACCCTAAACCCTAACCCAACCGTAACCCTAACCCTAACCCTACCCCTAACCCTAACCCCTAACCCCAAACCCTAAACCCTAACCCTAACCGTAACCCTAACCCTATCCCTAACCCTAACCTGACGGACAGGCTGGAACCAGCTGCTCAACTCGCCGGAACCACCTGCCAGACATGCCAGAACCACCTGCCGAGCACGCCGGAGCCACCTGCTGGACTCACCAGAACCACCTGCCTGACAGGCCAAAATCAACAGCTGGCTATGAGAGAACCACCTGGCAGACAATCCGCAATAACCTGCCAGGCATGCAGGAACCACCTCTCAGACGTAAGAGAACCACGTGCCGGACACGCTGGAACCACGTCCTGGACAGACTGGAACCACCTGCCGGACATGCCTGGACCACCTGCCGAGCACGCCGGAACCACCTGCTCGACTCGCAGGACCCATGTGCCAGACACGCCAAAACGAACTGCCGGCTACACCAGAACCACTTACCGGACACTCCGGAATAACCTGCCCGGCATGCCAGAACCACCTCTCAGAAGTGCCAGAAGCACGTGCTGGACATGCCGGAACAACCTATCGGACAGAACGGAACAACCTGCCGGACACACCAAAATCACCTGCGGGCTACGCCAGAACCACTTGGAGGACTCTCCGGGAAAACCTGCCGGGCATGCTGGAACCACCTCTCAGACGTGCCTGAACCACGTGGCGGACACTCCGGAAACGCATGTCGGGCCGGCCGGAACCACCTCTCAGACGTGCCAGAACCTCATGCCGGACACCCCAGAACCACCTGCTGGACAGACCGGAAACACCTGCCGGACACGCCGGAACCACATGTTCGACTCGCTGGAACCACATTCTGGACATGGCAAAATCACCTGCCGCCTATGCCAGAACCGCTTGGCGAACACTCCGGAATCACCTGTCAGGCATGCCGGAACCACCTCTCAGACATGCCAGAACCACATGCCAATGACACCGGAAGCACCTGCCGAGCATGAGGGAAGCACCTGCTCGACTCGCCAGAACCACCTGTCGGACACGCCAAAATCACCTGCCGGCTACGCCACAGCCAGTTGGTGAACACTCCGGAAACACCTGCCGGGCTGGCTGGAGCCACCTGCCAGTCACGCCAACATCACCTGCCAGCTACGCCAGAACCACTTGGCGGAGACTCCAGAAACACCTGTTGGGCCAGCCGGAACCACCTCTCAGACGTGCCAAAACCATGTGCCTGAGATGCTGGAACCACACCCCGAACAGACCGAAACCACCTGCCAGACCCAACTGAACCACCTGCCGAGCACGCAGGAACAACCTGCTCGACTCGCCGGAACCACCTGCCGGGCGCAGCGGAAGCACCTGCCGGGCGCGCCGGAGCCACCTGCTCGGCTCGCCGGAACCACCTGCCGGGCCCTAACCCTAACCCTAACCCTAACCCTATCCCCAAACCCTAACCCTAACCCTAACCCCTAACCCTAAGCCTAACCCTAAACCCTAACCCAACCGTAACCCTAACCCTAACCCTACCCCTAACCCTAACCCCTAACCCCAAACCCTAAACCCTAACCCTAACCGTAACCCTAACCCTATCCCTAACCCTAACCTGACGGACAGGCTGGAACCAGCTGCTCAACTCGCCGGAACCACCTGCCAGACATGCCAGAACCACCTGCCGAGCACGCCGGAGCCACCTGCTGGACTCACCAGAACCACCTGCCTGACAGGCCAAAATCAACAGCTGGCTATGAGAGAACCACCTGGCAGACAATCCGCAATAACCTGCCAGGCATGCAGGAACCACCTCTCAGACGTAAGAGAACCACGTGCCGGACACGCTGGAACCACGTCCTGGACAGACTGGAACCACCTGCCGGACATGCCTGGACCACCTGCCGAGCACGCCGGAACCACCTGCTCGACTCGCAGGACCCATGTGCCAGACACGCCAAAACGAACTGCCGGCTACACCAGAACCACTTACCGGACACTCCGGAATAACCTGCCCGGCATGCCAGAACCACCTCTCAGAAGTGCCAGAAGCACGTGCTGGACATGCCGGAACAACCTATCGGACAGAACGGAACAACCTGCCGGACACACCAAAATCACCTGCGGGCTACGCCAGAACCACTTGGAGGACTCTCCGGGAAAACCTGCCGGGCATGCTGGAACCACCTCTCAGACGTGCCTGAACCACGTGGCGGACACTCCGGAAACGCATGTCGGGCCGGCCGGAACCACCTCTCAGACGTGCCAGAACCTCATGCCGGACACCCCAGAACCACCTGCTCGACAGACCGGAAACACCTGCCGGACACGCCGGAACCACATGTTCGACTCGCTGGAACCACATTCTGGACATGGCAAAATCACCTGCCGCCTATGCCAGAACCGCTTGGCGAACACTCCGGAATCACCTGTCAGGCATGCCGGAACCACCTCTCAGACATGCCAGAACCACATGCCAATGACACCGGAAGCACCTGCCGAGCATGAGGGAAGCACCTGCTCGACTCGCCAGAACCACCTGTCGGACACGCCAAAATCACCTGCCGGCTACGCCACAGCCAGTTGGTGAACACTCCGGAAACACCTGCCGGGCTGGCTGGAGCCACCTGCCAGTCACGCCAACATCACCTGCCAGCTACGCCAGAACCACTTGGCGGAGACTCCAGAAACACCTGTTGGGCCAGCCGGAACCACCTCTCAGACGTGCCAAAACCATGTGCCTGAGATGCTGGAACCACACCCCGAACAGACCGAAACCACCTGCCAGACCCAACTGAACCACCTGCCGAGCACGCAGGAACAACCTGCTCGACTCGCCGGAACCACCTGCCGGGCGCAGCGGAAGCACCTGCCGAGCGCGCCGGAGCCACCTGCTCGCCTCGCCGGAACCACCTGCCGGGCGCAGCGGAAGCACCTGCCGGGCGCGCCGGAGCCACCTGCTCGGCTCGCCGGAACCACCTGCCGGGCCCTAACCCTAACCCTAACCCTAACCCTATCCCCAAACCCTAACCCTAACCCTAACCCCTAACCCTAAGCCTAACCCTAAACCCTAACCCAACCGTAACCCTAACCCTAACCCTACCCCTAACCCTAACCCCTAACCCCAAACCCTAAACCCTAACCCTAACCGTAACCCTAACCCTATCCCTAACCCTAACCTGACGGACAGGCTGGAACCAGCTGCTCAACTCGCCGGAACCACCTGCCAGACATGCCAGAACCACCTGCCGAGCACGCCGGAGCCACCTGCTGGACTCACCAGAACCACCTGCCTGACAGGCCAAAATCAACAGCTGGCTAGGAGAGAACCACCTGGCAGACAATCCGCAATAACCTGCCAGGCATGCAGGAACCACCTCTCAGACGTAAGAGAACCACGTGCCGGACACGCTGGAACCACGTCCTGGACAGACTGGAACCACCTGCCGGACATGCCTGGACCACCTGCCGAGCACGCCGGAACCACCTGCTCGACTCGCAGGACCCATGTGCCAGACACGCCAAAACGAACTGCCGGCTACACCAGAACCACTTACCGGACACTCCGGAATAACCTGCCCGGCATGCCAGAACCACCTCTCAGAAGTGCCAGAAGCACGTGCTGGACATGCCGGAACAACCTATCGGACAGAACGGAACAACCTGCCGGACACACCAAAATCACCTGCGGGCTACGCCAGAACCACTTGGAGGACTCTCCGGGAAAACCTGCCGGGCATGCTGGAACCACCTCTCAGACGTGCCTGAACCACGTGGCGGACACTCCGGAAACGCATGTCGGGCCGGCCGGAACCACCTCTCAGACGTGCCAGAACCTCAGGCCGGACACCCCAGAACCACCTGCTGGACAGACCGGAAACACCTGCCGGACACGCCGGAACCACATGTTCGACTCGCTGGAACCACATTCTGGACATGGCAAAATCACCTGCCGCCTATGCCAGAACCGCTTGGCGAACACTCCGGAATCACCTGTCAGGCATGCCGGAACCACCTCTCAGACATGCCAGAACCACATGCCAATGACACCGGAAGCACCTGCCGAGCATGAGGGAAGCACCTGCTCGACTCGCCAGAACCACCTGTCGGACACGCCAAAATCACCTGCCGGCTACGCCACAGCCAGTTGGTGAACACTCCGGAAACACCTGCCGGGCTGGCTGGAGCCACCTGCCAGTCACGCCAACATCACCTGCCAGCTACGCCAGAACCACTTGGCGGAGACTCCAGAAACACCTGTTGGGCCAGCCGGAACCACCTCTCAGACGTGCCAAAACCATGTGCCTGAGATGCTGGAACCACACCCCGAACAGACCGAAACCACCTGCCAGACCCAACTGAACCACCTGCCGAGCACGCAGGAACAACGTGCTCGACTCGCCGGAACCACCTGCCGGGCGCAGCGGAAGCACCTGCCGAGCGCGCCGGAGCCACCTGCTCGCCTCGCCGGAACCACCTGCCGGGCGCAGCGGAAGCACCTGCCGGGCGCGCCGGAGCCACCTGCTCGGCTCGCCGGAACCACCTGCCGGGCCCTAACCCTAACCCTAACCCTAACCCTATCCCCAAACCCTAACCCTAACCCTAACCCCTAACCCTAAGCCTAACCCTAAACCCTAACCCAACCGTAACCCTAACCCTAACCCTACCCCTAACCCTAACCCCTAACCCCAAACCCTAAACCCTAACCCTAACCGTAACCCTAACCCTATCCCTAACCCTAACCTGACGGACAGGCTGGAACCAGCTGCTCAACTCGCCGGAACCACCTGCCAGACATGCCAGAACCACCTGCCGAGCACGCCGGAGCCACCTGCTGGACTCACCAGAACCACCTGCCTGACAGGCCAAAATCAACAGCTGGCTATGAGAGAACCACCTGGCAGACAATCCGCAATAACCTGCCAGGCATGCAGGAACCACCTCTCAGACGTAAGAGAACCACGTGCCGGACACGCTGGAACCACGTCCTGGACAGACTGGAACCACCTGCCGGACATGCCTGGACCACCTGCCGAGCACGCCGGAACCACCTGCTCGACTCGCAGGACCCATGTGCCAGACACGCCAAAACGAACTGCCGGCTACACCAGAACCACTTACCGGACACTCCGGAATAACCTGCCCGGCATGCCAGAACCACCTCTCAGAAGTGCCAGAAGCACGTGCTGGACATGCCGGAACAACCTATCGGACAGAACGGAACAACCTGCCGGACACACCAAAATCACCTGCGGGCTACGCCAGAACCACTTGGAGGACTCTCCGGGAAAACCTGCCGGGCATGCTGGAACCACCTCTCAGACGTGCCTGAACCACGTGGCGGACACTCCGGAAACGCATGTCGGGCCGGCCGGAACCACCTCTCAGACGTGCCAGAACCTCATGCCGGACACCCCAGAACCACCTGCTGGACAGACCGGAAACACCTGCCGGACACGCCGGAACCACATGTTCGACTCGCTGGAACCACATTCTGGACATGGCAAAATCACCTGCCGCCTATGCCAGAACCGCTTGGCGAACACTCCGGAATCACCTGTCAGGCATGCCGGAACCACCTCTCAGACATGCCAGAACCACATGCCAATGACACCGGAAGCACCTGCCGAGCATGAGGGAAGCACCTGCTCGACTCGCCAGAACCACCTGTCGGACACGCCAAAATCACCTGCCGGCTACGCCACAGCCAGTTGGTGAACACTCCGGAAACACCTGCCGGGCTGGCTGGAGCCACCTGCCAGTCACGCCAACATCACCTGCCAGCTACGCCAGAACCACTTGGCGGAGACTCCAGAAACACCTGTTGGGCCAGCCGGAACCACCTCTCAGACGTGCCAAAACCATGTGCCTGAGATGCTGGAACCACACCCCGAACAGACCGAAACCACCTGCCAGACCCAACTGAACCACCTGCCGAGCACGCAGGAACAACCTGCTCGACTCGCCGGAACCACCTGCCGGGCGCAGCGGAAGCACCTGCCGAGCGCGCCGGAGCCACCTGCTCGCCTCGCCGGAACCACCTGCCGGGCGCAGCGGAAGCACCTGCCGGGCGCGCCGGAGCCACCTGCTCGGCTCGCCGGAACCACCTGCCGGGCCCTAACCCTAACCCTAACCCTAACCCTATCCCCAAACCCTAACCCTAACCCTAACCCCTAACCCTAAGCCTAACCCTAAACCCTAACCCAACCGTAACCCTAACCCTAACCCTACCCCTAACCCTAACCCCTAACCCCAAACCCTAAACCCTAACCCTAACCGTAACCCTAACCCTATCCCTAACCCTAACCTGACGGACAGGCTGGAACCAGCTGCTCAACTCGCCGGAACCACCTGCCAGACATGCCAGAACCACCTGCCGAGCACGCCGGAGCCACCTGCTGGACTCACCAGAACCACCTGCCTGACAGGCCAAAATCAACAGCTGGCTATGAGAGAACCACCTGGCAGACAATCCGCAATAACCTGCCAGGCATGCAGGAACCACCTCTCAGACGTAAGAGAACCACGTGCCGGACACGCTGGAACCACGTCCTGGACAGACTGGAACCACCTGCCGGACATGCCTGGACCACCTGCCGAGCACACCGGAACCACCTGCTCGACTCGCAGGACCCATGTGCCAGACACGCCAAAACGAACTGCCGGCTACACCAGAACCACTTACCGGACACTCCGGAATAACCTGCCCGGCATGCCAGAACCACCTCTCAGAAGTGCCAGAAGCACGTGCTGGACATGCCGGAACAACCTATCGGACAGAACGGAACAACCTGCCGGACACACCAAAATCACCTGCGGGCTACGCCAGAACCACTTGGAGGACTCTCCGGGAAAACCTGCCGGGCATGCTGGAACCACCTCTCAGACGTGCCTGAACCACGTGGCGGACACTCCGGAAACGCATGTCGGGCCGGCCGGAACCACCTCTCAGACGTGCCAGAACCTCATGCCGGACACCCCAGAACCACCTGCTCGACAGACCGGAAACACCTGCCGGACACGCCGGAACCACATGTTCGACTCGCTGGAACCACATTCTGGACATGGCAAAATCACCTGCCGCCTATGCCAGAACCGCTTGGCGAACACTCCGGAATCACCTGTCAGGCATGCCGGAACCACCTCTCAGACATGCCAGAACCACATGCCAATGACACCGGAAGCACCTGCCGAGCATGAGGGAAGCACCTGCTCGACTCGCCAGAACCACCTGTCGGACACGCCAAAATCACCTGCCGGCTACGCCACAGCCAGTTGGTGAACACTCCGGAAACACCTGCCGGGCTGGCTGGAGCCACCTGCCAGTCACGCCAACATCACCTGCCAGCTACGCCAGAACCACTTGGCGGAGACTCCAGAAACACCTGTTGGGCCAGCCGGAACCACCTCTCAGACGTGCCAAAACCATGTGCCTGAGATGCTGGAACCACACCCCGAACAGACCGAAACCACCTGCCAGACCCAACTGAACCACCTGCCGAGCACGCAGGAACAACCTGGTCGCCTCGCCGGAACCAGCTGCCGGGCGCAGCGGAAGCACCTGCCGAGCGCGCCGGAGCCACCTGCTCGCCTCGCCGGAACCACCTGCCGGGCGCAGCGGAAGCACCTGCCGGGCGCGCCGGAGCCACCTGCTCGGCTCGCCGGAACCACCTGCCGGGCCCTAACCCTAACCCTAACCCTAACCCTATCCCCAAACCCTAACCCTAACCCTAACCCCTAACCCTAAGCCTAACCCTAAACCCTAACCCAACCGTAACCCTAACCCTAACCCTACCCCTAACCCTAACCCCTAACCCCAAACCCTAAACCCTAACCCTAACCGTAACCCTAACCCTATCCCTAACCCTAACCTGACGGACAGGCTGGAACCAGCTGCTCAACTCGCCGGAACCACCTGCCAGACATGCCAGAACCACCTGCCGAGCACGCCGGAGCCACCTGCTGGACTCACCAGAACCACCTGCCTGACAGGCCAAAATCAACAGCTGGCTATGAGAGAACCACCTGGCAGACAATCCGCAATAACCTGCCAGGCATGCAGGAACCACCTCTCAGACGTAAGAGAACCACGTGCCGGACATGCTGGAACCACGTCCTGGACAGACTGGAACCACCTGCCGGACATGCCTGGACCACCTGCCGAGCACGCCGGAACCACCTGCTCGACTCGCAGGACCCATGTGCCAGACACGCCAAAACGAACTGCCGGCTACACCAGAACCACTTACCGGACACTCCGGAATAACCTGCCCGGCATGCCAGAACCACCTCTCAGAAGTGCCAGAAGCACGTGCTGGACATGCCGGAACAACCTATCGGACAGAACGGAACAACCTGCCGGACACACCAAAATCACCTGCGGGCTACGCCAGAACCACTTGGAGGACTCTCCGGGAAAACCTGCCGGGCATGCTGGAACCACCTCTCAGACGTGCCTGAACCACGTGGCGGACACTCCGGAAACGCATGTCGGGCCGGCCGGAACCACCTCTCAGACGTGCCAGAACCTCAGGCCGGACACCCCAGAACCACCTGCTCGACAGACCGGAAACACCTGCCGGACACGCCGGAACCACATGTTCGACTCGCTGGAACCACATTCTGGACATGGCAAAATCACCTGCCGCCTATGCCAGAACCGCTTGGCGAACACTCCGGAATCACCTGTCAGGCATGCCGGAACCACCTCTCAGACATGCCAGAACCACATGCCAATGACACCGGAAGCACCTGCCGAGCATGAGGGAAGCACCTGCTCGACTCGCCAGAACCACCTGTCGGACACGCCAAAATCACCTGCCGGCTACGCCACAGCCAGTTGGTGAACACTCCGGAAACACCTGCCGGGCTGGCTGGAGCCACCTGCCAGTCACGCCAACATCACCTGCCAGCTACGCCAGAACCACTTGGCGGAGACTCCAGAAACACCTGTTGGGCCAGCCGGAACCACCTCTCAGACGTGCCAAAACCATGTGCCTGAGATGCTGGAACCACACCCCGAACAGACCGAAACCACCTGCCAGACCCAACTGAACCACCTGCCGAGCACGCAGGAACAACCTGCTCGACTCGCCGGAACCACCTGCCGGGCGCAGCGGAAGCACCTGCCGAGCGCGCCGGAGCCACCTGCTCGCCTAGCCGGAACCACCTGCCGGGCGCAGCGGAAGCACCTGCCGGGCGCGCCGGAGCCACCTGCTCGGCTCGCCGGAACCACCTGCCGGGCCCTAACCCTAACCCTAACCCTAACCCTATCCCCAAACCCTAACCCTAACCCTAACCCCTAACCCTAAGCCTAACCCTAAACCCTAACCCAACCGTAACCCTAACCCTAACCCTACCCCTAACCCTAACCCCTAACCCCAAACCCTAAACCCTAACCCTAACCGTAACCCTAACCCTATCCCTAACCCTAACCTGACGGACAGGCTGGAACCAGCTGCTCAACTCGCCGGAACCACCTGCCAGACATGCCAGAACCACCTGCCGAGCACGCCGGAGCCACCTGCTGGACTCACCAGAACCACCTGCCTGACAGGCCAAAATCAACAGCTGGCTAGGAGAGAACCACCTGGCAGACAATCCGCAATAACCTGCCAGGCATGCAGGAACCACCTCTCAGACGTAAGAGAACCACGTGCCGGACACGCTGGAACCACGTCCTGGACAGACTGGAACCACCTGCCGGACATGCCTGGACCACCTGCCGAGCATGCCGGAACCACCTGCTCGACTCGCAGGACCCATGTGCCAGACACGCCAAAACGAACTGCCGGCTACACCAGAACCACTTACCGGACACTCCGGAATAACCTGCCCGGCATGCCAGAACCACCTCTCAGAAGTGCCAGAAGCACGTGCTGGACATGCCGGAACAACCTATCGGACAGAACGGAACAACCTGCCGGACACACCAAAATCACCTGCGGGCTACGCCAGAACCACTTGGAGGACTCTCCGGGAAAACCTGCCGGGCATGCTGGAACCACCTCTCAGACGTGCCTGAACCACGTGGCGGACACTCCGGAAACGCATGTCGGGCCGGCCGGAACCACCTCTCAGACGTGCCAGAACCTCATGCCGGACACCCCAGAACCACCTGCTGGACAGACCGGAAACACCTGCCGGACACGCCGGAACCACATGTTCGACTCGCTGGAACCACATTCTGGACATGGCAAAATCACCTGCCGCCTATGCCAGAACCGCTTGGCGAACACTCCGGAATCACCTGTCAGGCATGCCGGAACCACCTCTCAGACATGCCAGAACCACATGCCAATGACACCGGAAGCACCTGCCGAGCATGCGGGAAGCACCTGCTCGACTCGCCAGAACCACCTGTCGGACACGCCAAAATCACCTGCCGGCTACGCCACAGCCAGTTGGTGAACACTCCGGAAACACCTGCCGGGCTGGCTGGAGCCACCTGCCAGTCACGCCAACATCACCTGCCAGCTACGCCAGAACCACTTGGCGGAGACTCCAGAAACACCTGTTGGGCCAGCCGGAACCACCTCTCAGACGTGCCAAAACCATGTGCCTGAGATGCTGGAACCACACCCCGAACAGACCGAAACCACCTGCCAGACCCAACTGAACCACCTGCCGAGCACGCAGGAACAACCTGCTCGACTCGCCGGAACCACCTGCCGGGCGCAGCGGAAGCACCTGCCGAGCGCGCCGGAGCCACCTGCTCGCCTAGCCGGAACCACCTGCCGGGCGCAGCGGAAGCACCTGCCGGGCGCGCCGGAGCCACCTGCTCGGCTCGCCGGAACCACCTGCCGGGCCCTAACCCTAACCCTAACCCTAACCCTATCCCCAAACCCTAACCCTAACCCTAACCCCTAACCCTAAGCCTAACCCTAAACCCTAACCCAACCGTAACCCTAACCCTAACCCTACCCCTAACCCTAACCCCTAACCCCAAACCCTAAACCCTAACCCTAACCGTAACCCTAACCCTATCCCTAACCCTAACCTGACGGACAGGCTGGAACCAGCTGCTCAACTCGCCGGAACCACCTGCCAGACATGCCAGAACCACCTGCCGAGCACGCCGGAGCCACCTGCTGGACTCACCAGAACCACCTGCCTGACAGGCCAAAATCAACAGCTGGCTAGGAGAGAACCACCTGGCAGACAATCCGCAATAACCTGCCAGGCATGCAGGAACCACCTCTCAGACGTAAGAGAACCACGTGCCGGACACGCTGGAACCACGTCCTGGACAGACTGGAACCACCTGCCGGACATGCCTGGACCACCTGCCGAGCACGCCGGAACCACCTGCTCGACTCGCAGGACCCATGTGCCAGACACGCCAAAACGAACTGCCGGCTACACCAGAACCACTTACCGGACACTCCGGAATAACCTGCCCGGCATGCCAGAACCACCTCTCAGAAGTGCCAGAAGCACGTGCTGGACATGCCGGAACAACCTATCGGACAGAACGGAACAACCTGCCGGACACACCAAAATCACCTGCGGGCTACGCCAGAACCACTTGGAGGACTCTCCGGGAAAACCTGCCGGGCATGCTGGAACCACCTCTCAGACGTGCCTGAACCACGTGGCGGACACTCCGGAAACGCATGTCGGGCCGGCCGGAACCACCTCTCAGACGTGCCAGAACCTCAGGCCGGACACCCCAGAACCACCTGCTGGACAGACCGGAAACACCTGCCGGACACGCCGGAACCACATGTTCGACTCGCTGGAACCACATTCTGGACATGGCAAAATCACCTGCCGCCTATGCCAGAACCGCTTGGCGAACACTCCGGAATCACCTGTCAGGCATGCCGGAACCACCTCTCAGACATGCCAGAACCACATGCCAATGACACCGGAAGCACCTGCCGAGCATGAGGGAAGCACCTGCTCGACTCGCCAGAACCACCTGTCGGACACGCCAAAATCACCTGCCGGCTACGCCACAGCCAGTTGGTGAACACTCCGGAAACACCTGCCGGGCTGGCTGGAGCCACCTGCCAGTCACGCCAACATCACCTGCCAGCTACGCCAGAACCACTTGGCGGAGACTCCAGAAACACCTGTTGGGCCAGCCGGAACCACCTCTCAGACGTGCCAAAACCATGTGCCTGAGATGCTGGAACCACACCCCGAACAGACCGAAACCACCTGCCAGACCCAACTGAACCACCTGCCGAGCACGCAGGAACAACCTGCTCGACTCGCCGGAACCACCTGCCGGGCGCAGCGGAAGCACCTGCCGAGCGCGCCGGAGCCACCTGCTCGCCTCGCCGGAACCACCTGCCGGGCGCAGCGGAAGCACCTGCCGGGCGCGCCGGAGCCACCTGCTCGGCTCGCCGGAACCACCTGCCGGGCCCTAACCCTAACCCTAACCCTAACCCTATCCCCAAACCCTAACCCTAACCCTAACCCCTAACCCTAAGCCTAACCCTAAACCCTAACCCAACCGTAACCCTAACCCTAACCCTACCCCTAACCCTAACCCCTAACCCCAAACCCTAAACCCTAACCCTAACCGTAACCCTAACCCTATCCCTAACCCTAACCTGACGGACAGGCTGGAACCAGCTGCTCAACTCGCCGGAACCACCTGCCAGACATGCCAGAACCACCTGCCGAGCACGCCGGAGCCACCTGCTGGACTCACCAGAACCACCTGCCTGACAGGCCAAAATCAACAGCTGGCTAGGAGAGAACCACCTGGCAGACAATCCGCAATAACCTGCCAGGCATGCAGGAACCACCTCTCAGACGTAAGAGAACCACGTGCCGGACACGCTGGAACCACGTCCTGGACAGACTGGAACCACCTGCCGGACATGCCTGGACCACCTGCCGAGCACGCCGGAACCACCTGCTCGACTCGCAGGACCCATGTGCCAGACACGCCAAAACGAACTGCCGGCTACACCAGAACCACTTACCGGACACTCCGGAATAACCTGCCCGGCATGCCAGAACCACCTCTCAGAAGTGCCAGAAGCACGTGCTGGACATGCCGGAACAACCTATCGGACAGAACGGAACAACCTGCCGGACACACCAAAATCACCTGCGGGCTACGCCAGAACCACTTGGAGGACTCTCCGGGAAAACCTGCCGGGCATGCTGGAACCACCTCTCAGACGTGCCTGAACCACGTGGCGGACACTCCGGAAACGCATGTCGGGCCGGCCGGAACCACCTCTCAGACGTGCCAGAACCTCAGGCCGGACACCCCAGAACCACCTGCTGGACAGACCGGAAACACCTGCCGGACACGCCGGAACCACATGTTCGACTCGCTGGAACCACATTCTGGACATGGCAAAATCACCTGCCGCCTATGCCAGAACCGCTTGGCGAACACTCCGGAATCACCTGTCAGGCATGCCGGAACCACCTCTCAGACATGCCAGAACCACATGCCAATGACACCGGAAGCACCTGCCGAGCATGAGGGAAGCACCTGCTCGACTCGCCAGAACCACCTGTCGGACACGCCAAAATCACCTGCCGGCTACGCCACAGCCAGTTGGTGAACACTCCGGAAACACCTGCCGGGCTGGCTGGAGCCACCTGCCAGTCACGCCAACATCACCTGCCAGCTACGCCAGAACCACTTGGCGGAGACTCCAGAAACACCTGTTGGGCCAGCCGGAACCACCTCTCAGACGTGCCAAAACCATGTGCCTGAGATGCTGGAACCACACCCCGAACAGACCGAAACCACCTGCCAGACCCAACTGAACCACCTGCCGAGCACGCAGGAACAACCTGCTCGACTCGCCGGAACCACCTGCCGGGCGCAGCGGAAGCACCTGCCGAGCGCGCCGGAGCCACCTGCTCGCCTAGCCGGAACCACCTGCCGGGCGCAGCGGAAGCACCTGCCGGGCGCGCCGGAGCCACCTGCTCGGCTCGCCGGAACCACCTGCCGGGCCCTAACCCTAACCCTAACCCTAACCCTATCCCCAAACCCTAACCCTAACCCTAACCCCTAACCCTAAGCCTAACCCTAAACCCTAACCCAACCGTAACCCTAACCCTAACCCTACCCCTAACCCTAACCCCTAACCCCAAACCCTAAACCCTAACCCTAACCGTAACCCTAACCCTATCCCTAACCCTAACCTGACGGACAGGCTGGAACCAGCTGCTCAACTCGCCGGAACCACCTGCCAGACATGCCAGAACCACCTGCCGAGCACGCCGGAGCCACCTGCTGGACTCACCAGAACCACCTGCCTGACAGGCCAAAATCAACAGCTGGCTATGAGAGAACCACCTGGCAGACAATCCGCAATAACCTGCCAGGCATGCAGGAACCACCTCTCAGACGTAAGAGAACCACGTGCCGGACACGCTGGAACCACGTCCTGGACAGACTGGAACCACCTGCCGGACATGCCTGGACCACCTGCCGAGCACGCCGGAACCACCTGCTCGACTCGCAGGACCCATGTGCCAGACACGCCAAAACGAACTGCCGGCTACACCAGAACCACTTACCGGACACTCCGGAATAACCTGCCCGGCATGCCAGAACCACCTCTCAGAAGTGCCAGAAGCACGTGCTGGACATGCCGGAACAACCTATCGGACAGAACGGAACAACCTGCCGGACACACCAAAATCACCTGCGGGCTACGCCAGAACCACTTGGAGGACTCTCCGGGAAAACCTGCCGGGCATGCTGGAACCACCTCTCAGACGTGCCTGAACCACGTGGCGGACACTCCGGAAACGCATGTCGGGCCGGCCGGAACCACCTCTCAGACGTGCCAGAACCTCATGCCGGACACCCCAGAACCACCTGCTGGACAGACCGGAAACACCTGCCGGACACGCCGGAACCACATGTTCGACTCGCTGGAACCACATTCTGGACATGGCAAAATCACCTGCCGCCTATGCCAGAACCGCTTGGCGAACACTCCGGAATCACCTGTCAGGCATGCCGGAACCACCTCTCAGACATGCCAGAACCACATGCCAATGACACCGGAAGCACCTGCCGAGCATGAGGGAAGCACCTGCTCGACTCGCCAGAACCACCTGTCGGACACGCCAAAATCACCTGCCGGCTACGCCACAGCCAGTTGGTGAACACTCCGGAAACACCTGCCGGGCTGGCTGGAGCCACCTGCCAGTCACGCCAACATCACCTGCCAGCTACGCCAGAACCACTTGGCGGAGACTCCAGAAACACCTGTTGGGCCAGCCGGAACCACCTCTCAGACGTGCCAAAACCATGTGCCTGAGATGCTGGAACCACACCCCGAACAGACCGAAACCACCTGCCAGACCCAACTGAACCACCTGCCGAGCACGCAGGAACAACCTGCTCGACTCGCCGGAACCACCTGCCGGGCGCAGCGGAAGCACCTGCCGAGCGCGCCGGAGCCACCTGCTCGCCTAGCCGGAACCACCTGCCGGGCGCAGCGGAAGCACCTGCCGGGCGCGCCGGAGCCACCTGCTCGGCTCGCCGGAACCACCTGCCGGGCCCTAACCCTAACCCTAACCCTAACCCTATCCCCAAACCCTAACCCTAACCCTAACCCCTAACCCTAAGCCTAACCCTAAACCCTAACCCAACCGTAACCCTAACCCTAACCCTACCCCTAACCCTAACCCCTAACCCCAAACCCTAAACCCTAACCCTAACCGTAACCCTAACCCTATCCCTAACCCTAACCTGACGGACAGGCTGGAACCAGCTGCTCAACTCGCCGGAACCACCTGCCAGACATGCCAGAACCACCTGCCGAGCACGCCGGAGCCACCTGCTGGACTCACCAGAACCACCTGCCTGACAGGCCAAAATCAACAGCTGGCTATGAGAGAACCACCTGGCAGACAATCCGCAATAACCTGCCAGGCATGCAGGAACCACCTCTCAGACGTAAGAGAACCACGTGCCGGACACGCTGGAACCACGTCCTGGACAGACTGGAACCACCTGCCGGACATGCCTGGACCACCTGCCGAGCACGCCGGAACCACCTGCTCGACTCGCAGGACCCATGTGCCAGACATGCCAAAACGAACTGCCGGCTACACCAGAACCACTTACCGGACACTCCGGAATAACCTGCCCGGCATGCCAGAACCACCTCTCAGAAGTGCCAGAAGCACGTGCTGGACATGCCGGAACAACCTATCGGACAGAACAGAACAACCTGCCGGACACACCAAAATCACCTGCGGGCTACGCCAGAACCACTTGGAGGACTCTCCGGGAAAACCTGCCGGGCATGCTGGAACCACCTCTCAGACGTGCCTGAACCACGTGGCGGACACTCCGGAAACGCATGTCGGGCCGGCCGGAACCACCTCTCAGACGTGCCAGAACCTCAGGCCGGACACCCCAGAACCACCTGCTGGACAGACCGGAAACACCTGCCGGACACGCCGGAACCACATGTTCGACTCGCTGGAACCACATTCTGGACATGGCAAAATCACCTGCCGCCTATGCCAGAACCGCTTGGCGAACACTCCGGAATCACCTGTCAGGCATGCCGGAACCACCTCTCAGACATGCCAGAACCACATGCCAATGACACCGGAAGCACCTGCCGAGCATGAGGGAAGCACCTGCTCGACTCGCCAGAACCACCTGTCGGACACGCCAAAATCACCTGCCGGCTACGCCACAGCCAGTTGGTGAACACTCCGGAAACACCTGCCGGGCTGGCTGGAGCCACCTGCCAGTCACGCCAACATCACCTGCCAGCTACGCCAGAACCACTTGGCGGAGACTCCAGAAACACCTGTTGGGCCAGCCGGAACCACCTCTCAGACGTGCCAAAACCATGTGCCTGAGATGCTGGAACCACACCCCGAACAGACCGAAACGACCTGCCAGACACAACTGAACCACCTGCCGAGCACGCAGGAACAACCTGCTCGACTCGCCGGAACCACCTGCCGGGCGCAGCGGAAGCACCTGCCGAGCGCGCCGGAGCCACCTGCTCGCCTCGCCGGAACCACCTGCCGGGCGCAGCGGAAGCACCTGCCGGGCGCGCCGGAGCCACCTGCTCGGCTCGCCGGAACCACCTGCCGGGCCCTAACCCTAACCCTAACCCTAACCCTATCCCCAAACCCTAACCCTAACCCTAACCCCTAACCCTAAGCCTAACCCTAAACCCTAACCCAACCGTAACCCTAACCCTAACCCTACCCCTAACCCTAACCCCTAACCCCAAACCCTAAACCCTAACCCTAACCGTAACCCTAACCCTATCCCTAACCCTAACCTGACGGACAGGCTGGAACCAGCTGCTCAACTCGCCGGAACCACCTGCCAGACATGCCAGAACCACCTGCCGAGCACGCCGGAGCCACCTGCTGGACTCACCAGAACCACCTGCCTGACAGGCCAAAATCAACAGCTGGCTAGGAGAGAACCACCTGGCAGACAATCCGCAATAACCTGCCAGGCATGCAGGAACCACCTCTCAGACGTAAGAGAACCACGTGCCGGACACGCTGGAACCACGTCCTGGACAGACTGGAACCACCTGCCGGACATGCCTGGACCACCTGCCGAGCACGCCGGAACCACCTGCTCGACTCGCAGGACCCATGTGCCAGACACGCCAAAACGAACTGCCGGCTACACCAGAACCACTTACCGGACACTCCGGAATAACCTGCCCGGCATGCCAGAACCACCTCTCAGAAGTGCCAGAAGCACGTGCTGGACATGCCGGAACAACCTATCGGACAGAACGGAACAACCTGCCGGACACACCAAAATCACCTGCGGGCTACGCCAGAACCACTTGGAGGACTCTCCGGGAAAACCTGCCGGGCATGCTGGAACCACCTCTCAGACGTGCCTGAACCACGTGGCGGACACTCCGGAAACGCATGTCGGGCCGGCCGGAACCACCTCTCAGACGTGCCAGAACCTCATGCCGGACACCCCAGAACCACCTGCTGGACAGACCGGAAACACCTGCCGGACACGCCGGAACCACATGTTCGACTCGCTGGAACCACATTCTGGACATGGCAAAATCACCTGCCGCCTATGCCAGAACCGCTTGGCGAACACTCCGGAATCACCTGTCAGGCATGCCGGAACCACCTCTCAGACATGCCAGAACCACATGCCAATGACACCGGAAGCACCTGCCGAGCATGAGGGAAGCACCTGCTCGACTCGCCAGAACCACCTGTCGGACACGCCAAAATCACCTGCCGGCTACGCCACAGCCAGTTGGTGAACACTCCGGAAACACCTGCCGGGCTGGCTGGAGCCACCTGCCAGTCACGCCAACATCACCTGCCAGCTACGCCAGAACCACTTGGCGGAGACTCCAGAAACACCTGTTGGGCCAGCCGGAACCACCTCTCAGACGTGCCAAAACCATGTGCCTGAGATGCTGGAACCACACCCCGAACAGACCGAAACCACCTGCCAGACCCAACTGAACCACCTGCCGAGCACGCAGGAACAACCTGCTCGACTCGCCGGAACCACCTGCCGGGCGCAGCGGAAGCACCTGCCGAGCGCGCCGGAGCCACCTGCTCGCCTCGCCGGAACCACCTGCCGGGCGCAGCGGAAGCACCTGCCGGGCGCGCCGGAGCCACCTGCTCGGCTCGCCGGAACCACCTGCCGGGCCCTAACCCTAACCCTAACCCTAACCCTATCCCCAAACCCTAACCCTAACCCTAACCCCTAACCCTAAGCCTAACCCTAAACCCTAACCCAACCGTAACCCTAACCCTAACCCTACCCCTAACCCTAACCCCTAACCCCAAACCCTAAACCCTAACCCTAACCGTAACCCTAACCCTATCCCTAACCCTAACCTGACGGACAGGCTGGAACCAGCTGCTCAACTCGCCGGAACCACCTGCCAGACATGCCAGAACCACCTGCCGAGCACGCCGGAGCCACCTGCTGGACTCACCAGAACCACCTGCCTGACAGGCCAAAATCAACAGCTGGCTATGAGAGAACCACCTGGCAGACAATCCGCAATAACCTGCCAGGCATGCAGGAACCACCTCTCAGACGTAAGAGAACCACGTGCCGGACACGCTGGAACCACGTCCTGGACAGACTGGAACCACCTGCCGGACATGCCTGGACCACCTGCCGAGCACGCCGGAACCACCTGCTCGACTCGCAGGACCCATGTGCCAGACATGCCAAAACGAACTGCCGGCTACACCAGAACCACTTACCGGACACTCCGGAATAACCTGCCCGGCATGCCAGAACCACCTCTCAGAAGTGCCAGAAGCACGTGCTGGACATGCCGGAACAACCTATCGGACAGAACGGAACAACCTGCCGGACACACCAAAATCACCTGCGGGCTACGCCAGAACCACTTGGAGGACTCTCCGGGAAAACCTGCCGGGCATGCTGGAACCACCTCTCAGACGTGCCTGAACCACGTGGCGGACACTCCGGAAACGCATGTCGGGCCGGCCGGAACCACCTCTCAGACGTGCCAGAACCTCAGGCCGGACACCCCAGAACCACCTGCTGGACAGACCGGAAACACCTGCCGGACACGCCGGAACCACATGTTCGACTCGCTGGAACCACATTCTGGACATGGCAAAATCACCTGCCGCCTATGCCAGAACCGCTTGGCGAACACTCCGGAATCACCTGTCAGGCATGCCGGAACCACCTCTCAGACATGCCAGAACCACATGCCAATGACACCGGAAGCACCTGCCGAGCATGAGGGAAGCACCTGCTCGACTCGCCAGAACCACCTGTCGGACACGCCAAAATCACCTGCCGGCTACGCCACAGCCAGTTGGTGAACACTCCGGAAACACCTGCCGGGCTGGCTGGAGCCACCTGCCAGTCACGCCAACATCACCTGCCAGCTACGCCAGAACCACTTGGCGGAGACTCCAGAAACACCTGTTGGGCCAGCCGGAACCACCTCTCAGACGTGCCAAAACCATGTGCCTGAGATGCTGGAACCACACCCCGAACAGACCGAAACGACCTGCCAGACACAACTGAACCACCTGCCGAGCACGCAGGAACAACCTGCTCAACTCGCCGGAACCACCTGCCGGGCGCAGCGGAAGCACCTGCCGAGCGCGCCGGAGCCACCTGCTCGCCTCGCCGGAACCACCTGCCGGGCGCAGCGGAAGCACCTGCCGGGCGCGCCGGAGCCACCTGCTCGGCTCGCCGGAACCACCTGCCGGGCCCTAACCCTAACCCTAACCCTAACCCTATCCCCAAACCCTAACCCTAACCCTAACCCCTAACCCTAAGCCTAACCCTAAACCCTAACCCAACCGTAACCCTAACCCTAACCCTACCCCTAACCCTAACCCCTAACCCCAAACCCTAAACCCTAACCCTAACCGTAACCCTAACCCTATCCCTAACCCTAACCTGACGGACAGGCTGGAACCAGCTGCTCGACTCGCCGGAACCACCTGCCAGACATGCCAGAACCACCTGCCGAGCACGCCGGAGCCACCTGCTGGACTCACCAGAACCACCTGCCTGACAGGCCAAAATCAACAGCTGGCTATGAGAGAACCACCTGGCAGACAATCCGCAATAACCTGCCAGGCATGCAGGAACCACCTCTCAGACGTAAGAGAACCACGTGCCGGACACGCTGGAACCACGTCCTGGACAGACTGGAACCACCTGCCGGACATGCCTGGACCACCTGCCGAGCACGCCGGAACCACCTGCTCGACTCGCAGGACCCATGTGCCAGACACGCCAAAACGAACTGCCGGCTACACCAGAACCACTTACCGGACACTCCGGAATAACCTGCCCGGCATGCCAGAACCACCTCTCAGAAGTGCCAGAAGCACGTGCTGGACATGCCGGAACAACCTATCGGACAGAACGGAACAACCTGCCGGACACACCAAAATCACCTGCGGGCTACGCCAGAACCACTTGGAGGACTCTCCGGGAAAACCTGCCGGGCATGCTGGAACCACCTCTCAGACGTGCCTGAACCACGTGGCGGACACTCCGGAAACGCATGTCGGGCCGGCCGGAACCACCTCTCAGACGTGCCAGAACCTCATGCCGGACACCCCAGAACCACCTGCTGGACAGACCGGAAACACCTGCCGGACACGCCGGAACCACATGTTCGACTCGCTGGAACCACATTCTGGACATGGCAAAATCACCTGCCGCCTATGCCAGAACCGCTTGGCGAACACTCCGGAATCACCTGTCAGGCATGCCGGAACCACCTCTCAGACATGCCAGAACCACATGCCAATGACACCGGAAGCACCTGCCGAGCATGAGGGAAGCACCTGCTCGACTCGCCAGAACCACCTCTCGGACACGCCAAAATCACCTGCCGGCTACGCCACAGCCAGTTGGTGAACACTCCGGAAACACCTGCCGGGCTGGATGGAGCCACCTGCCAGTCACGCCAACATCACCTGCCAGCTACGCCAGAACCACTTGGCGGAGACTCCAGAAACACCTGTTGGGCCAGCCGGAACCACCTCTCAGACGTGCCAAAACCATGTGCCTGAGATGCTGGAACCACACCCCGAACAGACCGAAACCACCTGCCAGACCCAACTGAACCACCTGCCGAGCACGCAGGAACAACCTGCTCGACTCGCCGGAACCACCTGCCGGGCGCAGCGGAAGCACCTGCCGAGCGCGCCGGAGCCACCTGCTCGCCTCGCCGGAACCACCTGCCGGGCGCAGCGGAAGCACCTGCCGAGCGCGCCGGAGCCACCTGCTCGCCTCGCCGGAACCACCTGCCGGGCGCAGCGGAAGCACCTGCCGGGCGCGCCGGAGCCACCTGCTCGGCTCGCCGGAACCACCTGCCGGGCCCTAACCCTAACCCTAACCCTAACCCTATCCCCAAACCCTAACCCTAACCCTAACCCCTAACCCTAAGCCTAACCCTAAACCCTAACCCAACCGTAACCCTAACCCTAACCCTACCCCTAACCCTAACCCCTAACCCCAAACCCTAAACCCTAACCCTAACCGTAACCCTAACCCTATCCCTAACCCTAACCTGACGGACAGGCTGGAACCAGCTGCTCGACTCGCCGGAACCACCTGCCAGACATGCCAGAACCACCTGCCGAGCACGCCGGAGCCACCTGCTGGACTCACCAGAACCACCTGCCTGACAGGCCAAAATCAACAGCTGGCTATGAGAGAACCACCTGGCAGACAATCCGCAATAACCTGCCAGGCATGCAGGAACCACCTCTCAGACGTAAGAGAACCACGTGCCGGACACGCTGGAACCACGTCCTGGACAGACTGGAACCACCTGCCGGACATGCCTGGACCACCTGCCGAGCACGCCGGAACCACCTGCTCGACTCGCAGGACCCATGTGCCAGACACGCCAAAACGAACTGCCGGCTACACCAGAACCACTTACCGGACACTCCGGAATAACCTGCCCGGCATGCCAGAACCACCTCTCAGAAGTGCCAGAAGCACGTGCTGGACATGCCGGAACAACCTATCGGACAGAACGGAACAACCTGCCGGACACACCAAAATCACCTGCGGGCTACGCCAGAACCACTTGGAGGACTCTCCGGGAAAACCTGCCGGGCATGCTGGAACCACCTCTCAGACGTGCCTGAACCACGTGGCGGACACTCCGGAAACGCATGTCGGGCCGGCCGGAACCACCTCTCAGACGTGCCAGAACCTCATGCCGGACACCCCAGAACCACCTGCTGGACAGACCGGAAACACCTGCCGGACACGCCGGAACCACATGTTCGACTCGCTGGAACCACATTCTGGACATGGCAAAATCACCTGCCGCCTATGCCAGAACCGCTTGGCGAACACTCCGGAATCACCTGTCAGGCATGCCGGAACCACCTCTCAGACATGCCAGAACCACATGCCAATGACACCGGAAGCACCTGCCGAGCATGAGGGAAGCACCTGCTCGACTCGCCAGAACCACCTGTCGGACACGCCAAAATCACCTGCCGGCTACGCCACAGCCAGTTGGTGAACACTCCGGAAACACCTGCCGGGCTGGCTGGAGCCACCTGCCAGTCACGCCAACATCACCTGCCAGCTACGCCAGAACCACTTGGCGGAGACTCCAGAAACACCTGTTGGGCCAGCCGGAACCACCTCTCAGACGTGCCAAAACCATGTGCCTGAGATGCTGGAACCACACCCCGAACAGACCGAAACCACCTGCCAGACCCAACTGAACCACCTGCCGAGCACGCAGGAACAACCTGCTCGACTCGCCGGAACCACCTGCCGGGCGCAGCGGAAGCACCTGCCGAGCGCGCCGGAGCCACCTGCTCGCCTCGCCGGAACCACCTGCCGGGCGCAGCGGAAGCACCTGCCGGGCGCGCCGGAGCCACCTGCTCGGCTCGCCGGAACCACCTGCCGGGCCCTAACCCTAACCCTAACCCTAACCCTATCCCCAAACCCTAACCCTAACCCTAACCCCTAACCCTAAGCCTAACCCTAAACCCTAACCCAACCGTAACCCTAACCCTAACCCTACCCCTAACCCTAACCCCTAACCCCAAACCCTAAACCCTAACCCTAACCGTAACCCTAACCCTATCCCTAACCCTAACCTGACGGACAGGCTGGAACCAGCTGCTCGACTCGCCGGAACCACCTGCCAGACATGCCAGAACCACCTGCCGAGCACGCCGGAGCCACCTGCTGGACTCACCAGAACCACCTGCCTGACAGGCCAAAATCAACAGCTGGCTATGAGAGAACCACCTGGCAGACAATCCGCAATAACCTGCCAGGCATGCAGGAACCACCTCTCAGACGTAAGAGAACCACGTGCCGGACACGCTGGAACCACGTCCTGGACAGACTGGAACCACCTGCCGGACATGCCTGGACCACCTGCCGAGCACGCCGGAACCACCTGCTCGACTCGCAGGACCCATGTGCCAGACACGCCAAAACGAACTGCCGGCTACACCAGAACCACTTACCGGACACTCCGGAATAACCTGCCCGGCATGCCAGAACCACCTCTCAGAAGTGCCAGAAGCACGTGCTGGACATGCCGGAACAACCTATCGGACAGAACGGAACAACCTGCCGGACACACCAAAATCACCTGCGGGCTACGCCAGAACCACTTGGAGGACTCTCCGGGAAAACCTGCCGGGCATGCTGGAACCACCTCTCAGACGTGCCTGAACCACGTGGCGGACACTCCGGAAACGCATGTCGGGCCGGCCGGAACCACCTCTCAGACGTGCCAGAACCTCAGGCCGGACACCCCAGAACCACCTGCTGGACAGACCGGAAACACCTGCCGGACACGCCGGAACCACATGTTCGACTCGCTGGAACCACATTCTGGACATGGCAAAATCACCTGCCGCCTATGCCAGAACCGCTTGGCGAACACTCCGGAATCACCTGTCAGGCATGCCGGAACCACCTCTCAGACATGCCAGAACCACATGCCAATGACACCGGAAGCACCTGCCGAGCATGAGGGAAGCACCTGCTCGACTCGCCAGAACCACCTGTCGGACACGCCAAAATCACCTGCCGGCTACGCCACAGCCAGTTGGTGAACACTCCGGAAACACCTGCCGGGCTGGCTGGAGCCACCTGCCAGTCACGCCAACATCACCTGCCAGCTACGCCAGAACCACTTGGCGGAGACTCCAGAAACACCTGTTGGGCCAGCCGGAACCACCTCTCAGACGTGCCAAAACCATGTGCCTGAGATGCTGGAACCACACCCCGAACAGACCGAAACCACCTGCCAGACCCAACTGAACCACCTGCCGAGCACGCAGGAACAACCTGCTCGACTCGCCGGAACCACCTGCCGGGCGCAGCGGAAGCACCTGCCGAGCGCGCCGGAGCCACCTGCTCGCCTCGCCGGAACCACCTGCCGGGCGCAGCGGAAGCACCTGCCGGGCGCGCCGGAGCCACCTGCTCGGCTCGCCGGAACCACCTGCCGGGCCCTAACCCTAACCCTAACCCTAACCCTATCCCCAAACCCTAACCCTAACCCTAACCCCTAACCCTAAGCCTAACCCTAAACCCTAACCCAACCGTAACCCTAACCCTAACCCTACCCCTAACCCTAACCCCTAACCCCAAACCCTAAACCCTAACCCTAACCGTAACCCTAACCCTATCCCTAACCCTAACCTGACGGACAGGCTGGAACCAGCTGCTCAACTCGCCGGAACCACCTGCCAGACATGCCAGAACCACCTGCCGAGCACGCCGGAGCCACCTGCTGGACTCACCAGAACCACCTGCCTGACAGGCCAAAATCAACAGCTGGCTATGAGAGAACCACCTGGCAGACAATCCGCAATAACCTGCCAGGCATGCAGGAACCACCTCTCAGACGTAAGAGAACCACGTGCCGGACACGCTGGAACCACGTCCTGGACAGACTGGAACCACCTGCCGGACATGCCTGGACCACCTGCCGAGCACGCCGGAACCACCTGCTCGACTCGCAGGACCCATGTGCCAGACACGCCAAAACGAACTGCCGGCTACACCAGAACCACTTACCGGACACTCCGGAATAACCTGCCCGGCATGCCAGAACCACCTCTCAGAAGTGCCAGAAGCACGTGCTGGACATGCCGGAACAACCTATCGGACAGAACGGAACAACCTGCCGGACACACCAAAATCACCTGCGGGCTACGCCAGAACCACTTGGAGGACTCTCCGGGAAAACCTGCCGGGCATGCTGGAACCACCTCTCAGACGTGCCTGAACCACGTGGCGGACACTCCGGAAACGCATGTCGGGCCGGCCGGAACCACCTCTCAGACGTGCCAGAACCTCATGCCGGACACCCCAGAACCACCTGCTGGACAGACCGGAAACACCTGCCGGACACGCCGGAACCACATGTTCGACTCGCTGGAACCACATTCTGGACATGGCAAAATCACCTGCCGCCTATGCCAGAACCGCTTGGCGAACACTCCGGAATCACCTGTCAGGCATGCCGGAACCACCTCTCAGACATGCCAGAACCACATGCCAATGACACCGGAAGCACCTGCCGAGCATGAGGGAAGCACCTGCTCGACTCGCCAGAACCACCTGTCGGACACGCCAAAATCACCTGCCGGCTACGCCACAGCCAGTTGGTGAACACTCCGGAAACACCTGCCGGGCTGGCTGGAGCCACCTGCCAGTCACGCCAACATCACCTGCCAGCTACGCCAGAACCACTTGGCGGAGACTCCAGAAACACCTGTTGGGCCAGCCGGAACCACCTCTCAGACGTGCCAAAACCATGTGCCTGAGATGCTGGAACCACACCCCGAACAGACCGAAACCACCTGCCAGACCCAACTGAACCACCTGCCGAGCACGCAGGAACAACCTGCTCGACTCGCCGGAACCACCTGCCGGGCGCAGCGGAAGCACCTGCCGGGCGCGCCGGAGCCACCTGCTCGGCTCGCCGGAACCACCTGCCGGGCCCTAACCCTAACCCTAACCCTAACCCTATCCCCAAACCCTAACCCTAACCCTAACCCCTAACCCTAAGCCTAACCCTAAACCCTAACCCAACCGTAACCCTAACCCTAACCCTACCCCTAACCCTAACCCCTAACCCCAAACCCTAAACCCTAACCCTAACCGTAACCCTAACCCTATCCCTAACCCTAACCTGACGGACAGGCTGGAACCAGCTGCTCAACTCGCCGGAACCACCTGCCAGACATGCCAGAACCACCTGCCGAGCACGCCGGAGCCACCTGCTGGACTCACCAGAACCACCTGCCTGACAGGCCAAAATCAACAGCTGGCTATGAGAGAACCACCTGGCAGACAATCCGCAATAACCTGCCAGGCATGCAGGAACCACCTCTCAGACGTAAGAGAACCACGTGCCGGACACGCTGGAACCACGTCCTGGACAGACTGGAACCACCTGCCGGACATGCCTGGACCACCTGCCGAGCACGCCGGAACCACCTGCTCGACTCGCAGGACCCATGTGCCAGACACGCCAAAACGAACTGCCGGCTACACCAGAACCACTTACCGGACACTCCGGAATAACCTGCCCGGCATGCCAGAACCACCTCTCAGAAGTGCCAGAAGCACGTGCTGGACATGCCGGAACAACCTATCGGACAGAACGGAACAACCTGCCGGACACACCAAAATCACCTGCAGGCTACGCCAGAACCACTTGGAGGACTCTCCGGGAAAACCTGCCGGGCATGCTGGAACCACCTCTCAGACGTGCCTGAACCACGTGGCGGACACTCCGGAAACGCATGTCGGGCCGGCCGGAACCACCTCTCAGACGTGCCAGAACCTCATGCCGGACACCCCAGAACCACCTGCTGGACAGACCGGAAACACCTGCCGGACACGCCGGAACCACATGTTCGACTCGCTGGAACCACATTCTGGACATGGCAAAATCACCTGCCGCCTATGCCAGAACCGCTTAGCGAACACTCCGGAATCACCTGTCAGGCATGCCGGAACCACCTCTCAGACATGCCAGAACCACATGCCAATGACACCGGAAGCACCTGCCGAGCATGAGGGAAGCACCTGCTCGACTCGCCAGAACCACCTGTCGGACACGCCAAAATCACCTGCCGGCTACGCCACAGCCAGTTGGTGAACACTCCGGAAACACCTGCCGGGCTGGCTGGAGCCACCTGCCAGTCACGCCAACATCACCTGCCAGCTACGCCAGAACCACTTGGCGGAGACTCCAGAAACACCTGTTGGGCCAGCCGGAACCACCTCTCAGACGTGCCAAAACCATGTGCCTGAGATGCTGGAACCACACCCCGAACAGACCGAAACCACCTGCCAGACCCAACTGAACCACCTGCCGAGCACGCAGGAACAACCTGCTCGACTCGCCGGAACCACCTGCCGGGCGCAGCGGAAGCACCTGCCGAGCGCGCCGGAGCCACCTGCTCGCCTCGCCGGAACCACCTGCCGGGCGCAGCGGAAGCACCTGCCGGGCGCGCCGGAGCCACCTGCTCGGCTCGCCGGAACCACCTGCCGGGCCCTAACCCTAACCCTAACCCTAACCCTATCCCCAAACCCTAACCCTAACCCTAACCCCTAACCCTAAGCCTAACCCTAAACCCTAACCCAACCGTAACCCTAACCCTAACCCTACCCCTAACCCTAACCCCTAACCCCAAACCCTAAACCCTAACCCTAACCGTAACCCTAACCCTATCCCTAACCCTAACCTGACGGACAGGCTGGAACCAGCTGCTCAACTCGCCGGAACCACCTGCCAGACATGCCAGAACCACCTGCCGAGCACGCCGGAGCCACCTGCTGGACTCACCAGAACCACCTGCCTGACAGGCCAAAATCAACAGCTGGCTATGAGAGAACCACCTGGCAGACAATCCGCAATAACCTGCCAGGCATGCAGGAACCACCTCTCAGACGTAAGAGAACCACGTGCCGGACACGCTGGAACCACGTCCTGGACAGACTGGAACCACCTGCCGGACATGCCTGGACCACCTGCCGAGCACGCCGGAACCACCTGCTCGACTCGCAGGACCCATGTGCCAGACACGCCAAAACGAACTGCCGGCTACACCAGAACCACTTACCGGACACTCCGGAATAACCTGCCCGGCATGCCAGAACCACCTCTCAGAAGTGCCAGAAGCACGTGCTGGACATGCCGGAACAACCTATCGGACAGAACGGAACAACCTGCCGGACACACCAAAATCACCTGCGGGCTACGCCAGAACCACTTGGAGGACTCTCCGGGAAAACCTGCCGGGCATGCTGGAACCACCTCTCAGACGTGCCTGAACCACGTGGCGGACACTCCGGAAACGCATGTCGGGCCGGCCGGAACCACCTCTCAGACGTGCCAGAACCTCATGCCGGACACCCCAGAACCACCTGCTGGACAGACCGGAAACACCTGCCGGACACGCCGGAACCACATGTTCGACTCGCTGGAACCACATTCTGGACATGGCAAAATCACCTGCCGCCTATGCCAGAACCGCTTGGCGAACACTCCGGAATCACCTGTCAGGCATGCCGGAACCACCTCTCAGACATGCCAGAACCACATGCCAATGACACCGGAAGCACCTGCCGAGCATGAGGGAAGCACCTGCTCGACTCGCCAGAACCACCTGTCGGACACGCCAAAATCACCTGCCGGCTACGCCACAGCCAGTTGGTGAACACTCCGGAAACACCTGCCGGGCTGGCTGGAGCCACCTGCCAGTCACGCCAACATCACCTGCCAGCTACGCCAGAACCACTTGGCGGAGACTCCAGAAACACCTGTTGGGCCAGCCGGAACCACCTCTCAGACGTGCCAAAACCATGTGCCTGAGATGCTGGAACCACACCCCGAACAGACCGAAACCACCTGCCAGACCCAACTGAACCACCTGCCGAGCACGCAGGAACAACCTGCTCGACTCACCGGAACCAGCTGCCGGGCGCAGCGGAAGCACCTGCCGAGCGCGCCGGAGCCACCTGCTCGCCTCGCCGGAACCACCTGCCGGGCGCAGCGGAAGCACCTGCCGGGCGCGCCGGAGCCACCTGCTCGGCTCGCCGGAACCACCTGCCGGGCCCTAACCCTAACCCTAACCCTAACCCTATCCCCAAACCCTAACCCTAACCCTAACCCCTAACCCTAAGCCTAACCCTAAACCCTAACCCAACCGTAACCCTAACCCTAACCCTACCCCTAACCCTAACCCCTAACCCCAAACCCTAAACCCTAACCCTAACCGTAACCCTAACCCTATCCCTAACCCTAACCTGACGGACAGGCTGGAACCAGCTGCTCAACTCGCCGGAACCACCTGCCAGACATGCCAGAACCACCTGCCGAGCACGCCGGAGCCACCTGCTGGACTCACCAGAACCACCTGCCTGACAGGCCAAAATCAACAGCTGGCTATGAGAGAACCACCTGGCAGACAATCCGCAATAACCTGCCAGGCATGCAGGAACCACCTCTCAGACGTAAGAGAACCACGTGCCGGACACGCTGGAACCACGTCCTGGACAGACTGGAACCACCTGCCGGACATGCCTGGACCACCTGCCGAGCACGCCGGAACCACCTGCTCGACTCGCAGGACCCATGTGCCAGACACGCCAAAACGAACTGCCGGCTACACCAGAACCACTTACCGGACACTCCGGAATAACCTGCCCGGCATGCCAGAACCACCTCTCAGAAGTGCCAGAAGCACGTGCTGGACATGCCGGAACAACCTATCGGACAGAACGGAACAACCTGCCGGACACACCAAAATCACCTGCGGGCTACGCCAGAACCACTTGGAGGACTCTCCGGGAAAACCTGCCGGGCATGCTGGAACCACCTCTCAGACGTGCCTGAACCACGTGGCGGACACTCCGGAAACGCATGTCGGGCCGGCCGGAACCACCTCTCAGACGTGCCAGAACCTCAGGCCGGACACCCCAGAACCACCTGCTGGACAGACCGGAAACACCTGCCGGACACGCCGGAACCACATGTTCGACTCGCTGGAACCACATTCTGGACATGGCAAAATCACCTGCCGCCTATGCCAGAACCGCTTGGCGAACACTCCGGAATCACCTGTCAGGCATGCCGGAACCACCTCTCAGACATGCCAGAACCACATGCCAATGACACCGGAAGCACCTGCCGAGCATGAGGGAAGCACCTGCTCGACTCGCCAGAACCACCTCTCGGACACGCCAAAATCACCTGCCGGCTACGCCACAGCCAGTTGGTGAACACTCCGGAAACACCTGCCGGGCTGGCTGGAGCCACCTGCCAGTCACGCCAACATCACCTGCCAGCTACGCCAGAACCACTTGGCGGAGACTCCAGAAACACCTGTTGGGCCAGCCGGAACCACCTCTCAGACGTGCCAAAACCATGTGCCTGAGATGCTGGAACCACACCCCGAACAGACCGAAACCACCTGCCAGACCCAACTGAACCACCTGCCGAGCACGCAGGAACAACCTGCTCGACTCGCCGGAACCACCTGCCGGGCGCAGCGGAAGCACCTGCCGAGCGCGCCGGAGCCACCTGCTCGCCTCGCCGGAACCACCTGCCGGGCGCAGCGGAAGCACCTGCCGGGCGCGCCGGAGCCACCTGCTCGGCTCGCCGGAACCACCTGCCGGGCCCTAACCCTAACCCTAACCCTAACCCTATCCCCAAACCCTAACCCTAACCCTAACCCCTAACCCTAAGCCTAACCCTAAACCCTAACCCAACCGTAACCCTAACCCTAACCCTACCCCTAACCCTAACCCCTAACCCCAAACCCTAAACCCTAACCCTAACCGTAACCCTAACCCTATCCCTAACCCTAACCTGACGGACAGGCTGGAACCAGCTGCTCAACTCGCCGGAACCACCTGCCAGACATGCCAGAACCACCTGCCGAGCACGCCGGAGCCACCTGCTGGACTCACCAGAACCACCTGCCTGACAGGCCAAAATCAACAGCTGGCTATGAGAGAACCACCTGGCAGACAATCCGCAATAACCTGCCAGGCATGCAGGAACCACCTCTCAGACGTAAGAGAACCACGTGCCGGACACGCTGGAACCACGTCCTGGACAGACTGGAACCACCTGCCGGACATGCCTGGACCACCTGCCGAGCACGCCGGAACCACCTGCTCGACTCGCAGGACCCATGTGCCAGACACGCCAAAACGAACTGCCGGCTACACCAGAACCACTTACCGGACACTCCGGAATAACCTGCCCGGCATGCCAGAACCACCTCTCAGAAGTGCCAGAAGCACGTGCTGGACATGCCGGAACAACCTATCGGACAGAACGGAACAACCTGCCGGACACACCAAAATCACCTGCGGGCTACGCCAGAACCACTTGGAGGACTCTCCGGGAAAACCTGCCGGGCATGCTGGAACCACCTCTCAGACGTGCCTGAACCACGTGGCGGACACTCCGGAAACGCATGTCGGGCCGGCCGGAACCACCTCTCAGACGTGCCAGAACCTCAGGCCGGACACCCCAGAACCACCTGCTGGACAGACCGGAAACACCTGCCGGACACGCCGGAACCACATGTTCGACTCGCTGGAACCACATTCTGGACATGGCAAAATCACCTGCCGCCTATGCCAGAACCGCTTGGCGAACACTCCGGAATCACCTGTCAGGCATGCCGGAACCACCTCTCAGACATGCCAGAACCACATGCCAATGACACCGGAAGCACCTGCCGAGCATGAGGGAAGCACCTGCTCGACTCGCCAGAACCACCTGTCGGACACGCCAAAATCACCTGCCGGCTACGCCACAGCCAGTTGGTGAACACTCCGGAAACACCTGCCGGGCTGGCTGGAGCCACCTGCCAGTCACGCCAACATCACCTGCCAGCTACGCCAGAACCACTTGGCGGAGACTCCAGAAACACCTGTTGGGCCAGCCGGAACCACCTCTCAGACGTGCCAAAACCATGTGCCTGAGATGCTGGAACCACACCCCGAACAGACCGAAACCACCTGCCAGACCCAACTGAACCACCTGCCGAGCACGCAGGAACAACCTGCTCGACTCGCCGGAACCACCTGCCGGGCGCAGCGGAAGCACCTGCCGAGCGCGCCGGAGCCACCTGCTCGCCTCGCCGGAACCACCTGCCGGGCGCAGCGGAAGCACCTGCCGGGCGCGCCGGAGCCACCTGCTCGGCTCGCCGGAACCACCTGCCGGGCCCTAACCCTAACCCTAACCCTAACCCTATCCCCAAACCCTAACCCTAACCCTAACCCCTAACCCTAAGCCTAACCCTAAACCCTAACCCAACCGTAACCCTAACCCTAACCCTACCCCTAACCCTAACCCCTAACCCCAAACCCTAAACCCTAACCCTAACCGTAACCCTAACCCTATCCCTAACCCTAACCTGACGGACAGGCTGGAACCAGCTGCTCAACTCGCCGGAACCACCTGCCAGACATGCCAGAACCACCTGCCGAGCACGCCGGAGCCACCTGCTGGACTCACCAGAACCACCTGCCTGACAGGCCAAAATCAACAGCTGGCTATGAGAGAACCACCTGGCAGACAATCCGCAATAACCTGCCAGGCATGCAGGAACCACCTCTCAGACGTAAGAGAACCACGTGCCGGACACGCTGGAACCACGTCCTGGACAGACTGGAACCACCTGCCGGACATGCCTGGACCACCTGCCGAGCACGCCGGAACCACCTGCTCGACTCGCAGGACCCATGTGCCAGACACGCCAAAACGAACTGCCGGCTACACCAGAACCACTTACCGGACACTCCGGAATAACCTGCCCGGCATGCCAGAACCACCTCTCAGAAGTGCCAGAAGCACGTGCTGGACATGCCGGAACAACCTATCGGACAGAACGGAACAACCTGCCGGACACACCAAAATCACCTGCGGGCTACGCCAGAACCACTTGGAGGACTCTCCGGGAAAACCTGCCGGGCATGCTGGAACCACCTCTCAGACGTGCCTGAACCACGTGGCGGACACTCCGGAAACGCATGTCGGGCCGGCCGGAACCACCTCTCAGACGTGCCAGAACCTCATGCCGGACACCCCAGAACCACCTGCTGGACAGACCGGAAACACCTGCCGGACACGCCGGAACCACATGTTCGACTCGCTGGAACCACATTCTGGACATGGCAAAATCACCTGCCGCCTATGCCAGAACCGCTTGGCGAACACTCCGGAATCACCTGTCAGGCATGCCGGAACCACCTCTCAGACATGCCAGAACCACATGCCAATGACACCGGAAGCACCTGCCGAGCATGCCGGAAGCACCTGCTCGACTCGCCAGAACCACCTGTCGGACACGCCAAAATCACCTGCCGGCTACGCCACAGCCAGTTGGTGAACACTCCGGAAACACCTGCCGGGCTGGCTGGAGCCACCTGCCAGTCACGCCAACATCACCTGCCAGCTACGCCAGAACCACTTGGCGGAGACTCCAGAAACACCTGTTGGGCCAGCCGGAACCACCTCTCAGACGTGCCAAAACCATGTGCCTGAGATGCTGGAACCACACCCCGAACAGACCGAAACCACCTGCCAGACCCAACTGAACCACCTGCCGAGCACGCAGGAACAACCTGCTCGACTCGCCGGAACCACCTGCCGGGCGCAGCGGAAGCACCTGCCGAGCGCGCCGGAGCCACCTGCTCGCCTCGCCGGAACCACCTGCCGGGCGCAGCGGAAGCACCTGCCGGGCGCGCCGGAGCCACCTGCTCGGCTCGCCGGAACCACCTGCCGGGCCCTAACCCTAACCCTAACCCTAACCCTATCCCCAAACCCTAACCCTAACCCTAACCCCTAACCCTAAGCCTAACCCTAAACCCTAACCCAACCGTAACCCTAACCCTAACCCTACCCCTAACCCTAACCCCTAACCCCAAACCCTAAACCCTAACCCTAACCGTAACCCTAACCCTATCCCTAACCCTAACCTGACGGACAGGCTGGAACCAGCTGCTCAACTCGCCGGAACCACCTGCCAGACATGCCAGAACCACCTGCCGAGCACGCCGGAGCCACCTGCTGGACTCACCAGAACCACCTGCCTGACAGGCCAAAATCAACAGCTGGCTATGAGAGAACCACCTGGCAGACAATCCGCAATAACCTGCCAGGCATGCAGGAACCACCTCTCAGACGTAAGAGAACCACGTGCCGGACACGCTGGAACCACGTCCTGGACAGACTGGAACCACCTGCCGGACATGCCTGGACCACCTGCCGAGCACGCCGGAACCACCTGCTCGACTCGCAGGACCCATGTGCCAGACACGCCAAAACGAACTGCCGGCTACACCAGAACCACTTACCGGACACTCCGGAATAACCTGCCCGGCATGCCAGAACCACCTCTCAGAAGTGCCAGAAGCACGTGCTGGACATGCCGGAACAACCTATCGGACAGAACGGAACAACCTGCCGGACACACCAAAATCACCTGCGGGCTACGCCAGAACCACTTGGAGGACTCTCCGGGAAAACCTGCCGGGCATGCTGGAACCACCTCTCAGACGTGCCTGAACCACGTGGCGGACACTCCGGAAACGCATGTCGGGCCGGCCGGAACCACCTCTCAGACGTGCCAGAACCTCAGGCCGGACACCCCAGAACCACCTGCTGGACAGACCGGAAACACCTGCCGGACACGCCGGAACCACATGTTCGACTCGCTGGAACCACATTCTGGACATGGCAAAATCACCTGCCGCCTATGCCAGAACCGCTTGGCGAACACTCCGGAATCACCTGTCAGGCATGCCGGAACCACCTCTCAGACATGCCAGAACCACATGCCAATGACACCGGAAGCACCTGCCGAGCATGCCGGAAGCACCTGCTCGACTCGCCAGAACCACCTGTCGGACACGCCAAAATCACCTGCCGGCTACGCCACAGCCAGTTGGTGAACACTCCGGAAACACCTGCCGGGCTGGCTGGAGCCACCTGCCAGTCACGCCAACATCACCTGCCAGCTACACCAGAACCACTTGGCGGAGACTCCAGAAACACCTGTTGGGCCAGCCGGAACCACCTCTCACACGTGCCAAAACCATGTGCCTGAGATGCTGGAACCACACCCCGAACAGACCGAAACCACCTGCCAGACCCAACTGAACCACCTGCCGAGCACGCAGGAACAACCTGCTCGACTCGCCGGAACCACCTGCCGGGCGCAGCGGAAGCACCTGCCGAGCGCGCCGGAGCCACCTGCTCGCCTCGCCGGAACCACCTGCCGGGCGCAGCGGAAGCACCTGCCGGGCGCGCCGGAGCCACCTGCTCGGCTCGCCGGAACCACCTGCCGGGCCCTAACCCTAACCCTAACCCTAACCCTATCCCCAAACCCTAACCCTAACCCTAACCCCTAACCCTAAGCCTAACCCTAAACCCTAACCCAACCGTAACCCTAACCCTAACCCTACCCCTAACCCTAACCCCTAACCCCAAACCCTAAACCCTAACCCTAACCGTAACCCTAACCCTATCCCTAACCCTAACCTGACGGACAGGCTGGAACCAGCTGCTCAACTCGCCGGAACCACCTGCCAGACATGCCAGAACCACCTGCCGAGCACGCCGGAGCCACCTGCTGGACTCACCAGAACCACCTGCCTGACAGGCCAAAATCAACAGCTGGCTATGAGAGAACCACCTGGCAGACAATCCGCAATAACCTGCCAGGCATGCAGGAACCACCTCTCAGACGTAAGAGAACCACGTGCCGGACACGCTGGAACCACGTCCTGGACAGACTGGAACCACCTGCCGGACATGCCTGGACCACCTGCCGAGCACGCCGGAACCACCTGCTCGACTCGCAGGACCCATGTGCCAGACACGCCAAAACGAACTGCCGGCTACACCAGAACCACTTACCGGACACTCCGGAATAACCTGCCCGGCATGCCAGAACCACCTCTCAGAAGTGCCAGAAGCACGTGCTGGACATGCCGGAACAACCTATCGGACAGAACGGAACAACCTGCCGGACACACCAAAATCACCTGCGGGCTACGCCAGAACCACTTGGAGGACTCTCCGGGAAAACCTGCCGGGCATGCTGGAACCACCTCTCAGACGTGCCTGAACCACGTGGCGGACACTCCGGAAACGCATGTCGGGCCGGCCGGAACCACCTCTCAGACGTGCCAGAACCTCATGCCGGACACCCCAGAACCACCTGCTGGACAGACCGGAAACACCTGCCGGACACGCCGGAACCACATGTTCGACTCGCTGGAACCACATTCTGGACATGGCAAAATCACCTGCCGCCTATGCCAGAACCGCTTGGCGAACACTCCGGAATCACCTGTCAGGCATGCCGGAACCACCTCTCAGACATGCCAGAACCACATGCCAATGACACCGGAAGCACCTGCCGAGCATGAGGGAAGCACCTGCTCGACTCGCCAGAACCACCTGTCGGACACGCCAAAATCACCTGCCGGCTACGCCACAGCCAGTTGGTGAACACTCCGGAAACACCTGCCGGGCTGGCTGGAGCCACCTGCCAGTCACGCCAACATCACCTGCCAGCTACGCCAGAACCACTTGGCGGAGACTCCAGAAACACCTGTTGGGCCAGCCGGAACCACCTCTCAGACGTGCCAAAACCATGTGCCTGAGATGCTGGAACCACACCCCGAACAGACCGAAACCACCTGCCAGACCCAACTGAACCACCTGCCGAGCACGCAGGAACAACCTGCTCGACTCACCGGAACCAGCTGCCGGGCGCAGCGGAAGCACCTGCCGAGCGCGCCGGAGCCACCTGCTCGCCTCGCCGGAACCACCTGCCGGGCGCAGCGGAAGCACCTGCCGGGCGCGCCGGAGCCACCTGCTCGGCTCGCCGGAACCACCTGCCGGGCCCTAACCCTAACCCTAACCCTAACCCTATCCCCAAACCCTAACCCTAACCCTAACCCCTAACCCTAAGCCTAACCCTAAACCCTAACCCAACCGTAACCCTAACCCTAACCCTACCCCTAACCCTAACCCCTAACCCCAAACCCTAAACCCTAACCCTAACCGTAACCCTAACCCTATCCCTAACCCTAACCTGACGGACAGGCTGGAACCAGCTGCTCAACTCGCCGGAACCACCTGCCAGACATGCCAGAACCACCTGCCGAGCACGCCGGAGCCACCTGCTGGACTCACCAGAACCACCTGCCTGACAGGCCAAAATCAACAGCTGGCTATGAGAGAACCACCTGGCAGACAATCCGCAATAACCTGCCAGGCATGCAGGAACCACCTCTCAGACGTAAGAGAACCACGTGCCGGACACGCTGGAACCACGTCCTGGACAGACTGGAACCACCTGCCGGACATGCCTGGACCACCTGCCGAGCACGCCGGAACCACCTGCTCGACTCGCAGGACCCATGTGCCAGACACGCCAAAACGAACTGCCGGCTACACCAGAACCACTTACCGGACACTCCGGAATAACCTGCCCGGCATGCCAGAACCACCTCTCAGAAGTGCCAGAAGCACGTGCTGGACATGCCGGAACAACCTATCGGACAGAACGGAACAACCTGCCGGACACACCAAAATCACCTGCGGGCTACGCCAGAACCACTTGGAGGACTCTCCGGGAAAACCTGCCGGGCATGCTGGAACCACCTCTCAGACGTGCCTGAACCACGTGGCGGACACTCCGGAAACGCATGTCGGGCCGGCCGGAACCACCTCTCAGACGTGCCAGAACCTCAGGCCGGACACCCCAGAACCACCTGCTGGACAGACCGGAAACACCTGCCGGACACGCCGGAACCACATGTTCGACTCGCTGGAACCACATTCTGGACATGGCAAAATCACCTGCCGCCTATGCCAGAACCGCTTGGCGAACACTCCGGAATCACCTGTCAGGCATGCCGGAACCACCTCTCAGACATGCCAGAACCACATGCCAATGACACCGGAAGCACCTGCCGAGCATGCCGGAAGCACCTGCTCGACTGGCCAGAACCACCTGTCGGACACGCCAAAATCACCTGCCGGCTACGCCACAGCCAGTTGGTGAACACTCCGGAAACACCTGCCGGGCTGGCTGGAGCCACCTGCCAGTCACGCCAACATCACCTGCCAGCTACGCCAGAACCACTTGGCGGAGACTCCAGAAACACCTGTTGGGCCAGCCGGAACCACCTCTCAGACGTGCCAAAACCATGTGCCTGAGATGCTGGAACCACACCCCGAACAGACCGAAACCACCTGCCAGACCCAACTGAACCACCTGCCGAGCACGCAGGAACAACCTGCTCGACTCGCCGGAACCACCTGCCGGGCGCAGCGGAAGCACCTGCCGAGCGCGCCGGAGCCACCTGCTCGCCTCGCCGGAACCACCTGCCGGGCGCAGCGGAAGCACCTGCCGGGCGCGCCGGAGCCACCTGCTCGGCTCGCCGGAACCACCTGCCGGGCCCTAACCCTAACCCTAACCCTAACCCTATCCCCAAACCCTAACCCTAACCCTAACCCCTAACCCTAAGCCTAACCCTAAACCCTAACCCAACCGTAACCCTAACCCTAACCCTACCCCTAACCCTAACCCCTAACCCCAAACCCTAAACCCTAACCCTAACCGTAACCCTAACCCTATCCCTAACCCTAACCTGACGGACAGGCTGGAACCAGCTGCTCAACTCGCCGGAACCACCTGCCAGACATGCCAGAACCACCTGCCGAGCACGCCGGAGCCACCTGCTGGACTCACCAGAACCACCTGCCTGACAGGCCAAAATCAACAGCTGGCTAGGAGAGAACCACCTGGCAGACAATCCGCAATAACCTGCCAGGCATGCAGGAACCACCTCTCAGACGTAAGAGAACCACGTGCCGGACACGCTGGAACCACGTCCTGGACAGACTGGAACCACCTGCCGGACATGCCTGGACCACCTGCCGAGCACGCCGGAACCACCTGCTCGACTCGCAGGACCCATGTGCCAGACACGCCAAAACGAACTGCCGGCTACACCAGAACCACTTACCGGACACTCCGGAATAACCTGCCCGGCATGCCAGAACCACCTCTCAGAAGTGCCAGAAGCACGTGCTGGACATGCCGGAACAACCTATCGGACAGAACGGAACAACCTGCCGGACACACCAAAATCACCTGCGGGCTACGCCAGAACCACTTGGAGGACTCTCCGGGAAAACCTGCCGGGCATGCTGGAACCACCTCTCAGACGTGCCTGAACCACGTGGCGGACACTCCGGAAACGCATGTCGGGCCGGCCGGAACCACCTCTCAGACGTGCCAGAACCTCAGGCCGGACACCCCAGAACCACCTGCTGGACAGACCGGAAACACCTGCCGGACACGCCGGAACCACATGTTCGACTCGCTGGAACCACATTCTGGACATGGCAAAATCACCTGCCGCCTATGCCAGAACCGCTTGGCGAACACTCCGGAATCACCTGTCAGGCATGCCGGAACCACCTCTCAGACATGCCAGAACCACATGCCAATGACACCGGAAGCACCTGCCGAGCATGAGGGAAGCACCTGCTCGACTCGCCAGAACCACCTGTCGGACACGCCAAAATCACCTGCCGGCTACGCCACAGCCAGTTGGTGAACACTCCGGAAACACCTGCCGGGCTGGCTGGAGCCACCTGCCAGTCACGCCAACATCACCTGCCAGCTACGCCAGAACCACTTGGCGGAGACTCCAGAAACACCTGTTGGGCCAGCCGGAACCACCTCTCAGACGTGCCAAAACCATGTGCCTGAGATGCTGGAACCACACCCCGAACAGACCGAAACCACCTGCCAGACCCAACTGAACCACCTGCCGAGCACGCAGGAACAACCTGCTCGACTCGCCGGAACCACCTGCCGGGCGCAGCGGAAGCACCTGCCGAGCGCGCCGGAGCCACCTGCTCGCCTCGCCGGAACCACCTGCCGGGCGCAGCGGAAGCACCTGCCGGGCGCGCCGGAGCCACCTGCTCGGCTCGCCGGAACCACCTGCCGGGCCCTAACCCTAACCCTAACCCTAACCCTATCCCCAAACCCTAACCCTAACCCTAACCCCTAACCCTAAGCCTAACCCTAAACCCTAACCCAACCGTAACCCTAACCCTAACCCTACCCCTAACCCTAACCCCTAACCCCAAACCCTAAACCCTAACCCTAACCGTAACCCTAACCCTATCCCTAACCCTAACCTGACGGACAGGCTGGAACCAGCTGCTCAACTCGCCGGAACCACCTGCCAGACATGCCAGAACCACCTGCCGAGCACGCCGGAGCCACCTGCTGGACTCACCAGAACCACCTGCCTGACAGGCCAAAATCAACAGCTGGCTATGAGAGAACCACCTGGCAGACAATCCGCAATAACCTGCCAGGCATGCAGGAACCACCTCTCAGACGTAAGAGAACCACGTGCCGGACACGCTGGAACCACGTCCTGGACAGACTGGAACCACCTGCCGGACATGCCTGGACCACCTGCCGAGCACGCCGGAACCACCTGCTCGACTCGCAGGACCCATGTGCCAGACACGCCAAAACGAACTGCCGGCTACACCAGAACCACTTACCGGACACTCCGGAATAACCTGCCCGGCATGCCAGAACCACCTCTCAGAAGTGCCAGAAGCACGTGCTGGACATGCCGGAACAACCTATCGGACAGAACGGAACAACCTGCCGGACACACCAAAATCACCTGCGGGCTACGCCAGAACCACTTGGAGGACTCTCCGGGAAAACCTGCCGGGCATGCTGGAACCACCTCTCAGACGTGCCTGAACCACGTGGCGGACACTCCGGAAACGCATGTCGGGCCGGCCGGAACCACCTCTCAGACGTGCCAGAACCTCAGGCCGGACACCCCAGAACCACCTGCTGGACAGACCGGAAACACCTGCCGGACACGCCGGAACCACATGTTCGACTCGCTGGAACCACATTCTGGACATGGCAAAATCACCTGCCGCCTATGCCAGAACCGCTTGGCGAACACTCCGGAATCACCTGTCAGGCATGCCGGAACCACCTCTCAGACATGCCAGAACCACATGCCAATGACACCGGAAGCACCTGCCGAGCATGAGGGAAGCACCTGCTCGACTCGCCAGAACCACCTGTCGGACACGCCAAAATCACCTGCCGGCTACGCCACAGCCAGTTGGTGAACACTCCGGAAACACCTGCCGGGCTGGCTGGAGCCACCTGCCAGTCACGCCAACATCACCTGCCAGCTACGCCAGAACCACTTGGCGGAGACTCCAGAAACACCTGTTGGGCCAGCCGGAACCACCTCTCAGACGTGCCAAAACCATGTGCCTGAGATGCTGGAACCACACCCCGAACAGACCGAAACCACCTGCCAGACCCAACTGAACCACCTGCCGAGCACGCAGGAACAACCTGCTCGACTCGCCGGAACCACCTGCCGGGCGCAGCGGAAGCACCTGCCGAGCGCGCCGGAGCCACCTGCTCGCCTCGCCGGAACCACCTGCCGGGCGCAGCGGAAGCACCTGCCGGGCGCGCCGGAGCCACCTGCTCGGCTCGCCGGAACCACCTGCCGGGCCCTAACCCTAACCCTAACCCTAACCCTATCCCCAAACCCTAACCCTAACCCTAACCCCTAACCCTAAGCCTAACCCTAAACCCTAACCCAACCGTAACCCTAACCCTAACCCTACCCCTAACCCTAACCCCTAACCCCAAACCCTAAACCCTAACCCTAACCGTAACCCTAACCCTATCCCTAACCCTAACCTGACGGACAGGCTGGAACCAGCTGCTCAACTCGCCGGAACCACCTGCCAGACATGCCAGAACCACCTGCCGAGCACGCCGGAGCCACCTGCTGGACTCACCAGAACCACCTGCCTGACAGGCCAAAATCAACAGCTGGCTAGGAGAGAACCACCTGGCAGACAATCCGCAATAACCTGCCAGGCATGCAGGAACCACCTCTCAGACGTAAGAGAACCACGTGCCGGACACGCTGGAACCACGTCCTGGACAGACTGGAACCACCTGCCGGACATGCCTGGACCACCTGCCGAGCACGCCGGAACCACCTGCTCGACTCGCAGGACCCATGTGCCAGACACGCCAAAACGAACTGCCGGCTACACCAGAACCACTTACCGGACACTCCGGAATAACCTGCCCGGCATGCCAGAACCACCTCTCAGAAGTGCCAGAAGCACGTGCTGGACATGCCGGAACAACCTATCGGACAGAACGGAACAACCTGCCGGACACACCAAAATCACCTGCGGGCTACGCCAGAACCACTTGGAGGACTCTCCGGGAAAACCTGCCGGGCATGCTGGAACCACCTCTCAGACGTGCCTGAACCACGTGGCGGACACTCCGGAAACGCATGTCGGGCCGGCCGGAACTACCTCTCAGACGTGCCAGAACCTCAGGCCGGACACCCCAGAACCACCTGCTGGACAGACCGGAAACACCTGCCGGACACGCCGGAACCACATGTTCGACTCGCTGGAACCACATTCTGGACATGGCAAAATCACCTGCCGCCTATGCCAGAACCGCTTGGCGAACACTCCGGAATCACCTGTCAGGCATGCCGGAACCACCTCTCAGACATGCCAGAACCACATGCCAATGACACCGGAAGCACCTGCCGAGCATGCCGGAAGCACCTGCTCGACTCGCCAGAACCACCTGTCGGACACGCCAAAATCACCTGCCGGCTACGCCACAGCCAGTTGGTGAACACTCCGGAAACACCTGCCGGGCTGGCTGGAGCCACCTGCCAGTCACGCCAACATCACCTGCCAGCTACGCCAGAACCACTTGGCGGAGACTCCAGAAACACCTGTTGGGCCAGCCGGAACCACCTCTCAGACGTGCCAAAACCATGTGCCTGAGATGCTGGAACCACACCCCGAACAGACCGAAACCACCTGCCAGACCCAACTGAACCACCTGCCGAGCACGCAGGAACAACCTGCTCGACTCGCCGGAACCACCTGCCGGGCGCAGCGGAAGCACCTGCTGAGCGCGCCGGAGCCACCTGCTCGCCTCGCCGGAACCACCTGCCGGGCGCAGCGGAAGCACCTGCCGGGCGCGCCGGAGCCACCTGCTCGGCTCGCCGGAACCACCTGCCGGGCCCTAACCCTAACCCTAACCCTAACCCTATCCCCAAACCCTAACCCTAACCCTAACCCCTAACCCTAAGCCTAACCCTAAACCCTAACCCAACCGTAACCCTAACCCTAACCCTACCCCTAACCCTAACCCCTAACCCCAAACCCTAAACCCTAACCCTAACCGTAACCCTAACCCTATCCCTAACCCTAACCTGACGGACAGGCTGGAACCAGCTGCTCAACTCGCCGGAACCACCTGCCAGACATGCCAGAACCACCTGCCGAGCACGCCGGAGCCACCTGCTGGACTCACCAGAACCACCTGCCTGACAGGCCAAAATCAACAGCTGGCTAGGAGAGAACCACCTGGCAGACAATCCGCAATAACCTGCCAGGCATGCAGGAACCACCTCTCAGACGTAAGAGAACCACGTGCCGGACACGCTGGAACCACGTCCTGGACAGACTGGAACCACCTGCCGGACATGCCTGGACCACCTGCCGAGCACGCCGGAACCACCTGCTCGACTCGCAGGACCCATGTGCCAGACACGCCAAAACGAACTGCCGGCTACACCAGAACCACTTACCGGACACTCCGGAATAACCTGCCCGGCATGCCAGAACCACCTCTCAGAAGTGCCAGAAGCACGTGCTGGACATGCCGGAACAACCTATCGGACAGAACGGAACAACCTGCCGGACACACCAAAATCACCTGCGGGCTACGCCAGAACCACTTGGAGGACTCTCCGGGAAAACCTGCCGGGCATGCTGGAACCACCTCTCAGACGTGCCTGAACCACGTGGCGGACACTCCGGAAACGCATGTCGGGCCGGCCGGAACCACCTCTCAGACGTGCCAGAACCTCAGGCCGGACACCCCAGAACCACCTGCTGGACAGACCGGAAACACCTGCCGGACACGCCGGAACCACATGTTCGACTCGCTGGAACCACATTCTGGACATGGCAAAATCACCTGCCGCCTATGCCAGAACCGCTTGGCGAACACTCCGGAATCACCTGTCAGGCATGCCGGAACCACCTCTCAGACATGCCAGAACCACATGCCAATGACACCGGAAGCACCTGCCGAGCATGCCGGAAGCACCTGCTCGACTCGCCAGAACCACCTGTCGGACACGCCAAAATCACCTGCCGGCTACGCCACAGCCAGTTGGTGAACACTCCGGAAACACCTGCCGGGCTGGCTGGAGCCACCTGCCAGTCACGCCAACATCACCTGCCAGCTACGCCAGAACCACTTGGCGGAGACTCCAGAAACACCTGTTGGGCCAGCCGGAACCACCTCTCAGACGTGCCAAAACCATGTGCCTGAGATGCTGGAACCACACCCCGAACAGACCGAAACGACCTGCCAGACACAACTGAACCACCTGCCGAGCACGCAGGAACAACCTGCTCGACTCGCCGGAACCACCTGCCGGGCGCAGCGGAAGCACCTGCCGAGCGCGCCGGAGCCACCTGCTCGCCTCGCCGGAACCACCTGCCGGGCGCAGCGGAAGCACCTGCCGGGCGCGCCGGAGCCACCTGCTCGGCTCGCCGGAACCACCTGCCGGGCCCTAACCCTAACCCTAACCCTAACCCTATCCCCAAACCCTAACCCTAACCCTAACCCCTAACCCTAAGCCTAACCCTAAACCCTAACCCAACCGTAACCCTAACCCTAACCCTACCCCTAACCCTAACCCCTAACCCCAAACCCTAAACCCTAACCCTAACCGTAGCCCTAACCCTATCCCTAACCCTAACCTGACGGACAGGCTGGAACCAGCTGCTCAACTCGCCGGAACCACCTGCCAGACATGCCAGAACCACCTGCCGAGCACGCCGGAGCCACCTGCTGGACTCACCAGAACCACCTGCCTGACAGGCCAAAATCAACAGCTGGCTATGAGAGAACCACCTGGCAGACAATCCGCAATAACCTGCCAGGCATGCAGGAACCACCTCTCAGACGTAAGAGAACCACGTGCCGGACACGCTGGAACCACGTCCTGGACAGACTGGAACCACCTGCCGGACATGCCTGGACCACCTGCCGAGCACGCCGGAACCACCTGCTCGACTCGCAGGACCCATGTGCCAGACACGCCAAAACGAACTGCCGGCTACACCAGAACCACTTACCGGACACTCCGGAATAACCTGCCCGGCATGCCAGAACCACCTCTCAGAAGTGCCAGAAGCACGTGCTGGACATGCCGGAACAACCTATCGGACAGAACGGAACAACCTGCCGGACACACCAAAATCACCTGCGGGCTACGCCAGAACCACTTGGAGGACTCTCCGGGAAAACCTGCCGGGCATGCTGGAACCACCTCTCAGACGTGCCTGAACCACGTGGCGGACACTCCGGAAACGCATGTCGGGCCGGCCGGAACCACCTCTCAGACGTGCCAGAACCTCAGGCCGGACACCCCAGAACCACCTGCTGGACAGACCGGAAACACCTGCCGGACACGCCGGAACCACATGTTCGACTCGCTGGAACCACATTCTGGACATGGCAAAATCACCTGCCGCCTATGCCAGAACCGCTTGGCGAACACTCCGGAATCACCTGTCAGGCATGCCGGAACCACCTCTCAGACATGCCAGAACCACATGCCAATGACACCGGAAGCACCTGCCGAGCATGCGGGAAGCACCTGCTCGACTCGCCAGAACCACCTGTCGGACACGCCAAAATCACCTGCCGGCTACGCCACAGCCAGTTGGTGAACACTCCGGAAACACCTGCCGGGCTGGCTGGAGCCACCTGCCAGTCACGCCAACATCACCTGCCAGCTACGCCAGAACCACTTGGCGGAGACTCCAGAAACACCTGTTGGGCCAGCCGGAACCACCTCTCAGACGTGCCAAAACCATGTGCCTGAGATGCTGGAACCACACCCCGAACAGACCGAAACGACCTGCCAGACACAACTGAACCACCTGCCGAGCACGCAGGAACAACCTGCTCAACTCGCCGGAACCACCTGCCGGGCGCAGCGGAAGCACCTGCCGAGCGCGCCGGAGCCACCTGCTCGCCTCGCCGGAACCACCTGCCGGGCGCAGCGGAAGCACCTGCCGGGCGCGCCGGAGCCACCTGCTCGGCTCGCCGGAACCACCTGCCGGGCCCTAACCCTAACCCTAACCCTAACCCTATCCCCAAACCCTAACCCTAACCCTAACCCCTAACCCTAAGCCTAACCCTAAACCCTAACCCAACCGTAACCCTAACCCTAACCCTAACCCTAACCCCTAACCCTAAGCCTAACCCTAAACCCTAACCCAAGCGTAACCCTAACCCTAACCCTAACCCTACCCCTAACCCTAACCCCTAACCCCAAACCCTATCCCTAACCCTAACCTGACGGACAGGCTGGAACCTGCTGCTCAACTCGCCGGAACCACCTGCCAGACATGCCAGAACCACCTGCCGAGCACGCCGGAGCCACCTTCTGGACTCACCAGAACCACCTGCCTGACAGGCCAAAATCAACAGCTGGCTAGGAGAGAACCACCTGGCAGACAATCCGCAATAACCTGCCAGGCATGCAGGAACCACCTCTCAGACGTAAGAGAACCACGTGCCGGACACGCTGGAACCACGTCCTGGACAGACTGGAACCACCTGCCGGACATGCCTGGACCACCTGCCGAGCACGCCGGAACCACCTGCTCGACTCGCAGGACCCATGTGCCAGACACGCCAAAACGAACTGCCGGCTACACCAGAACCACTTACCGGACACTCCGGAATAACCTGCCCGGCATGCCAGAACCACCTCTCAGAAGTGCCAGAAGCACGTGCTGGACATGCCGGAACAACCTATCGGACAGAATGGAACAACCTGCCGGACACACCAAAATCACCTGCGGGCTACGCCAGAACCACTTGGAGGACTCTCCGGGAAAACCTGCCGGGCATGCTGGAACCACCTCTCAGACGTGCCTGAACCACGTGGCGGACACTCCGGAAACGCATGTCGGGCCGGCCGGAACCACCTCTCAGACGTGCCAGAACCTCAGGCCGGACACCCCAGAACCACCTGCTGGACAGACCGGAAACACCTGCCGGACACGCCGGAACCACATGTTCGACTCGCTGGAACCACATTCTGGACATGGCAAAATCACCTGCCGCCTATGCCAGAACCGCTTGGCGAACACTCCGGAATCACCTGTCAGGCATGCCGGAACCACCTCTCAGACATGCCAGAACCACATGCCAATGACACCGGAAGCACCTGCCGAGCATGCCGGAAGCACCTGCTCGACTCGCCAGAACCACCTGTCGGACACGCCAAAATCACCTGCCGGCTACGCCACAGCCAGTTGGTGAACACTCCGGAAACACCTGCCGGGCTGGCTGGAGCCACCTGCCAGTCACGCCAACATCACCTGCCAGCTACGCCAGAACCACTTGGCGGAGACTCCAGAAACACCTGTTGGGCCAGCCGGAACCACCTCTCAGACGTGCCAAAACCATGTGCCTGAGATGCTGGAACCACACCCCGAACAGACCGAAACCACCTGCCAGACCCAACTGAACCACCTGCCGAGCACGCAGGAACAACCTGCTCGACTCGCCGGAACCACCTGCCGGGCGCAGCGGAAGCACCTGCCGAGCGCGCCGGAGCCACCTGCTCGCCTCGCCGGAACCACCTGCCGGGCGCAGCGGAAGCACCTGCCGGGCGCGCCGGAGCCACCTGCTCGGCTCGCCGGAACCACCTGCCGGGCCCTAACCCTAACCCTAACCCTAACCCTATCCCCAAACCCTAACCCTAACCCTAACCCCTAACCCTAAGCCTAACCCTAAACCCTAACCCAACCGTAACCCTAACCCTAACCCTACCCCTAACCCTAACCCCTAACCCCAAACCCTAAACCCTAACCCTAACCGTAACCCTAACCCTATCCCTAACCCTAACCTGACGGACAGGCTGGAACCAGCTGCTCAACTCGCCGGAACCACCTGCCAGACATGCCAGAACCACCTGCCGAGCACGCCGGAGCCACCTGCTGGACTCACCAGAACCACCTGCCTGACAGGCCAAAATCAACAGCTGGCTAGGAGAGAACCACCTGGCAGACAATCCGCAATAACCTGCCAGGCATGCAGGAACCACCTCTCAGACGTAAGAGAACCACGTGCCGGACACGCTGGAACCACGTCCTGGACAGACTGGAACCACCTGCCGGACATGCCTGGACCACCTGCCGAGCACGCCGGAACCACCTGCTCGACTCGCAGGACCCATGTGCCAGACACGCCAAAACGAACTGCCGGCTACACCAGAACCACTTACCGGACACTCCGGAATAACCTGCCCGGCATGCCAGAACCACCTCTCAGAAGTGCCAGAAGCACGTGCTGGACATGCCGGAACAACCTATCGGACAGAACGGAACAACCTGCCGGACACACCAAAATCACCTGCGGGCTACGCCAGAACCACTTGGAGGACTCTCCGGGAAAACCTGCCGGGCATGCTGGAACCACCTCTCAGACGTGCCTGAACCACGTGGCGGACACTCCGGAAACGCATGTCGGGCCGGCCGGAACCACCTCTCAGACGTGCCAGAACCTCAGGCCGGACACCCCAGAACCACCTGCTGGACAGACCGGAAACACCTGCCGGACACGCCGGAACCACATGTTCGACTCGCTGGAACCACATTCTGGACATGGCAAAATCACCTGCCGCCTATGCCAGAACCGCTTGGCGAACACTCCGGAATCACCTGTCAGGCATGCCGGAACCACCTCTCAGACATGCCAGAACCACATGCCAATGACACCGGAAGCACCTGCCGAGCATGCCGGAAGCACCTGCTCGACTCGCCAGAACCACCTGTCGGACACGCCAAAATCACCTGCCGGCTACGCCACAGCCAGTTGGTGAACACTCCGGAAACACCTGCCGGGCTGGCTGGAGCCACCTGCCAGTCACGCCAACATCACCTGCCAGCTACGCCAGAACCACTTGGCGGAGACTCCAGAAACACCTGTTGGGCCAGCCGGAACCACCTCTCAGACGTGCCAAAACCATGTGCCTGAGATGCTGGAACCACACCCCGAACAGACCGAAACGACCTGCCAGACACAACTGAACCACCTGCCGAGCACGCAGGAACAACCTGCTCGACTCGCCGGAACCACCTGCCGGGCGCAGCGGAAGCACCTGCCGAGCGCGCCGGAGCCACCTGCTCGCCTCGCCGGAACCACCTGCCGGGCGCAGCGGAAGCACCTGCCGGGCGCGCCGGAGCCACCTGCTCGGCTCGCCGGAACCACCTGCCGGGCCCTAACCCTAACCCTAACCCTAACCCTATCCCCAAACCCTAACCCTAACCCTAACCCCTAACCCTAAGCCTAACCCTAAACCCTAACCCAACCGTAACCCTAACCCTAACCCTACCCCTAACCCTAACCCCTAACCCCAAACCCTAAACCCTAACCCTAACCGTAACCCTAACCCTATCCCTAACCCTAACCTGACGGACAGGCTGGAACCAGCTGCTCAACTCGCCGGAACCACCTGCCAGACATGCCAGAACCACCTGCCGAGCACGCCGGAGCCACCTGCTGGACTCACCAGAACCACCTGCCTGACAGGCCAAAATCAACAGCTGGCTAGGAGAGAACCACCTGGCAGACAATCCGCAATAACCTGCCAGGCATGCAGGAACCACCTCTCAGACGTAAGAGAACCACGTGCCGGACACGCTGGAACCACGTCCTGGACAGACTGGAACCACCTGCCGGACATGCCTGGACCACCTGCCGAGCACGCCGGAACCACCTGCTCGACTCGCAGGACCCATGTGCCAGACACGCCAAAACGAACTGCCGGCTACACCAGAACCACTTACCGGACACTCCGGAATAACCTGCCCGGCATGCCAGAACCACCTCTCAGAAGTGCCAGAAGCACGTGCTGGACATGCCGGAACAACCTATCGGACAGAACGGAACAACCTGCCGGACACACCAAAATCACCTGCGGGCTACGCCAGAACCACTTGGAGGACTCTCCGGGAAAACCTGCCGGGCATGCTGGAACCACCTCTCAGACGTGCCTGAACCACGTGGCGGACACTCCGGAAACGCATGTCGGGCCGGCCGGAACCACCTCTCAGACGTGCCAGAACCTCATGCCGGACACCCCAGAACCACCTGCTGGACAGACCGGAAACACCTGCCGGACACGCCGGAACCACATGTTCGACTCGCTGGAACCACATTCTGGACATGGCAAAATCACCTGCCGCCTATGCCAGAACCGCTTGGCGAACACTCCGGAATCACCTGTCAGGCATGCCGGAACCACCTCTCAGACATGCCAGAACCACATGCCAATGACACCGGAAGCACCTGCCGAGCATGCGGGAAGCACCTGCTCGACTCGCCAGAACCACCTGTCGGACACGCCAAAATCACCTGCCGGCTACGCCACAGCCAGTTGGTGAACACTCCGGAAACACCTGCCGGGCTGGCTGGAGCCACCTGCCAGTCACGCCAACATCACCTGCCAGCTACGCCAGAACCACTTGGCGGAGACTCCAGAAACACCTGTTGGGCCAGCCGGAACCACCTCTCAGACGTGCCAAAACCATGTGCCTGAGATGCTGGAACCACACCCCGAACAGACCGAAACGACCTGCCAGACACAACTGAACCACCTGCCGAGCACGCAGGAACAACCTGCTCGACTCGCCGGAACCACCTGCCGGGCGCAGCGGAAGCACCTGCCGAGCGCGCCGGAGCCACCTGCTCGCCTCGCCGGAACCACCTGCCGGGCGCAGCGGAAGCACCTGCCGGGCGCGCCGGAGCCACCTGCTCGGCTCGCCGGAACCACCTGCCGGGCCCTAACCCTAACCCTAACCCTAACCCTATCCCCAAACCCTAACCCTAACCCTAACCCCTAACCCTAAGCCTAACCCTAAACCCTAACCCAACCGTAACCCTAACCCTAACCCTACCCCTAACCCTAACCCCTAACCCCAAACCCTAAACCCTAACCCTAACCGTAACCCTAACCCTATCCCTAACCCTAACCTGACGGACAGGCTGGAACCAGCTGCTCAACTCGCCGGAACCACCTGCCAGACATGCCAGAACCACCTGCCGAGCACGCCGGAGCCACCTGCTGGACTCACCAGAACCACCTGCCTGACAGGCCAAAATCAACAGCTGGCTAGGAGAGAACCACCTGGCAGACAATCCGCAATAACCTGCCAGGCATGCAGGAACCACCTCTCAGACGTAAGAGAACCACGTGCCGGACACGCTGGAACCACGTCCTGGACAGACTGGAACCACCTGCCGGACATGCCTGGACCACCTGCCGAGCACGCCGGAACCACCTGCTCGACTCGCAGGACCCATGTGCCAGACACGCCAAAACGAACTGCCGGCTACACCAGAACCACTTACCGGACACTCCGGAATAACCTGCCCGGCATGCCAGAACCACCTCTCAGAAGTGCCAGAAGCACGTGCTGGACATGCCGGAACAACCTATCGGACAGAACGGAACAACCTGCCGGACACACCAAAATCACCTGCGGGCTACGCCAGAACCACTTGGAGGACTCTCCGGGAAAACCTGCCGGGCATGCTGGAACCACCTCTCAGACGTGCCTGAACCACGTGGCGGACACTCCGGAAACGCATGTCGGGCCGGCCGGAACCACCTCTCAGACGTGCCAGAACCTCATGCCGGACACCCCAGAACCACCTGCTGGACAGACCGGAAACACCTGCCGGACACGCCGGAACCACATGTTCGACTCGCTGGAACCACATTCTGGACATGGCAAAATCACCTGCCGCCTATGCCAGAACCGCTTGGCGAACACTCCGGAATCACCTGTCAGGCATGCCGGAACCACCTCTCAGACATGCCAGAACCACATGCCAATGACACCGGAAGCACCTGCCGAGCATGAGGGAAGCACCTGCTCGACTCGCCAGAACCACCTGTCGGACACGCCAAAATCACCTGCCGGCTACGCCACAGCCAGTTGGTGAACACTCCGGAAACACCTGCCGGGCTGGCTGGAGCCACCTGCCAGTCACGCCAACATCACCTGCCAGCTACGCCAGAACCACTTGGCGGAGACTCCAGAAACACCTGTTGGGCCAGCCGGAACCACCTCTCAGACGTGCCAAAACCATGTGCCTGAGATGCTGGAACCACACCCCGAACAGACCGAAACGACCTGCCAGACCCAACTGAACCACCTGCCGAGCACGCAGGAACAACCTGCTCGACTCGCCGGAACCACCTGCCGGGCGCAGCGGAAGCACCTGCCGAGCGCGCCGGAGCCACCTGCTCGCCTCGCCGGAACCACCTGCCGGGCGCAGCGGAAGCACCTGCCGGGCGCGCCGGAGCCACCTGCTCGGCTCGCCGGAACCACCTGCCGGGCCCTAACCCTAACCCTAACCCTAACCCTATCCCCAAACCCTAACCCTAACCCTAACCCCTAACCCTAAGCCTAACCCTAAACCCTAACCCAACCGTAACCCTAACCCTAACCCTACCCCTAACCCTAACCCCTAACCCCAAACCCTAAACCCTAACCCTAACCGTAACCCTAACCCTATCCCTAACCCTAACCTGACGGACAGGCTGGAACCAGCTGCTCAACTCGCCGGAACCACCTGCCAGACATGCCAGAACCACCTGCCGAGCACGCCGGAGCCACCTGCTGGACTCACCAGAACCACCTGCCTGACAGGCCAAAATCAACAGCTGGCTAGGAGAGAACCACCTGGCAGACAATCCGCAATAACCTGCCAGGCATGCAGGAACCACCTCTCAGACGTAAGAGAACCACGTGCCGGACACGCTGGAACCACGTCCTGGACAGACTGGAACCACCTGCCGGACATGCCTGGACCACCTGCCGAGCACGCCGGAACCACCTGCTCGACTCGCAGGACCCATGTGCCAGACACGCCAAAACGAACTGCCGGCTACACCAGAACCACTTACCGGACACTCCGGAATAACCTGCCCGGCATGCCAGAACCACCTCTCAGAAGTGCCAGAAGCACGTGCTGGACATGCCGGAACAACCTATCGGACAGAACGGAACAACCTGCCGGACACACCAAAATCACCTGCGGGCTACGCCAGAACCACTTGGAGGACTCTCCGGGAAAACCTGCCGGGCATGCTGGAACCACCTCTCAGACGTGCCTGAACCACGTGGCGGACACTCCGGAAACGCATGTCGGGCCGGCCGGAACCACCTCTCAGACGTGCCAGAACCTCAGGCCGGACACCCCAGAACCACCTGCTGGACAGACCGGAAACACCTGCCGGACACGCCGGAACCACATGTTCGACTCGCTGGAACCACATTCTGGACATGGCAAAATCACCTGCCGCCTATGCCAGAACCGCTTGGCGAACACTCCGGAATCACCTGTCAGGCATGCCGGAACCACCTCTCAGACATGCCAGAACCACATGCCAATGACACCGGAAGCACCTGCCGAGCATGCGGGAAGCACCTGCTCGACTCGCCAGAACCACCTGTCGGACACGCCAAAATCACCTGCCGGCTACGCCACAGCCAGTTGGTGAACACTCCGGAAACACCTGCCGGGCTGGCTGGAGCCACCTGCCAGTCACGCCAACATCACCTGCCAGCTACGCCAGAACCACTTGGCGGAGACTCCAGAAACACCTGTTGGGCCAGCCGGAACCACCTCTCAGACGTGCCAAAACCATGTGCCTGAGATGCTGGAACCACACCCCGAACAGACCGAAACGACCTGCCAGACACAACTGAACCACCTGCCGAGCACGCAGGAACAACCTGCTCGACTCGCCGGAACCACCTGCCGGGCGCAGCGGAAGCACCTGCCGAGCGCGCCGGAGCCACCTGCTCGCCTCGCCGGAACCACCTGCCGGGCGCAGCGGAAGCACCTGCCGGGCGCACCGGAGCCACCTGCTCGGCTCGCCGGAACCACCTGCCGGGCCCTAACCCTAACCCTAACCCTAACCCTATCCCCAAACCCTAACCCTAACCCTAACCCCTAACCCTAAGCCTAACCCTAAACCCTAACCCAACCGTAACCCTAACCCTAACCCTACCCCTAACCCTAACCCCTAACCCCAAACCCTAAACCCTAACCCTAACCGTAACCCTAACCCTATCCCTAACCCTAACCTGACGGACAGGCTGGAACCAGCTGCTCAACTCGCCGGAACCACCTGCCAGACATGCCAGAACCACCTGCCGAGCACGCCGGAGCCACCTGCTGGACTCACCAGAACCACCTGCCTGACAGGCCAAAATCAACAGCTGGCTATGAGAGAACCACCTGGCAGACAATCCGCAATAACCTGCCAGGCATGCAGGAACCACCTCTCAGACGTAAGAGAACCACGTGCCGGACACGCTGGAACCACGTCCTGGACAGACTGGAACCACCTGCCGGACATGCCTGGACCACCTGCCGAGCACGCCGGAACCACCTGCTCGACTCGCAGGACCCATGTGCCAGACACGCCAAAACGAACTGCCGGCTACACCAGAACCACTTACCGGACACTCCGGAATAACCTGCCCGGCATGCCAGAACCACCTCTCAGAAGTGCCAGAAGCACGTGCTGGACATGCCGGAACAACCTATCGGACAGAACGGAACAACCTGCCGGACACACCAAAATCACCTGCGGGCTACGCCAGAACCACTTGGAGGACTCTCCGGGAAAACCTGCCGGGCATGCTGGAACCACCTCTCAGACGTGCCTGAACCACGTGGCGGACACTCCGGAAACGCATGTCGGGCCGGCCGGAACCACCTCTCAGACGTGCCAGAACCTCATGCCGGACACCCCAGAACCACCTGCTGGACAGACCGGAAACACCTGCCGGACACGCCGGAACCACATGTTCGACTCGCTGGAACCACATTCTGGACATGGCAAAATCACCTGCCGCCTATGCCAGAACCGCTTGGCGAACACTCCGGAATCACCTGTCAGGCATGCCGGAACCACCTCTCAGACATGCCAGAACCACATGCCAATGACACCGGAAGCACCTGCCGAGCATGCCGGAAGCACCTGCTCGACTCGCCAGAACCACCTGTCGGACACGCCAAAATCACCTGCCGGCTACGCCACAGCCAGTTGGTGAACACTCCGGAAACACCTGCCGGGCTGGCTGGAGCCACCTGCCAGTCACGCCAACATCACCTGCCAGCTACGCCAGAACCACTTGGCGGAGACTCCAGAAACACCTGTTGGGCCAGCCGGAACCACCTCTCAGACGTGCCAAAACCATGTGCCTGAGATGCTGGAACCACACCCCGAACAGACCGAAACGACCTGCCAGACACAACTGAACCACCTGCCGAGCACGCAGGAACAACCTGCTCGACTCGCCGGAACAACCTGCCGGGCGCAGCGGAAGCACCTGCCGAGCGCGCCGGAGCCACCTGCTCGCCTCGCCGGAACCACCTGCCGGGCGCAGCGGAAGCACCTGCCGGGCGCGCCGGAGCCACCTGCTCGGCTCGCCGGAACCACCTGCCGGGCCCTAACCCTAACCCTAACCCTAACCCTATCCCCAAACCCTAACCCTAACCCTAACCCCTAACCCTAAGCCTAACCCTAAACCCTAACCCAACCGTAACCCTAACCCTAACCCTACCCCTAACCCTAACCCCTAACCCCAAACCCTAAACCCTAACCCTAACCGTAACCCTAACCCTATCCCTAACCCTAACCTGACGGACAGGCTGGAACCAGCTGCTCAACTCGCCGGAACCACCTGCCAGACATGCCAGAACCACCTGCCGAGCACGCCGGAGCCACCTGCTGGACTCACCAGAACCACCTGCCTGACAGGCCAAAATCAACAGCTGGCTATGAGAGAACCACCTGGCAGACAATCCGCAATAACCTGCCAGGCATGCAGGAACCACCTCTCAGACGTAAGAGAACCACGTGCCGGACACGCTGGAACCACGTCCTGGACAGACTGGAACCACCTGCCGGACATGCCTGGACCACCTGCCGAGCACGCCGGAACCACCTGCTCGACTCGCAGGACCCATGTGCCAGACACGCCAAAACGAACTGCCGGCTACACCAGAACCACTTACCGGACACTCCGGAATAACCTGCCCGGCATGCCAGAACCACCTCTCAGAAGTGCCAGAAGCACGTGCTGGACATGCCGGAACAACCTATCGGACAGAACGGAACAACCTGCCGGACACACCAAAATCACCTGCGGGCTACGCCAGAACCACTTGGAGGACTCTCCGGGAAAACCTGCCGGGCATGCTGGAACCACCTCTCAGACGTGCCTGAACCACGTGGCGGACACTCCGGAAACGCATGTCGGGCCGGCCGGAACCACCTCTCAGACGTGCCAGAACCTCATGCCGGACACCCCAGAACCACCTGCTGGACAGACCGGAAACACCTGCCGGACACGCCGGAACCACATGTTCGACTCGCTGGAACCACATTCTGGACATGGCAAAATCACCTGCCGCCTATGCCAGAACCGCTTGGCGAACACTCCGGAATCACCTGTCAGGCATGCCGGAACCACCTCTCAGACATGCCAGAACCACATGCCAATGACACCGGAAGCACCTGCCGAGCATGAGGGAAGCACCTGCTCGACTCGCCAGAACCACCTGTCGGACACGCCAAAATCACCTGCCGGCTACGCCACAGCCAGTTGGTGAACACTCCGGAAACACCTGCCGGGCTGGCTGGAGCCACCTGCCAGTCACGCCAACATCACCTGCCAGCTACGCCAGAACCACTTGGCGGAGACTCCAGAAACACCTGTTGGGCCAGCCGGAACCACCTCTCAGACGTGCCAAAACCATGTGCCTGAGATGCTGGAACCACACCCCGAACAGACCGAAACCACCTGCCAGACCCAACTGAACCACCTGCCGAGCACGCAGGAACAACCTGCTCGACTCGCCGGAACCACCTGCCGGGCGCAGCGGAAGCACCTGCCGAGCGCGCCGGAGCCACCTGCTCGCCTCGCCGGAACCACCTGCCGGGCGCAGCGGAAGCACCTGCCGGGCGCGCCGGAGCCACCTGCTCGGCTCGCCGGAACCACCTGCCGGGCCCTAACCCTAACCCTAACCCTAACCCTATCCCCAAACCCTAACCCTAACCCTAACCCCTAACCCTAAGCCTAACCCTAAACCCTAACCCAACCGTAACCCTAACCCTAACCCTACCCCTAACCCTAACCCCTAACCCCAAACCCTAAACCCTAACCCTAACCGTAACCCTAACCCTATCCCTAACCCTAACCTGACGGACAGGCTGGAACCAGCTGCTCAACTCGCCGGAACCACCTGCCAGACATGCCAGAACCACCTGCCGAGCACGCCGGAGCCACCTGCTGGACTCACCAGAACCACCTGCCTGACAGGCCAAAATCAACAGCTGGCTATGAGAGAACCACCTGGCAGACAATCCGCAATAACCTGCCAGGCATGCAGGAACCACCTCTCAGACGTAAGAGAACCACGTGCCGGACACGCTGGAACCACGTCCTGGACAGACTGGAACCACCTGCCAGACATGCCTGGACCACCTGCCGAGCACGCCGGAACCACCTGCTCGACTCGCAGGACCCATGTGCCAGACACGCCAAAACGAACTGCCGGCTACACCAGAACCACTTACCGGACACTCCGGAATAACCTGCCCGGCATGCCAGAACCACCTCTCAGAAGTGCCAGAAGCACGTGCTGGACATGCCGGAACAACCTATCGGACAGAACGGAACAACCTGCCGGACACACCAAAATCACCTGCGGGCTACGCCAGAACCACTTGGAGGACTCTCCGGGAAAACCTGCCGGGCATGCTGGAACCACCTCTCAGACGTGCCTGAACCACGTGGCGGACACTCCGGAAACGCATGTCGGGCCGGCCGGAACCACCTCTCAGACGTGCCAGAACCTCAGGCCGGACACCCCAGAACCACCTGCTGGACAGACCGGAAACACCTGCCGGACACGCCGGAACCACATGTTCGACTCGCTGGAACCACATTCTGGACATGGCAAAATCACCTGCCGCCTATGCCAGAACCGCTTGGCGAACACTCCGGAATCACCTGTCAGGCATGCCGGAACCACCTCTCAGACATGCCAGAACCACATGCCAATGACACCGGAAGCACCTGCCGAGCATGAGGGAAGCACCTGCTCGACTCGCCAGAACCACCTGTCGGACACGCCAAAATCACCTGCCGGCTACGCCACAGCCAGTTGGTGAACACTCCGGAAACACCTGCCGGGCTGGCTGGAGCCACCTGCCAGTCACGCCAACATCACCTGCCAGCTACGCCAGAACCACTTGGCGGAGACTCCAGAAACACCTGTTGGGCCAGCCGGAACCACCTCTCAGACGTGCCAAAACCATGTGCCTGAGATGCTGGAACCACACCCCGAACAGACCGAAACGACCTGCCAGACCCAACTGAACCACCTGCCGAGCACGCAGGAACAACCTGCTCGACTCGCCGGAACCACCTGCCAGGCGCAGCGGAAGCACCTGCCGAGCGCGCCGGAGCCACCTGCTCGCCTCGCCGGAACCACCTGCCGGGCGCAGCGGAAGCACCTGCCGGGCGCGCCGGAGCCACCTGCTCGGCTCGCCGGAACCACCTGCCGGGCCCTAACCCTAACCCTAACCCTAACCCTATCCCCAAACCCTAACCCTAACCCTAACCCCTAACCCTAAGCCTAACCCTAAACCCTAACCCAACCGTAACCCTAACCCTAACCCTACCCCTAACCCTAACCCCTAACCCCAAACCCTAAACCCTAACCCTAACCGTAACCCTAACCCTATCCCTAACCCTAACCTGACGGACAGGCTGGAACCAGCTGCTCAACTCGCCGGAACCACCTGCCAGACATGCCAGAACCACCTGCCGAGCACGCCGGAGCCACCTGCTGGACTCACCAGAACCACCTGCCTGACAGGCCAAAATCAACAGCTGGCTATGAGAGAACCACCTGGCAGACAATCCGCAATAACCTGCCAGGCATGCAGGAACCACCTCTCAGACGTAAGAGAACCACGTGCCGGACACGCTGGAACCACGTCCTGGACAGACTGGAACCACCTGCCGGACATGCCTGGACCACCTGCCGAGCACGCCGGAACCACCTGCTCGACTCGCAGGACCCATGTGCCAGACACGCCAAAACGAACTGCCGGCTACACCAGAACCACTTACCGGACACTCCGGAATAACCTGCCCGGCATGCCAGAACCACCTCTCAGAAGTGCCAGAAGCACGTGCTGGACATGCCGGAACAACCTATCGGACAGAACGGAACAACCTGCCGGACACACCAAAATCACCTGCGGGCTACGCCAGAACCACTTGGAGGACTCTCCGGGAAAACCTGCCGGGCATGCTGGAACCACCTCTCAGACGTGCCTGAACCACGTGGCGGACACTCCGGAAACGCATGTCGGGCCGGCCGGAACCACCTCTCAGACGTGCCAGAACCTCATGCCGGACACCCCAGAACCACCTGCTGGACAGACCGGAAACACCTGCCGGACACGCCGGAACCACATGTTCGACTCGCTGGAACCACATTCTGGACATGGCAAAATCACCTGCCGCCTATGCCAGAACCGCTTGGCGAACACTCCGGAATCACCTGTCAGGCATGCCGGAACCACCTCTCAGACATGCCAGAACCACATGCCAATGACACCGGAAGCACCTGCCGAGCATGAGGGAAGCACCTGCTCGACTCGCCAGAACCACCTGTCGGACACGCCAAAATCACCTGCCGGCTACGCCACAGCCAGTTGGTGAACACTCCGGAAACACCTGCCGGGCTGGCTGGAGCCACCTGCCAGTCACGCCAACATCACCTGCCAGCTACGCCAGAACCACTTGGCGGAGACTCCAGAAACACCTGTTGGGCCAGCCGGAACCACCTCTCAGACGTGCCAAAACCATGTGCCTGAGATGCTGGAACCACACCCCGAACAGACCGAAACCACCTGCCAGACCCAACTGAACCACCTGCCGAGCACGCAGGAACAACCTGCTCGACTCGCCGGAACCACCTGCCGGGCGCAGCGGAAGCACCTGCCGAGCGCGCCGGAGCCACCTGCTCGCCTCGCCGGAACCACCTGCCGGGCGCAGCGGAAGCACCTGCCGGGCGCGCCGGAGCCACCTGCTCGGCTCGCCGGAACCACCTGCCGGGCCCTAACCCTAACCCTAACCCTAACCCTATCCCCAAACCCTAACCCTAACCCTAACCCCTAACCCTAAGCCTAACCCTAAACCCTAACCCAACCGTAACCCTAACCCTAACCCTACCCCTAACCCTAACCCCTAACCCCAAACCCTAAACCCTAACCCTAACCGTAACCCTAACCCTATCCCTAACCCTAACCTGACGGACAGGCTGGAACCAGCTGCTCAACTCGCCGGAACCACCTGCCAGACATGCCAGAACCACCTGCCGAGCACGCCGGAGCCACCTGCTGGACTCACCAGAACCACCTGCCTGACAGGCCAAAATCAACAGCTGGCTATGAGAGAACCACCTGGCAGACAATCCGCAATAACCTGCCAGGCATGCAGGAACCACCTCTCAGACGTAAGAGAACCACGTGCCGGACACGCTGGAACCACGTCCTGGACAGACTGGAACCACCTGCCGGACATGCCTGGACCACCTGCCGAGCACGCCGGAACCACCTGCTCGACTCGCAGGACCCATGTGCCAGACACGCCAAAACGAACTGCCGGCTACACCAGAACCACTTACCGGACACTCCGGAATAACCTGCCCGGCATGCCAGAACCACCTCTCAGAAGTGCCAGAAGCACGTGCTGGACATGCCGGAACAACCTATCGGACAGAACGGAACAACCTGCCGGACACACCAAAATCACCTGCGGGCTACGCCAGAACCACTTGGAGGACTCTCCGGGAAAACCTGCCGGGCATGCTGGAACCACCTCTCAGACGTGCCTGAACCACGTGGCGGACACTCCGGAAACGCATGTCGGGCCGGCCGGAACCACCTCTCAGACGTGCCAGAACCTCATGCCGGACACCCCAGAACCACCTGCTGGACAGACCGGAAACACCTGCCGGACACGCCGGAACCACATGTTCGACTCGCTGGAACCACATTCTGGACATGGCAAAATCACCTGCCGCCTATGCCAGAACCGCTTGGCGAACACTCCGGAATCACCTGTCAGGCATGCCGGAACCACCTCTCAGACATGCCAGAACCACATGCCAATGACACCGGAAGCACCTGCCGAGCATGAGGGAAGCACCTGCTCGACTCGCCAGAACCACCTGTCGGACACGCCAAAATCACCTGCCGGCTACGCCACAGCCAGTTGGTGAACACTCCGGAAACACCTGCCGGGCTGGCTGGAGCCACCTGCCAGTCACGCCAACATCACCTGCCAGCTACGCCAGAACCACTTGGCGGAGACTCCAGAAACACCTGTTGGGCCAGCCGGAACCACCTCTCAGACGTGCCAAAACCATGTGCCTGAGATGCTGGAACCACACCCCGAACAGACCGAAACCACCTGCCAGACCCAACTGAACCACCTGCCGAGCACGCAGGAACAACCTGCTCGACTCGCCGGAACCACCTGCCGGGCGCAGCGGAAGCACCTGCCGAGCGCGCCGGAGCCACCTGCTCGCCTCGCCGGAACCACCTGCCGGGCGCAGCGGAAGCACCTGCCGGGCGCGCCGGAGCCACCTGCTCAGCTCGCCGGAACCACCTGCCGGGCCCTAACCCTAACCCTAACCCTAACCCTATCCCCAAACCCTAACCCTAACCCTAACCCCTAACCCTAAGCCTAACCCTAAACCCTAACCCAACCGTAACCCTAACCCTAACCCTACCCCTAACCCTAACCCCTAACCCCAAACCCTAAACCCTAACCCTAACCGTAACCCTAACCCTATCCCTAACCCTAACCTGACGGACAGGCTGGAACCAGCTGCTCAACTCGCCGGAACCACCTGCCAGACATGCCAGAACCACCTGCCGAGCACGCCGGAGCCACCTGCTGGACTCACCAGAACCACCTGCCTGACAGGCCAAAATCAACAGCTGGCTATGAGAGAACCACCTGGCAGACAATCCGCAATAACCTGCCAGGCATGCAGGAACCACCTCTCAGACGTAAGAGAACCACGTGCCGGACACGCTGGAACCACGTCCTGGACAGACTGGAACCACCTGCCGGACATGCCTGGACCACCTGCCGAGCACGCCGGAACCACCTGCTCGACTCGCAGGACCCATGTGCCAGACACGCCAAAACGAACTGCCGGCTACACCAGAACCACTTACCGGACACTCCGGAATAACCTGCCCGGCATGCCAGAACCACCTCTCAGAAGTGCCAGAAGCACGTGCTGGACATGCCGGAACAACCTATCGGACAGAACGGAACAACCTGCCGGACACACCAAAATCACCTGCGGGCTACGCCAGAACCACTTGGAGGACTCTCCGGGAAAACCTGCCGGGCATGCTGGAACCACCTCTCAGACGTGCCTGAACCACGTGGCGGACACTCCGGAAACGCATGTCGGGCCGGCCGGAACCACCTCTCAGACGTGCCAGAACCTCATGCCGGACACCCCAGAACCACCTGCTGGACAGACCGGAAACACCTGCCGGACACGCCGGAACCACATGTTCGACTCGCTGGAACCACATTCTGGACATGGCAAAATCACCTGCCGCCTATGCCAGAACCGCTTGGCGAACACTCCGGAATCACCTGTCAGGCATGCCGGAACCACCTCTCAGACATGCCAGAACCACATGCCAATGACACCGGAAGCACCTGCCGAGCATGAGGGAAGCACCTGCTCGACTCGCCAGAACCACCTGTCGGACACGCCAAAATCACCTGCCGGCTACGCCACAGCCAGTTGGTGAACACTCCGGAAACACCTGCCGGGCTGGCTGGAGCCACCTGCCAGTCACGCCAACATCACCTGCCAGCTACGCCAGAACCACTTGGCGGAGACTCCAGAAACACCTGTTGGGCCAGCCGGAACCACCTCTCAGACGTGCCAAAACCATGTGCCTGAGATGCTGGAACCACACCCCGAACAGACCGAAACCACCTGCCAGACCCAACTGAACCACCTGCCGAGCACGCAGGAACAACCTGCTCGACTCGCCGGAACCACCTGCCGGGCGCAGCGGAAGCACCTGCCGAGCGCGCCGGAGCCACCTGCTCGCCTCGCCGGAACCACCTGCCGGGCGCAGCGGAAGCACCTGCCGGGCGCGCCGGAGCCACCTGCTCGGCTCGCCGGAACCACCTGCCGGGCCCTAACCCTAACCCTAACCCTAACCCTATCCCCAAACCCTAACCCTAACCCTAACCCCTAACCCTAAGCCTAACCCTAAACCCTAACCCAACCGTAACCCTAACCCTAACCCTACCCCTAACCCTAACCCCTAACCCCAAACCCTAAACCCTAACCCTAACCGTAACCCTAACCCTATCCCTAACCCTAACCTGACGGACAGGCTGGAACCAGCTGCTCAACTCGCCGGAACCACCTGCCAGACATGCCAGAACCACCTGCCGAGCACGCCGGAGCCACCTGCTGGACTCACCAGAACCACCTGCCTGACAGGCCAAAATCAACAGCTGGCTATGAGAGAACCACCTGGCAGACAATCCGCAATAACCTGCCAGGCATGCAGGAACCACCTCTCAGACGTAAGAGAACCACGTGCCGGACACGCTGGAACCACGTCCTGGACAGACTGGAACCACCTGCCGGACATGCCTGGACCACCTGCCGAGCACGCCGGAACCACCTGCTCGACTCGCAGGACCCATGTGCCAGACACGCCAAAACGAACTGCCGGCTACACCAGAACCACTTACCGGACACTCCGGAATAACCTGCCCGGCATGCCAGAACCACCTCTCAGAAGTGCCAGAAGCACGTGCTGGACATGCCGGAACAACCTATCGGACAGAACGGAACAACCTGCCGGACACACCAAAATCACCTGCGGGCTACGCCAGAACCACTTGGAGGACTCTCCGGGAAAACCTGCCGGGCATGCTGGAACCACCTCTCAGACGTGCCTGAACCACGTGGCGGACACTCCGGAAACGCATGTCGGGCCGGCCGGAACCACCTCTCAGACGTGCCAGAACCTCATGCCGGACACCCCAGAACCACCTGCTGGACAGACCGGAAACACCTGCCGGACACGCCGGAACCACATGTTCGACTCGCTGGAACCACATTCTGGACATGGCAAAATCACCTGCCGCCTATGCCAGAACCGCTTGGCGAACACTCCGGAATCACCTGTCAGGCATGCCGGAACCACCTCTCAGACATGCCAGAACCACATGCCAATGACACCGGAAGCACCTGCCGAGCATGAGGGAAGCACCTGCTCGACTCGCCAGAACCACCTGTCGGACACGCCAAAATCACCTGCCGGCTACGCCACAGCCAGTTGGTGAACACTCCGGAAACACCTGCCGGGCTGGCTGGAGCCACCTGCCAGTCACGCCAACATCACCTGCCAGCTACGCCAGAACCACTTGGCGGAGACTCCAGAAACACCTGTTGGGCCAGCCGGAACCACCTCTCAGACGTGCCAAAACCATGTGCCTGAGATGCTGGAACCACACCCCGAACAGACCGAAACCACCTGCCAGACCCAACTGAACCACCTGCCGAGCACGCAGGAACAACCTGCTCGACTCGCCGGAACCACCTGCCGGGCGCAGCGGAAGCACCTGCCGGGCGCGCCGGAGCCACCTGCTCGGCTCGCCGGAACCACCTGCCGGGCCCTAACCCTAACCCTAACCCTAACCCTATCCCCAAACCCTAACCCTAACCCTAACCCCTAACCCTAAGCCTAACCCTAAACCCTAACCCAACCGTAACCCTAACCCTAACCCTACCCCTAACCCTAACCCCTAACCCCAAACCCTAAACCCTAACCCTAACCGTAACCCTAACCCTATCCCTAACCCTAACCTGACGGACAGGCTGGAACCAGCTGCTCAACTCGCCGGAACCACCTGCCAGACATGCCAGAACCACCTGCCGAGCACGCCGGAGCCACCTGCTGGACTCACCAGAACCACCTGCCTGACAGGCCAAAATCAACAGCTGGCTATGAGAGAACCACCTGGCAGACAATCCGCAATAACCTGCCAGGCATGCAGGAACCACCTCTCAGACGTAAGAGAACCACGTGCCGGACACGCTGGAACCACGTCCTGGACAGACTGGAACCACCTGCCGGACATGCCTGGACCACCTGCCGAGCACGCCGGAACCACCTGCTCGACTCGCAGGACCCATGTGCCAGACACGCCAAAACGAACTGCCGGCTACACCAGAACCACTTACCGGACACTCCGGAATAACCTGCCCGGCATGCCAGAACCACCTCTCAGAAGTGCCAGAAGCACGTGCTGGACATGCCGGAACAACCTATCGGACAGAACGGAACAACCTGCCGGACACACCAAAATCACCTGCAGGCTACGCCAGAACCACTTGGAGGACTCTCCGGGAAAACCTGCCGGGCATGCTGGAACCACCTCTCAGACGTGCCTGAACCACGTGGCGGACACTCCGGAAACGCATGTCGGGCCGGCCGGAACCACCTCTCAGACGTGCCAGAACCTCATGCCGGACACCCCAGAACCACCTGCTGGACAGACCGGAAACACCTGCCGGACACGCCGGAACCACATGTTCGACTCGCTGGAACCACATTCTGGACATGGCAAAATCACCTGCCGCCTATGCCAGAACCGCTTGGCGAACACTCCGGAATCACCTGTCAGGCATGCCGGAACCACCTCTCAGACATGCCAGAACCACATGCCAATGACACCGGAAGCACCTGCCGAGCATGAGGGAAGCACCTGCTCGACTCGCCAGAACCACCTGTCGGACACGCCAAAATCACCTGCCGGCTACGCCACAGCCAGTTGGTGAACACTCCGGAAACACCTGCCGGGCTGGCTGGAGCCACCTGCCAGTCACGCCAACATCACCTGCCAGCTACGCCAGAACCACTTGGCGGAGACTCCAGAAACACCTGTTGGGCCAGCCGGAACCACCTCTCAGACGTGCCAAAACCATGTGCCTGAGATGCTGGAACCACACCCCGAACAGACCGAAACGACCTGCCAGACCCAACTGAACCACCTGCCGAGCACGCAGGAACAACCTGCTCGACTCGCCGGAACCACCTGCCGGGCGCAGCGGAAGCACCTGCCGAGCGCGCCGGAGCCACCTGCTCGCCTCGCCGGAACCACCTGCCGGGCGCAGCGGAAGCACCTGCCGGGCGCGCCGGAGCCACCTGCTCGGCTCGCCGGAACCACCTGCCGGGCCCTAACCCTAACCCTAACCCTAACCCTATCCCCAAACCCTAACCCTAACCCTAACCCCTAACCCTAAGCCTAACCCTAAACCCTAACCCAACCGTAACCCTAACCCTAACCCTACCCCTAACCCTAACCCCTAACCCCAAACCCTAAACCCTAACCCTAACCGTAACCCTAACCCTATCCCTAACCCTAACCTGACGGACAGGCTGGAACCAGCTGCTCAACTCGCCGGAACCACCTGCCAGACATGCCAGAACCACCTGCCGAGCACGCCGGAGCCACCTGCTGGACTCACCAGAACCACCTGCCTGACAGGCCAAAATCAACAGCTGGCTATGAGAGAACCACCTGGCAGACAATCCGCAATAACCTGCCAGGCATGCAGGAACCACCTCTCAGACGTAAGAGAACCACGTGCCGGACACGCTGGAACCACGTCCTGGACAGACTGGAACCACCTGCCGGACATGCCTGGACCACCTGCCGAGCACGCCGGAACCACCTGCTCGACTCGCAGGACCCATGTGCCAGACACGCCAAAACGAACTGCCGGCTACACCAGAACCACTTACCGGACACTCCGGAATAACCTGCCCGGCATGCCAGAACCACCTCTCAGAAGTGCCAGAAGCACGTGCTGGACATGCCGGAACAACCTATCGGACAGAACGGAACAACCTGCCGGACACACCAAAATCACCTGCGGGCTACGCCAGAACCACTTGGAGGACTCTCCGGGAAAACCTGCCGGGCATGCTGGAACCACCTCTCAGACGTGCCTGAACCACGTGGCGGACACTCCGGAAACGCATGTCGGGCCGGCCGGAACCACCTCTCAGACGTGCCAGAACCTCATGCCGGACACCCCAGAACCACCTGCTGGACAGACCGGAAACACCTGCCGGACACGCCGGAACCACATGTTCGACTCGCTGGAACCACATTCTGGACATGGCAAAATCACCTGCCGCCTATGCCAGAACCGCTTGGCGAACACTCCGGAATCACCTGTCAGGCATGCCGGAACCACCTCTCAGACATGCCAGAACCACATGCCAATGACACCGGAAGCACCTGCCGAGCATGAGGGAAGCACCTGCTCGACTCGCCAGAACCACCTGTCGGACACGCCAAAATCACCTGCCGGCTACGCCACAGCCAGTTGGTGAACACTCCGGAAACACCTGCCGGGCTGGCTGGAGCCACCTGCCAGTCACGCCAACATCACCTGCCAGCTACGCCAGAACCACTTGGCGGAGACTCCAGAAACACCTGTTGGGCCAGCCGGAACCACCTCTCAGACGTGCCAAAACCATGTGCCTGAGATGCTGGAACCACACCCCGAACAGACCGAAACGACCTGCCAGACCCAACTGAACCACCTGCCGAGCACGCAGGAACAACCTGCTCGACTCGCCGGAACCACCTGCCGGGCGCAGCGGAAGCACCTGCCGAGCGCGCCGGAGCCACCTGCTCGCCTCGCCGGAACCACCTGCCGGGCGCAGCGGAAGCACCTGCCGGGCGCGCCGGAGCCACCTGCTCGGCTCGCCGGAACCACCTGCCGGGCCCTAACCCTAACCCTAACCCTAACCCTATCCCCAAACCCTAACCCTAACCCTAACCCCTAACCCTAAGCCTAACCCTAAACCCTAACCCAACCGTAACCCTAACCCTAACCCTACCCCTAACCCTAACCCCTAACCCCAAACCCTAAACCCTAACCCTAACCGTAACCCTAACCCTATCCCTAACCCTAACCTGACGGACAGGCTGGAACCAGCTGCTCAACTCGCCGGAACCACCTGCCAGACATGCCAGAACCACCTGCCGAGCACGCCGGAGCCACCTGCTGGACTCACCAGAACCACCTGCCTGACAGGCCAAAATCAACAGCTGGCTATGAGAGAACCACCTGGCAGACAATCCGCAATAACCTGCCAGGCATGCAGGAACCACCTCTCAGACGTAAGAGAACCACGTGCCGGACACGCTGGAACCACGTCCTGGACAGACTGGAACCACCTGCCGGACATGCCTGGACCACCTGCCGAGCACGCCGGAACCACCTGCTCGACTCGCAGGACCCATGTGCCAGACACGCCAAAACGAACTGCCGGCTACACCAGAACCACTTACCGGACACTCCGGAATAACCTGCCCGGCATGCCAGAACCACCTCTCAGAAGTGCCAGAAGCACGTGCTGGACATGCCGGAACAACCTATCGGACAGAACGGAACAACCTGCCGGACACACCAAAATCACCTGCGGGCTACGCCAGAACCACTTGGAGGACTCTCCGGGAAAACCTGCCGGGCATGCTGGAACCACCTCTCAGACGTGCCTGAACCACGTGGCGGACACTCCGGAAACGCATGTCGGGCCGGCCGGAACCACCTCTCAGACGTGCCAGAACCTCATGCCGGACACCCCAGAACCACCTGCTGGACAGACCGGAAACACCTGCCGGACACGCCGGAACCACATGTTCGACTCGCTGGAACCACATTCTGGACATGGCAAAATCACCTGCCGCCTATGCCAGAACCGCTTGGCGAACACTCCGGAATCACCTGTCAGGCATGCCGGAACCACCTCTCAGACATGCCAGAACCACATGCCAATGACACCGGAAGCACCTGCCGAGCATGAGGGAAGCACCTGCTCGACTCGCCAGAACCACCTGTCGGACACGCCAAAATCACCTGCCGGCTACGCCACAGCCAGTTGGTGAACACTCCGGAAACACCTGCCGGGCTGGCTGGAGCCACCTGCCAGTCACGCCAACATCACCTGCCAGCTACGCCAGAACCACTTGGCGGAGACTCCAGAAACACCTGTTGGGCCAGCCGGAACCACCTCTCAGACGTGCCAAAACCATGTGCCTGAGATGCTGGAACCACACCCCGAACAGACCGAAACCACCTGCCAGACCCAACTGAACCACCTGCCGAGCACGCAGGAACAACCTGCTCGCCTCGCCGGAACCACCTGCCGGGCGCAGCAGAAGCACCTGCCGGGCGCGCCGGAGCCACCTGCTCGGCTCGCCGGAACCACCTGCCGGGCCCTAACCCTAACCCTAACCCTAACCCTATCCCCAAACCCTAACCCTAACCCTAACCCCTAACCCTAAGCCTAACCCTAAACCCTAACCCAACCGTAACCCTAACCCTAACCCTACCCCTAACCCTAACCCCTAACCCCAAACCCTAAACCCTAACCCTAACCGTAACCCTAACCCTATCCCTAACCCTAACCTGACGGACAGGCTGGAACCAGCTGCTCAACTCGCCGGAACCACCTGCCAGACATGCCAGAACCACCTGCCGAGCACGCCGGAGCCACCTGCTGGACTCACCAGAACCACCTGCCTGACAGGCCAAAATCAACAGCTGGCTATGAGAGAACCACCTGGCAGACAATCCGCAATAACCTGCCAGGCATGCAGGAACCACCTCTCAGACGTAAGAGAACCACGTGCCGGACACGCTGGAACCACGTCCTGGACAGACTGGAACCACCTGCCGGACATGCCTGGACCACCTGCCGAGCACGCCGGAACCACCTGCTCGACTCGCAGGACCCATGTGCCAGACACGCCAAAACGAACTGCCGGCTACACCAGAACCACTTACCGGACACTCCGGAATAACCTGCCCGGCATGCCAGAACCACCTCTCAGAAGTGCCAGAAGCACGTGCTGGACATGCCGGAACAACCTATCGGACAGAACGGAACAACCTGCCGGACACACCAAAATCACCTGCGGGCTACGCCAGAACCACTTGGAGGACTCTCCGGGAAAACCTGCCGGGCATGCTGGAACCACCTCTCAGACGTGCCTGAACCACGTGGCGGACACTCCGGAAACGCATGTCGGGCCGGCCGGAACCACCTCTCAGACGTGCCAGAACCTCATGCCGGACACCCCAGAACCACCTGCTGGACAGACCGGAAACACCTGCCGGACACGCCGGAACCACATGTTCGACTCGCTGGAACCACATTCTGGACATGGCAAAATCACCTGCCGCCTATGCCAGAACCGCTTGGCGAACACTCCGGAATCACCTGTCAGGCATGCCGGAACCACCTCTCAGACATGCCAGAACCACATGCCAATGACACCGGAAGCACCTGCCGAGCATGAGGGAAGCACCTGCTCGACTCGCCAGAACCACCTGTCGGACACGCCAAAATCACCTGCCGGCTACGCCACAGCCAGTTGGTGAACACTCCGGAAACACCTGCCGGGCTGGCTGGAGCCACCTGCCAGTCACGCCAACATCACCTGCCAGCTACGCCAGAACCACTTGGCGGAGACTCCAGAAACACCTGTTGGGCCAGCCGGAACCACCTCTCAGACGTGCCAAAACCATGTGCCTGAGATGCTGGAACCACACCCCGAACAGACCGAAACCACCTGCCAGACCCAACTGAACCACCTGCCGAGCACGCAGGAACAACCTGCTCGACTCACCGGAACCAGCTGCCGGGCGCAGCGGAAGCACCTGCCGAGCGCGCCGGAGCCACCTGCTCGCCTCGCCGGAACCACCTGCCGGGCGCAGCGGAAGCACCTGCCGGGCGCGCCGGAGCCACCTGCTCGCCTCGCCGGAACCACCTGCCGGGCGCAGCGGAAGCACCTGCCGAGCGCGCCGGAGCCACCTGCTCGCCTCGCCGGAACCACCTGCCGGGCGCAGCGGAAGCACCTGCTGGGCGCGCCGGAGCCACCTGCTCGGCTCGCCGGAACCACCTGCCGGGCCCTAACCCTAACCCTAACCCTAACCCTATCCCCAAACCCTAACCCTAACCCTAACCCCTAACCCTAAGCCTAACCCTAAACCCTAACCCAACCGTAACCCTAACCCTAACCCTACCCCTAACCCTAACCCCTAACCCCAAACCCTAAACCCTAACCCTAACCGTAACCCTAACCCTATCCCTAACCCTAACCTGACGGACAGGCTGGAACCAGCTGCTCAACTCGCCGGAACCACCTGCCAGACATGCCAGAACCACCTGCCGAGCACGCCGGAGCCACCTGCTGGACTCACCAGAACCACCTGCCTGACAGGCCAAAATCAACAGCTGGCTATGAGAGAACCACCTGGCAGACAATCCGCAATAACCTGCCAGGCATGCAGGAACCACCTCTCAGACGTAAGAGAACCACGTGCCGGACACGCTGGAACCACGTCCTGGACAGACTGGAACCACCTGCCGGACATGCCTGGACCACCTGCCGAGCACGCCGGAACCACCTGCTCGACTCGCAGGACCCATGTGCCAGACACGCCAAAACGAACTGCCGGCTACACCAGAACCACTTACCGGACACTCCGGAATAACCTGCCCGGCATGCCAGAACCACCTCTCAGAAGTGCCAGAAGCACGTGCTGGACATGCCGGAACAACCTATCGGACAGAACGGAACAACCTGCCGGACACACCAAAATCACCTGCGGGCTACGCCAGAACCACTTGGAGGACTCTCCGGGAAAACCTGCCGGGCATGCTGGAACCACCTCTCAGACGTGCCTGAACCACGTGGCGGACACTCCGGAAACGCATGTCGGGCCGGCCGGAACCACCTCTCAGACGTGCCAGAACCTCAGGCCGGACACCCCAGAACCACCTGCTGGACAGACCGGAAACACCTGCCGGACACGCCGGAACCACATGTTCGACTCGCTGGAACCACATTCTGGACATGGCAAAATCACCTGCCGCCTATGCCAGAACCGCTTGGCGAACACTCCGGAATCACCTGTCAGGCATGCCGGAACCACCTCTCAGACATGCCAGAACCACATGCCAATGACACCGGAAGCACCTGCCGAGCATGAGGGAAGCACCTGCTCGACTCGCCAGAACCACCTGTCGGACACGCCAAAATCACCTGCCGGCTACGCCACAGCCAGTTGGTGAACACTCCGGAAACACCTGCCGGGCTGGCTGGAGCCACCTGCCAGTCACGCCAACATCACCTGCCAGCTACGCCAGAACCACTTGGCGGAGACTCCAGAAACACCTGTTGGGCCAGCCGGAACCACCTCTCAGACGTGCCAAAACCATGTGCCTGAGATGCTGGAACCACACCCCGAACAGACCGAAACCACCTGCCAGACCCAACTGAACCACCTGCCGAGCACGCAGGAACAACCTGCTCGACTCGCCGGAACCACCTGCCGGGCGCAGCGGAAGCACCTGCCGAGCGCGCCGGAGCCACCTGCTCGCCTCGCCGGAACCACCTGCCGGGCGCAGCGGAAGCACCTGCCGGGCGCGCCGGAGCCACCTGCTCGGCTCGCCGGAACCACCTGCCGGGCCCTAACCCTAACCCTAACCCTAACCCTATCCCCAAACCCTAACCCTAACCCTAACCCCTAACCCTAAGCCTAACCCTAAACCCTAACCCAACCGTAACCCTAACCCTAACCCTACCCCTAACCCTAACCCCTAACCCCAAACCCTAAACCCTAACCCTAACCGTAACCCTAACCCTATCCCTAACCCTAACCTGACGGACAGGCTGGAACCAGCTGCTCAACTCGCCGGAACCACCTGCCAGACATGCCAGAACCACCTGCCGAGCACGCCGGAGCCACCTGCTGGACTCACCAGAACCACCTGCCTGACAGGCCAAAATCAACAGCTGGCTATGAGAGAACCACCTGGCAGACAATCCGCAATAACCTGCCAGGCATGCAGGAACCACCTCTCAGACGTAAGAGAACCACGTGCCGGACACGCTGGAACCACGTCCTGGACAGACTGGAACCACCTGCCGGACATGCCTGGACCACCTGCCGAGCACGCCGGAACCACCTGCTCGACTCGCAGGACCCATGTGCCAGACACGCCAAAACGAACTGCCGGCTACACCAGAACCACTTACCGGACACTCCGGAATAACCTGCCCGGCATGCCAGAACCACCTCTCAGAAGTGCCAGAAGCACGTGCTGGACATGCCGGAACAACCTATCGGACAGAACGGAACAACCTGCCGGACACACCAAAATCACCTGCGGGCTACGCCAGAACCACTTGGAGGACTCTCCGGGAAAACCTGCCGGGCATGCTGGAACCACCTCTCAGACGTGCCTGAACCACGTGGCGGACACTCCGGAAACGCATGTCGGGCCGGCCGGAACCACCTCTCAGACGTGCCAGAACCTCATGCCGGACACCCCAGAACCACCTGCTGGACAGACCGGAAACACCTGCCGGACACGCCGGAACCACATGTTCGACTCGCTGGAACCACATTCTGGACATGGCAAAATCACCTGCCGCCTATGCCAGAACCGCTTGGCGAACACTCCGGAATCACCTGTCAGGCATGCCGGAACCACCTCTCAGACATGCCAGAACCACATGCCAATGACACCGGAAGCACCTGCCGAGCATGCCGGAAGCACCTGCTCGACTCGCCAGAACCACCTGTCGGACACGCCAAAATCACCTGCCGGCTACGCCACAGCCAGTTGGTGAACACTCCGGAAACACCTGCCGGGCTGGCTGGAGCCACCTGCCAGTCACGCCAACATCACCTGCCAGCTACGCCAGAACCACTTGGCGGAGACTCCAGAAACACCTGTTGGGCCAGCCGGAACCACCTCTCAGACGTGCCAAAACCATGTGCCTGAGATGCTGGAACCACACCCCGAACAGACCGAAACCACCTGCCAGACCCAACTGAACCACCTGCCGAGCACGCAGGAACAACCTGCTCGACTCGCCGGAACCACCTGCCGGGCGCAGCGGAAGCACCTGCCGAGCGCGCCGGAGCCACCTGCTCGCCTCGCCGGAACCACCTGCCGGGCGCAGCGGAAGCACCTGCCGGGCGCGCCGGAGCCACCTGCTCGGCTCGCCGGAACCACCTGCCGGGCCCTAACCCTAACCCTAACCCTAACCCTATCCCCAAACCCTAACCCTAACCCTAACCCCTAACCCTAAGCCTAACCCTAAACCCTAACCCAACCGTAACCCTAACCCTAACCCTACCCCTAACCCTAACCCCTAACCCCAAACCCTAAACCCTAACCCTAACCGTAACCCTAACCCTATCCCTAACCCTAACCTGACGGACAGGCTGGAACCAGCTGCTCAACTCGCCGGAACCACCTGCCAGACATGCCAGAACCACCTGCCGAGCACGCCGGAGCCACCTGCTGGACTCACCAGAACCACCTGCCTGACAGGCCAAAATCAACAGCTGGCTATGAGAGAACCACCTGGCAGACAATCCGCAATAACCTGCCAGGCATGCAGGAACCACCTCTCAGACGTAAGAGAACCACGTGCCGGACACGCTGGAACCACGTCCTGGACAGACTGGAACCACCTGCCGGACATGCCTGGACCACCTGCCGAGCACGCCGGAACCACCTGCTCGACTCGCAGGACCCATGTGCCAGACACGCCAAAACGAACTGCCGGCTACACCAGAACCACTTACCGGACACTCCGGAATAACCTGCCCGGCATGCCAGAACCACCTCTCAGAAGTGCCAGAAGCACGTGCTGGACATGCCGGAACAACCTATCGGACAGAACGGAACAACCTGCCGGACACACCAAAATCACCTGCGGGCTACGCCAGAACCACTTGGAGGACTCTCCGGGAAAACCTGCCGGGCATGCTGGAACCACCTCTCAGACGTGCCTGAACCACGTGGCGGACACTCCGGAAACGCATGTCGGGCCGGCCGGAACCACCTCTCAGACGTGCCAGAACCTCATGCCGGACACCCCAGAACCACCTGCTGGACAGACCGGAAACACCTGCCGGACACGCCGGAACCACATGTTCGACTCGCTGGAACCACATTCTGGACATGGCAAAATCACCTGCCGCCTATGCCAGAACCGCTTGGCGAACACTCCGGAATCACCTGTCAGGCATGCCGGAACCACCTCTCAGACATGCCAGAACCACATGCCAATGACACCGGAAGCACCTGCCGAGCATGAGGGAAGCACCTGCTCGACTCGCCAGAACCACCTGTCGGACACGCCAAAATCACCTGCCGGCTACGCCACAGCCAGTTGGTGAACACTCCGGAAACACCTGCCGGGCTGGCTGGAGCCACCTGCCAGTCACGCCAACATCACCTGCCAGCTACGCCAGAACCACTTGGCGGAGACTCCAGAAACACCTGTTGGGCCAGCCGGAACCACCTCTCAGACGTGCCAAAACCATGTGCCTGAGATGCTGGAACCACACCCCGAACAGACCGAAACCACCTGCCAGACCCAACTGAACCACCTGCCGAGCACGCAGGAACAACCTGCTCGACTCGCCGGAACCACCTGCCGGGCGCAGCGGAAGCACCTGCCGAGCGCGCCGGAGCCACCTGCTCGCCTCGCCGGAACCACCTGCCGGGCGCAGCGGAAGCACCTGCCGGGCGCGCCGGAGCCACCTGCTCGGCTCGCCGGAACCACCTGCCGGGCCCTAACCCTAACCCTAACCCTAACCCTATCCCCAAACCCTAACCCTAACCCTAACCCCTAACCCTAAGCCTAACCCTAAACCCTAACCCAACCGTAACCCTAACCCTAACCCTACCCCTAACCCTAACCCCTAACCCCAAACCCTAAACCCTAACCCTAACCGTAACCCTAACCCTATCCCTAACCCTAACCTGACGGACAGGCTGGAACCAGCTGCTCAACTCGCCGGAACCACCTGCCAGACATGCCAGAACCACCTGCCGAGCACGCCGGAGCCACCTGCTGGACTCACCAGAACCACCTGCCTGACAGGCCAAAATCAACAGCTGGCTATGAGAGAACCACCTGGCAGACAATCCGCAATAACCTGCCAGGCATGCAGGAACCACCTCTCAGACGTAAGAGAACCACGTGCCGGACACGCTGGAACCACGTCCTGGACAGACTGGAACCACCTGCCGGACATGCCTGGACCACCTGCCGAGCACGCCGGAACCACCTGCTCGACTCGCAGGACCCATGTGCCAGACACGCCAAAACGAACTGCCGGCTACACCAGAACCACTTACCGGACACTCCGGAATAACCTGCCCGGCATGCCAGAACCACCTCTCAGAAGTGCCAGAAGCACGTGCTGGACATGCCGGAACAACCTATCGGACAGAACGGAACAACCTGCCGGACACACCAAAATCACCTGCGGGCTACGCCAGAACCACTTGGAGGACTCTCCGGGAAAACCTGCCGGGCATGCTGGAACCACCTCTCAGACGTGCCTGAACCACGTGGCGGACACTCCGGAAACGCATGTCGGGCCGGCCGGAACCACCTCTCAGACGTGCCAGAACCTCAGGCCGGACACCCCAGAACCACCTGCTGGACAGACCGGAAACACCTGCCGGACACGCCGGAACCACATGTTCGACTCGCTGGAACCACATTCTGGACATGGCAAAATCACCTGCCGCCTATGCCAGAACCGCTTGGCGAACACTCCGGAATCACCTGTCAGGCATGCCGGAACCACCTCTCAGACATGCCAGAACCACATGCCAATGACACCGGAAGCACCTGCCGAGCATGAGGGAAGCACCTGCTCGACTCGCCAGAACCACCTGTCGGACACGCCAAAATCACCTGCCGGCTACGCCACAGCCAGTTGGTGAACACTCCGGAAACACCTGCCGGGCTGGCTGGAGCCACCTGCCAGTCACGCCAACATCACCTGCCAGCTACGCCAGAACCACTTGGCGGAGACTCCAGAAACACCTGTTGGGCCAGCCGGAACCACCTCTCAGACGTGCCAAAACCATGTGCCTGAGATGCTGGAACCACACCCCGAACAGACCGAAACCACCTGCCAGACCCAACTGAACCACCTGCCGAGCACGCAGGAACAACCTGCTCGACTCGCCGGAACCACCTGCCGGGCGCAGCGGAAGCACCTGCCGAGCGCGCCGGAGCCACCTGCTCGCCTCGCCGGAACCACCTGCCGGGCGCAGCGGAAGCACCTGCCGGGCGCGCCGGAGCCACCTGCTCGGCTCGCCGGAACCACCTGCCGGGCCCTAACCCTAACCCTAACCCTAACCCTATCCCCAAACCCTAACCCTAACCCTAACCCCTAACCCTAAGCCTAACCCTAAACCCTAACCCAACCGTAACCCTAACCCTAACCCTACCCCTAACCCTAACCCCTAACCCCAAACCCTAAACCCTAACCCTAACCGTAACCCTAACCCTATCCCTAACCCTAACCTGACGGACAGGCTGGAACCAGCTGCTCAACTCGCCGGAACCACCTGCCAGACATGCCAGAACCACCTGCCGAGCACGCCGGAGCCACCTGCTGGACTCACCAGAACCACCTGCCTGACAGGCCAAAATCAACAGCTGGCTATGAGAGAACCACCTGGCAGACAATCCGCAATAACCTGCCAGGCATGCAGGAACCACCTCTCAGACGTAAGAGAACCACGTGCCGGACACGCTGGAACCACGTCCTGGACAGACTGGAACCACCTGCCGGACATGCCTGGACCACCTGCCGAGCACGCCGGAACCACCTGCTCGACTCGCAGGACCCATGTGCCAGACACGCCAAAACGAACTGCCGGCTACACCAGAACCACTTACCGGACACTCCGGAATAACCTGCCCGGCATGCCAGAACCACCTCTCAGAAGTGCCAGAAGCACGTGCTGGACATGCCGGAACAACCTATCGGACAGAACGGAACAACCTGCCGGACACACCAAAATCACCTGCGGGCTACGCCAGAACCACTTGGAGGACTCTCCGGGAAAACCTGCCGGGCATGCTGGAACCACCTCTCAGACGTGCCTGAACCACGTGGCGGACACTCCGGAAACGCATGTCGGGCCGGCCGGAACCACCTCTCAGACGTGCCAGAACCTCATGCCGGACACCCCAGAACCACCTGCTGGACAGACCGGAAACACCTGCCGGACACGCCGGAACCACATGTTCGACTCGCTGGAACCACATTCTGGACATGGCAAAATCACCTGCCGCCTATGCCAGAACCGCTTGGCGAACACTCCGGAATCACCTGTCAGGCATGCCGGAACCACCTCTCAGACATGCCAGAACCACATGCCAATGACACCGGAAGCACCTGCCGAGCATGCCGGAAGCACCTGCTCGACTCGCCAGAACCACCTGTCGGACACGCCAAAATCACCTGCCGGCTACGCCACAGCCAGTTGGTGAACACTCCGGAAACACCTGCCGGGCTGGCTGGAGCCACCTGCCAGTCACGCCAACATCACCTGCCAGCTACGCCAGAACCACTTGGCGGAGACTCCAGAAACACCTGTTGGGCCAGCCGGAACCACCTCTCAGACGTGCCAAAACCATGTGCCTGAGATGCTGGAACCACACCCCGAACAGACCGAAACCACCTGCCAGACCCAACTGAACCACCTGCCGAGCACGCAGGAACAACCTGCTCGACTCGCCGGAACCACCTGCCGGGCGCAGCGGAAGCACCTGCCGAGCGCGCCGGAGCCACCTGCTCGCCTCGCCGGAACCACCTGCCGGGCGCAGCGGAAGCACCTGCCGGGCGCGCCGGAGCCACCTGCTCGGCTCGCCGGAACCACCTGCCGGGCCCTAACCCTAACCCTAACCCTAACCCTATCCCCAAACCCTAACCCTAACCCTAACCCCTAACCCTAAGCCTAACCCTAAACCCTAACCCAACCGTAACCCTAACCCTAACCCTACCCCTAACCCTAACCCCTAACCCCAAACCCTAAACCCTAACCCTAACCGTAACCCTAACCCTATCCCTAACCCTAACCTGACGGACAGGCTGGAACCAGCTGCTCAACTCGCCGGAACCACCTGCCAGACATGCCAGAACCACCTGCCGAGCACGCCGGAGCCACCTGCTGGACTCACCAGAACCACCTGCCTGACAGGCCAAAATCAACAGCTGGCTATGAGAGAACCACCTGGCAGACAATCCGCAATAACCTGCCAGGCATGCAGGAACCACCTCTCAGACGTAAGAGAACCACGTGCCGGACACGCTGGAACCACGTCCTGGACAGACTGGAACCACCTGCCGGACATGCCTGGACCACCTGCCGAGCACGCCGGAACCACCTGCTCGACTCGCAGGACCCATGTGCCAGACACGCCAAAACGAACTGCCGGCTACACCAGAACCACTTACCGGACACTCCGGAATAACCTGCCCGGCATGCCAGAACCACCTCTCAGAAGTGCCAGAAGCACGTGCTGGACATGCCGGAACAACCTATCGGACAGAACGGAACAACCTGCCGGACACACCAAAATCACCTGCGGGCTACGCCAGAACCACTTGGAGGACTCTCCGGGAAAACCTGCCGGGCATGCTGGAACCACCTCTCAGACGTGCCTGAACCACGTGGCGGACACTCCGGAAACGCATGTCGGGCCGGCCGGAACCACCTCTCAGACGTGCCAGAACCTCATGCCGGACACCCCAGAACCACCTGCTGGACAGACCGGAAACACCTGCCGGACACGCCGGAACCACATGTTCGACTCGCTGGAACCACATTCTGGACATGGCAAAATCACCTGCCGCCTATGCCAGAACCGCTTGGCGAACACTCCGGAATCACCTGTCAGGCATGCCGGAACCACCTCTCAGACATGCCAGAACCACATGCCAATGACACCGGAAGCACCTGCCGAGCATGAGGGAAGCACCTGCTCGACTCGCCAGAACCACCTGTCGGACACGCCAAAATCACCTGCCGGCTACGCCACAGCCAGTTGGTGAACACTCCGGAAACACCTGCCGGGCTGGCTGGAGCCACCTGCCAGTCACGCCAACATCACCTGCCAGCTACGCCAGAACCACTTGGCGGAGACTCCAGAAACACCTGTTGGGCCAGCCGGAACCACCTCTCAGACGTGCCAAAACCATGTGCCTGAGATGCTGGAACCACACCCCGAACAGACCGAAACCACCTGCCAGACCCAACTGAACCACCTGCCGAGCACGCAGGAACAACCTGCTCGACTCACCGGAACCAGCTGCCGGGCGCAGCGGAAGCACCTGCCGAGCGCGCCGGAGCCACCTGCTCGCCTCGCCGGAACCACCTGCCGGGCGCAGCGGAAGCACCTGCCGGGCGCGCCGGAGCCACCTGCTCGGCTCGCCGGAACCACCTGCCGGGCCCTAACCCTAACCCTAACCCTAACCCTATCCCCAAACCCTAACCCTAACCCTAACCCCTAACCCTAAGCCTAACCCTAAACCCTAACCCAACCGTAACCCTAACCCTAACCCTACCCCTAACCCTAACCCCTAACCCCAAACCCTAAACCCTAACCCTAACCGTAACCCTAACCCTATCCCTAACCCTAACCTGACGGACAGGCTGGAACCAGCTGCTCAACTCGCCGGAACCACCTGCCAGACATGCCAGAACCACCTGCCGAGCACGCCGGAGCCACCTGCTGGACTCACCAGAACCACCTGCCTGACAGGCCAAAATCAACAGCTGGCTATGAGAGAACCACCTGGCAGACAATCCGCAATAACCTGCCAGGCATGCAGGAACCACCTCTCAGACGTAAGAGAACCACGTGCCGGACACGCTGGAACCACGTCCTGGACAGACTGGAACCACCTGCCGGACATGCCTGGACCACCTGCCGAGCACGCCGGAACCACCTGCTCGACTCGCAGGACCCATGTGCCAGACACGCCAAAACGAACTGCCGGCTACACCAGAACCACTTACCGGACACTCCGGAATAACCTGCCCGGCATGCCAGAACCACCTCTCAGAAGTGCCAGAAGCACGTGCTGGACATGCCGGAACAACCTATCGGACAGAACGGAACAACCTGCCGGACACACCAAAATCACCTGCGGGCTACGCCAGAACCACTTGGAGGACTCTCCGGGAAAACCTGCCGGGCATGCTGGAACCACCTCTCAGACGTGCCTGAACCACGTGGCGGACACTCCGGAAACGCATGTCGGGCCGGCCGGAACCACCTCTCAGACGTGCCAGAACCTCATGCCGGACACCCCAGAACCACCTGCTGGACAGACCGGAAACACCTGCCGGACACGCCGGAACCACATGTTCGACTCGCTGGAACCACATTCTGGACATGGCAAAATCACCTGCCGCCTATGCCAGAACCGCTTGGCGAACACTCCGGAATCACCTGTCAGGCATGCCGGAACCACCTCTCAGACATGCCAGAACCACATGCCAATGACACCGGAAGCACCTGCCGAGCATGAGGGAAGCACCTGCTCGACTCGCCAGAACCACCTGTCGGACACGCCAAAATCACCTGCCGGCTACGCCACAGCCAGTTGGTGAACACTCCGGAAACACCTGCCGGGCTGGCTGGAGCCACCTGCCAGTCACGCCAACATCACCTGCCAGCTACGCCAGAACCACTTGGCGGAGACTCCAGAAACACCTGTTGGGCCAGCCGGAACCACCTCTCAGACGTGCCAAAACCATGTGCCTGAGATGCTGGAACCACACCCCGAACAGACCGAAACCACCTGCCAGACCCAACTGAACCACCTGCCGAGCACGCAGGAACAACCTGCTCGACTCACCGGAACCAGCTGCCGGGCGCAGCGGAAGCACCTGCCGAGCGCGCCGGAGCCACCTGCTCGCCTCGCCGGAACCACCTGCCGGGCGCAGCGGAAGCACCTGCCGGGCGCGCCGGAGCCACCTGCTCGGCTCGCCGGAACCACCTGCCGGGCCCTAACCCTAACCCTAACCCTAACCCTATCCCCAAACCCTAACCCTAACCCTAACCCCTAACCCTAAGCCTAACCCTAAACCCTAACCCAACCGTAACCCTAACCCTAACCCTACCCCTAACCCTAACCCCTAACCCCAAACCCTAAACCCTAACCCTAACCGTAACCCTAACCCTATCCCTAACCCTAACCTGACGGACAGGCTGGAACCAGCTGCTCAACTCGCCGGAACCACCTGCCAGACATGCCAGAACCACCTGCCGAGCACGCCGGAGCCACCTGCTGGACTCACCAGAACCACCTGCCTGACAGGCCAAAATCAACAGCTGGCTAGGAGAGAACCACCTGGCAGACAATCCGCAATAACCTGCCAGGCATGCAGGAACCACCTCTCAGACGTAAGAGAACCACGTGCCGGACACGCTGGAACCACGTCCTGGACAGACTGGAACCACCTGCCGGACATGCCTGGACCACCTGCCGAGCACGCCGGAACCACCTGCTCGACTCGCAGGACCCATGTGCCAGACACGCCAAAACGAACTGCCGGCTACACCAGAACCACTTACCGGACACTCCGGAATAACCTGCCCGGCATGCCAGAACCACCTCTCAGAAGTGCCAGAAGCACGTGCTGGACATGCCGGAACAACCTATCGGACAGAACGGAACAACCTGCCGGACACACCAAAATCACCTGCGGGCTACGCCAGAACCACTTGGAGGACTCTCCGGGAAAACCTGCCGGGCATGCTGGAACCACCTCTCAGACGTGCCTGAACCACGTGGCGGACACTCCGGAAACGCATGTCGGGCCGGCCGGAACCACCTCTCAGACGTGCCAGAACCTCAGGCCGGACACCCCAGAACCACCTGCTGGACAGACCGGAAACACCTGCCGGACACGCCGGAACCACATGTTCGACTCGCTGGAACCACATTCTGGACATGGCAAAATCACCTGCCGCCTATGCCAGAACCGCTTGGCGAACACTCCGGAATCACCTGTCAGGCATGCCGGAACCACCTCTCAGACATGCCAGAACCACATGCCAATGACACCGGAAGCACCTGCCGAGCATGAGGGAAGCACCTGCTCGACTCGCCAGAACCACCTGTCGGACACGCCAAAATCACCTGCCGGCTACGCCACAGCCAGTTGGTGAACACTCCGGAAACACCTGCCGGGCTGGCTGGAGCCACCTGCCAGTCACGCCAACATCACCTGCCAGCTACGCCAGAACCACTTGGCGGAGACTCCAGAAACACCTGTTGGGCCAGCCGGAACCACCTCTCAGACGTGCCAAAACCATGTGCCTGAGATGCTGGAACCACACCCCGAACAGACCGAAACCACCTGCCAGACCCAACTGAACCACCTGCCGAGCACGCAGGAACAACCTGCTCGACTCGCCGGAACCACCTGCCGGGCGCAGCGGAAGCACCTGCCGAGCGCACCGGAGCCACCTGCTCGCCTCGCCGGAACCACCTGCCGGGCGCAGCGGAAGCACCTGCCGGGCGCGCCGGAGCCACCTGCTCGGCTCGCCGGAACCACCTGCCGGGCCCTAACCCTAACCCTAACCCTAACCCTATCCCCAAACCCTAACCCTAACCCTAACCCCTAACCCTAAGCCTAACCCTAAACCCTAACCCAACCGTAACCCTAACCCTAACCCTACCCCTAACCCTAACCCCTAACCCCAAACCCTAAACCCTAACCCTAACCGTAACCCTAACCCTATCCCTAACCCTAACCTGACGGACAGGCTGGAACCAGCTGCTCAACTCGCCGGAACCACCTGCCAGACATGCCAGAACCACCTGCCGAGCACGCCGGAGCCACCTGCTGGACTCACCAGAACCACCTGCCTGACAGGCCAAAATCAACAGCTGGCTATGAGAGAACCACCTGGCAGACAATCCGCAATAACCTGCCAGGCATGCAGGAACCACCTCTCAGACGTAAGAGAACCACGTGCCGGACACGCTGGAACCACGTCCTGGACAGACTGGAACCACCTGCCGGACATGCCTGGACCACCTGCCGAGCACGCCGGAACCACCTGCTCGACTCGCAGGACCCATGTGCCAGACACGCCAAAACGAACTGCCGGCTACACCAGAACCACTTACCGGACACTCCGGAATAACCTGCCCGGCATGCCAGAACCACCTCTCAGAAGTGCCAGAAGCACGTGCTGGACATGCCGGAACAACCTATCGGACAGAACGGAACAACCTGCCGGACACACCAAAATCACCTGCGGGCTACGCCAGAACCACTTGGAGGACTCTCCGGGAAAACCTGCCGGGCATGCTGGAACCACCTCTCAGACGTGCCTGAACCACGTGGCGGACACTCCGGAAACGCATGTCGGGCCGGCCGGAACCACCTCTCAGACGTGCCAGAACCTCAGGCCGGACACCCCAGAACCACCTGCTGGACAGACCGGAAACACCTGCCGGACACGCCGGAACCACATGTTCGACTCGCTGGAACCACATTCTGGACATGGCAAAATCACCTGCCGCCTATGCCAGAACCGCTTGGCGAACACTCCGGAATCACCTGTCAGGCATGCCGGAACCACCTCTCAGACATGCCAGAACCACATGCCAATGACACCGGAAGCACCTGCCGAGCATGAGGGAAGCACCTGCTCGACTCGCCAGAACCACCTGTCGGACACGCCAAAATCACCTGCCGGCTACGCCACAGCCAGTTGGTGAACACTCCGGAAACACCTGCCGGGCTGGCTGGAGCCACCTGCCAGTCACGCCAACATCACCTGCCAGCTACGCCAGAACCACTTGGCGGAGACTCCAGAAACACCTGTTGGGCCAGCCGGAACCACCTCTCAGACGTGCCAAAACCATGTGCCTGAGATGCTGGAACCACACCCCGAACAGACCGAAACCACCTGCCAGACCCAACTGAACCACCTGCCGAGCACGCAGGAACAACCTGCTCGACTCGCCGGAACCACCTGCCGGGCGCAGCGGAAGCACCTGCCGAGCGCGCCGGAGCCACCTGCTCGCCTCGCCGGAACCACCTGCCGGGCGCAGCGGAAGCACCTGCCGGGCGCGCCGGAGCCACCTGCTCGGCTCGCCGGAACCACCTGCCGGGCCCTAACCCTAACCCTAACCCTAACCCTATCCCCAAACCCTAACCCTAACCCTAACCCCTAACCCTAAGCCTAACCCTAAACCCTAACCCAACCGTAACCCTAACCCTAACCCTACCCCTAACCCTAACCCCTAACCCCAAACCCTAAACCCTAACCCTAACCGTAACCCTAACCCTATCCCTAACCCTAACCTGACGGACAGGCTGGAACCAGCTGCTCAACTCGCCGGAACCACCTGCCAGACATGCCAGAACCACCTGCCGAGCACGCCGGAGCCACCTGCTGGACTCACCAGAACCACCTGCCTGACAGGCCAAAATCAACAGCTGGCTATGAGAGAACCACCTGGCAGACAATCCGCAATAACCTGCCAGGCATGCAGGAACCACCTCTCAGACGTAAGAGAACCACGTGCCGGACACGCTGGAACCACGTCCTGGACAGACTGGAACCACCTGCCGGACATGCCTGGACCACCTGCCGAGCACGCCGGAACCACCTGCTCGACTCGCAGGACCCATGTGCCAGACACGCCAAAACGAACTGCCGGCTACACCAGAACCACTTACCGGACACTCCGGAATAACCTGCCCGGCATGCCAGAACCACCTCTCAGAAGTGCCAGAAGCACGTGCTGGACATGCCGGAACAACCTATCGGACAGAACGGAACAACCTGCCGGACACACCAAAATCACCTGCGGGCTACGCCAGAACCACTTGGAGGACTCTCCGGGAAAACCTGCCGGGCATGCTGGAACCACCTCTCAGACGTGCCTGAACCACGTGGCGGACACTCCGGAAACGCATGTCGGGCCGGCCGGAACCACCTCTCAGACGTGCCAGAACCTCAGGCCGGACACCCCAGAACCACCTGCTGGACAGACCGGAAACACCTGCCGGACACGCCGGAACCACATGTTCGACTCGCTGGAACCACATTCTGGACATGGCAAAATCACCTGCCGCCTATGCCAGAACCGCTTGGCGAACACTCCGGAATCACCTGTCAGGCATGCCGGAACCACCTCTCAGACATGCCAGAACCACATGCCAATGACACCGGAAGCACCTGCCGAGCATGAGGGAAGCACCTGCTCGACTCGCCAGAACCACCTGTCGGACACGCCAAAATCACCTGCCGGCTACGCCACAGCCAGTTGGTGAACACTCCGGAAACACCTGCCGGGCTGGCTGGAGCCACCTGCCAGTCACGCCAACATCACCTGCCAGCTACGCCAGAACCACTTGGCGGAGACTCCAGAAACACCTGTTGGGCCAGCCGGAACCACCTCTCAGACGTGCCAAAACCATGTGCCTGAGATGCTGGAACCACACCCCGAACAGACCGAAACCACCTGCCAGACCCAACTGAACCACCTGCCGAGCACGCAGGAACAACCTGCTCGACTCGCCGGAACCACCTGCCGGGCGCAGCGGAAGCACCTGCCGAGCGCGCCGGAGCCACCTGCTCGCCTCGCCGGAACCACCTGCCGGGCGCAGCGGAAGCACCTGCCGGGCGCGCCGGAGCCACCTGCTCGGCTCGCCGGAACCACCTGCCGGGCCCTAACCCTAACCCTAACCCTAACCCTATCCCCAAACCCTAACCCTAACCCTAACCCCTAACCCTAAGCCTAACCCTAAACCCTAACCCAACCGTAACCCTAACCCTAACCCTACCCCTAACCCTAACCCCTAACCCCAAACCCTAAACCCTAACCCTAACCGTAACCCTAACCCTATCCCTAACCCTAACCTGACGGACAGGCTGGAACCAGCTGCTCAACTCGCCGGAACCACCTGCCAGACATGCCAGAACCACCTGCCGAGCACGCCGGAGCCACCTGCTGGACTCACCAGAACCACCTGCCTGACAGGCCAAAATCAACAGCTGGCTAGGAGAGAACCACCTGGCAGACAATCCGCAATAACCTGCCAGGCATGCAGGAACCACCTCTCAGACGTAAGAGAACCACGTGCCGGACACGCTGGAACCACGTCCTGGACAGACTGGAACCACCTGCCGGACATGCCTGGACCACCTGCCGAGCACGCCGGAACCACCTGCTCGACTCGCAGGACCCATGTGCCAGACACGCCAAAACGAACTGCCGGCTACACCAGAACCACTTACCGGACACTCCGGAATAACCTGCCCGGCATGCCAGAACCACCTCTCAGAAGTGCCAGAAGCACGTGCTGGACATGCCGGAACAACCTATCGGACAGAACGGAACAACCTGCCGGACACACCAAAATCACCTGCGGGCTACGCCAGAACCACTTGGAGGACTCTCCGGGAAAACCTGCCGGGCATGCTGGAACCACCTCTCAGACGTGCCTGAACCACGTGGCGGACACTCCGGAAACGCATGTCGGGCCGGCCGGAACCACCTCTCAGACGTGCCAGAACCTCAGGCCGGACACCCCAGAACCACCTGCTGGACAGACCGGAAACACCTGCCGGACACGCCGGAACCACATGTTCGACTCGCTGGAACCACATTCTGGACATGGCAAAATCACCTGCCGCCTATGCCAGAACCGCTTGGCGAACACTCCGGAATCACCTGTCAGGCATGCCGGAACCACCTCTCAGACATGCCAGAACCACATGCCAATGACACCGGAAGCACCTGCCGAGCATGAGGGAAGCACCTGCTCGACTCGCCAGAACCACCTGTCGGACACGCCAAAATCACCTGCCGGCTACGCCACAGCCAGTTGGTGAACACTCCGGAAACACCTGCCGGGCTGGCTGGAGCCACCTGCCAGTCACGCCAACATCACCTGCCAGCTACGCCAGAACCACTTGGCGGAGACTCCAGAAACACCTGTTGGGCCAGCCGGAACCACCTCTCAGACGTGCCAAAACCATGTGCCTGAGATGCTGGAACCACACCCCGAACAGACCGAAACCACCTGCCAGACCCAACTGAACCACCTGCCGAGCACGCAGGAACAACCTGCTCGACTCGCCGGAACCACCTGCCGGGCGCAGCGGAAGCACCTGCCGAGCGCGCCGGAGCCACCTGCTCGCCTCGCCGGAACCACCTGCCGGGCGCAGCGGAAGCACCTGCCGGGCGCGCCGGAGCCACCTGCTCGGCTCGCCGGAACCACCTGCCGGGCCCTAACCCTAACCCTAACCCTAACCCTATCCCCAAACCCTAACCCTAACCCTAACCCCTAACCCTAAGCCTAACCCTAAACCCTAACCCAACCGTAACCCTAACCCTAACCCTACCCCTAACCCTAACCCCTAACCCCAAACCCTAAACCCTAACCCTAACCGTAACCCTAACCCTATCCCTAACCCTAACCTGACGGACAGGCTGGAACCAGCTGCTCAACTCGCCGGAACCACCTGCCAGACATGCCAGAACCACCTGCCGAGCACGCCGGAGCCACCTGCTGGACTCACCAGAACCACCTGCCTGACAGGCCAAAATCAACAGCTGGCTAGGAGAGAACCACCTGGCAGACAATCCGCAATAACCTGCCAGGCATGCAGGAACCACCTCTCAGACGTAAGAGAACCACGTGCCGGACACGCTGGAACCACGTCCTGGACAGACTGGAACCACCTGCCGGACATGCCTGGACCACCTGCCGAGCACGCCGGAACCACCTGCTCGACTCGCAGGACCCATGTGCCAGACACGCCAAAACGAACTGCCGGCTACACCAGAACCACTTACCGGACACTCCGGAATAACCTGCCCGGCATGCCAGAACCACCTCTCAGAAGTGCCAGAAGCACGTGCTGGACATGCCGGAACAACCTATCGGACAGAACGGAACAACCTGCCGGACACACCAAAATCACCTGCGGGCTACGCCAGAACCACTTGGAGGACTCTCCGGGAAAACCTGCCGGGCATGCTGGAACCACCTCTCAGACGTGCCTGAACCACGTGGCGGACACTCCGGAAACGCATGTCGGGCCGGCCGGAACCACCTCTCAGACGTGCCAGAACCTCAGGCCGGACACCCCAGAACCACCTGCTGGACAGACCGGAAACACCTGCCGGACACGCCGGAACCACATGTTCGACTCGCTGGAACCACATTCTGGACATGGCAAAATCACCTGCCGCCTATGCCAGAACCGCTTGGCGAACACTCCGGAATCACCTGTCAGGCATGCCGGAACCACCTCTCAGACATGCCAGAACCACATGCCAATGACACCGGAAGCACCTGCCGAGCATGCCGGAAGCACCTGCTCGACTCGCCAGAACCACCTGTCGGACACGCCAAAATCACCTGCCGGCTACGCCACAGCCAGTTGGTGAACACTCCGGAAACACCTGCCGGGCTGGCTGGAGCCACCTGCCAGTCACGCCAACATCACCTGCCAGCTACGCCAGAACCACTTGGCGGAGACTCCAGAAACACCTGTTGGGCCAGCCGGAACCACCTCTCAGACGTGCCAAAACCATGTGCCTGAGATGCTGGAACCACACCCCGAACAGACCGAAACGACCTGCCAGACACAACTGAACCACCTGCCGAGCACGCAGGAACAACCTGCTCGACTCGCCGGAACCACCTGCCGGGCGCAGCGGAAGCACCTGCCGAGCGCGCCGGAGCCACCTGCTCGCCTCGCCGGAACCACCTGCCGGGCGCAGCGGAAGCACCTGCCGGGCGCGCCGGAGCCACCTGCTCGGCTCGCCGGAACCACCTGCCGGGCCCTAACCCTAACCCTAACCCTAACCCTATCCCCAAACCCTAACCCTAACCCTAACCCCTAACCCTAAGCCTAACCCTAAACCCTAACCCAACCGTAACCCTAACCCTAACCCTACCCCTAACCCTAACCCCTAACCCCAAACCCTAAACCCTAACCCTAACCGTAGCCCTAACCCTATCCCTAACCCTAACCTGACGGACAGGCTGGAACCAGCTGCTCAACTCGCCGGAACCACCTGCCAGACATGCCAGAACCACCTGCCGAGCACGCCGGAGCCACCTGCTGGACTCACCAGAACCACCTGCCTGACAGGCCAAAATCAACAGCTGGCTATGAGAGAACCACCTGGCAGACAATCCGCAATAACCTGCCAGGCATGCAGGAACCACCTCTCAGACGTAAGAGAACCACGTGCCGGACACGCTGGAACCACGTCCTGGACAGACTGGAACCACCTGCCGGACATGCCTGGACCACCTGCCGAGCACGCCGGAACCACCTGCTCGACTCGCAGGACCCATGTGCCAGACACGCCAAAACGAACTGCCGGCTACACCAGAACCACTTACCGGACACTCCGGAATAACCTGCCCGGCATGCCAGAACCACCTCTCAGAAGTGCCAGAAGCACGTGCTGGACATGCCGGAACAACCTATCGGACAGAACGGAACAACCTGCCGGACACACCAAAATCACCTGCGGGCTACGCCAGAACCACTTGGAGGACTCTCCGGGAAAACCTGCCGGGCATGCTGGAACCACCTCTCAGACGTGCCTGAACCACGTGGCGGACACTCCGGAAACGCATGTCGGGCCGGCCGGAACCACCTCTCAGACGTGCCAGAACCTCAGGCCGGACACCCCAGAACCACCTGCTGGACAGACCGGAAACACCTGCCGGACACGCCGGAACCACATGTTCGACTCGCTGGAACCACATTCTGGACATGGCAAAATCACCTGCCGCCTATGCCAGAACCGCTTGGCGAACACTCCGGAATCACCTGTCAGGCATGCCGGAACCACCTCTCAGACATGCCAGAACCACATGCCAATGACACCGGAAGCACCTGCCGAGCATGCGGGAAGCACCTGCTCGACTCGCCAGAACCACCTGTCGGACACGCCAAAATCACCTGCCGGCTACGCCACAGCCAGTTGGTGAACACTCCGGAAACACCTGCCGGGCTGGCTGGAGCCACCTGCCAGTCACGCCAACATCACCTGCCAGCTACGCCAGAACCACTTGGCGGAGACTCCAGAAACACCTGTTGGGCCAGCCGGAACCACCTCTCAGACGTGCCAAAACCATGTGCCTGAGATGCTGGAACCACACCCCGAACAGACCGAAACGACCTGCCAGACACAACTGAACCACCTGCCGAGCACGCAGGAACAACCTGCTCAACTCGCCGGAACCACCTGCCGGGCGCAGCGGAAGCACCTGCCGAGCGCGCCGGAGCCACCTGCTCGCCTCGCCGGAACCACCTGCCGGGCGCAGCGGAAGCACCTGCCGGGCGCGCCGGAGCCACCTGCTCGGCTCGCCGGAACCACCTGCCGGGCCCTAACCCTAACCCTAACCCTAACCCTATCCCCAAACCCTAACCCTAACCCTAACCCCTAACCCTAAGCCTAACCCTAAACCCTAACCCAACCGTAACCCTAACCCTAACCCTAACCCTAACCCCTAACCCTAAGCCTAACCCTAAACCCTAACCCAAGCGTAACCCTAACCCTAACCCTAACCCTAACCCTAACCCCTAACCCCAAACCCTATCCCTAACCCTAACCTGACGGACAGGCTGGAACCTGCTGCTCAACTCGCCAGAACCACCTGCCAGACATGCCAGAACCACCTGCCGAGCACGCCGGAGCCACCTGCTGGACTCACCAGAACCACCTGCCTGACAGGCCAAAATCAACAGCTGGCTAGGAGAGAACCACCTGGCAGACAATCCGCAATAACCTGCCAGGCATGCAGGAACCACCTCTCAGACGTAAGAGAACCACGTGCCGGACACGCTGGAACCACGTCCTGGACAGACTGGAACCACCTGCCGGACATGCCTGGACCACCTGCCGAGCACGCCGGAACCACCTGCTCGACTCGCAGGACCCATGTGCCAGACACGCCAAAACGAACTGCCGGCTACACCAGAACCACTTACCGGACACTCCGGAATAACCTGCCCGGCATGCCAGAACCACCTCTCAGAAGTGCCAGAAGCACGTGCTGGACATGCCGGAACAACCTATCGGACAGAATGGAACAACCTGCCGGACACACCAAAATCACCTGCGGGCTACGCCAGAACCACTTGGAGGACTCTCCGGGAAAACCTGCCGGGCATGCTGGAACCACCTCTCAGACGTGCCTGAACCACGTGGCGGACACTCCGGAAACGCATGTCGGGCCGGCCGGAACCACCTCTCAGACGTGCCAGAACCTCAGGCCGGACACCCCAGAACCACCTGCTGGACAGACCGGAAACACCTGCCGGACACGCCGGAACCACATGTTCGACTCGCTGGAACCACATTCTGGACATGGCAAAATCACCTGCCGCCTATGCCAGAACCGCTTGGCGAACACTCCGGAATCACCTGTCAGGCATGCCGGAACCACCTCTCAGACATGCCAGAACCACATGCCAATGACACCGGAAGCACCTGCCGAGCATGCCGGAAGCACCTGCTCGACTCGCCAGAACCACCTGTCGGACACGCCAAAATCACCTGCCGGCTACGCCACAGCCAGTTGGTGAACACTCCGGAAACACCTGCCGGGCTGGCTGGAGCCACCTGCCAGTCACGCCAACATCACCTGCCAGCTACGCCAGAACCACTTGGCGGAGACTCCAGAAACACCTGTTGGGCCAGCCGGAACCACCTCTCAGACGTGCCAAAACCATGTGCCTGAGATGCTGGAACCACACCCCGAACAGACCGAAACCACCTGCCAGACCCAACTGAACCACCTGCCGAGCACGCAGGAACAACCTGCTCGACTCGCCGGAACCACCTGCCGGGCGCAGCGGAAGCACCTGCCGAGCGCGCCGGAGCCACCTGCTCGCCTCGCCGGAACCACCTGCCGGGCGCAGCGGAAGCACCTGCCGGGCGCGCCGGAGCCACCTGCTCGGCTCGCCGGAACCACCTGCCGGGCCCTAACCCTAACCCTAACCCTAACCCTATCCCCAAACCCTAACCCTAACCCTAACCCCTAACCCTAAGCCTAACCCTAAACCCTAACCCAACCGTAACCCTAACCCTAACCCTACCCCTAACCCTAACCCCTAACCCCAAACCCTAAACCCTAACCCTAACCGTAACCCTAACCCTATCCCTAACCCTAACCTGACGGACAGGCTGGAACCAGCTGCTCAACTCGCCGGAACCACCTGCCAGACATGCCAGAACCACCTGCCGAGCACGCCGGAGCCACCTGCTGGACTCACCAGAACCACCTGCCTGACAGGCCAAAATCAACAGCTGGCTAGGAGAGAACCACCTGGCAGACAATCCGCAATAACCTGCCAGGCATGCAGGAACCACCTCTCAGACGTAAGAGAACCACGTGCCGGACACGCTGGAACCACGTCCTGGACAGACTGGAACCACCTGCCGGACATGCCTGGACCACCTGCCGAGCACGCCGGAACCACCTGCTCGACTCGCAGGACCCATGTGCCAGACACGCCAAAACGAACTGCCGGCTACACCAGAACCACTTACCGGACACTCCGGAATAACCTGCCCGGCATGCCAGAACCACCTCTCAGAAGTGCCAGAAGCACGTGCTGGACATGCCGGAACAACCTATCGGACAGAACGGAACAACCTGCCGGACACACCAAAATCACCTGCGGGCTACGCCAGAACCACTTGGAGGACTCTCCGGGAAAACCTGCCGGGCATGCTGGAACCACCTCTCAGACGTGCCTGAACCACGTGGCGGACACTCCGGAAACGCATGTCGGGCCGGCCGGAACCACCTCTCAGACGTGCCAGAACCTCATGCCGGACACCCCAGAACCACCTGCTGGACAGACCGGAAACACCTGCCGGACACGCCGGAACCACATGTTCGACTCGCTGGAACCACATTCTGGACATGGCAAAATCACCTGCCGCCTATGCCAGAACCGCTTGGCGAACACTCCGGAATCACCTGTCAGGCATGCCGGAACCACCTCTCAGACATGCCAGAACCACATGCCAATGACACCGGAAGCACCTGCCGAGCATGCGGGAAGCACCTGCTCGACTCGCCAGAACCACCTGTCGGACACGCCAAAATCACCTGCCGGCTACGCCACAGCCAGTTGGTGAACACTCCGGAAACACCTGCCGGGCTGGCTGGAGCCACCTGCCAGTCACGCCAACATCACCTGCCAGCTACGCCAGAACCACTTGGCGGAGACTCCAGAAACACCTGTTGGGCCAGCCGGAACCACCTCTCAGACGTGCCAAAACCATGTGCCTGAGATGCTGGAACCACACCCCGAACAGACCGAAACGACCTGCCAGACACAACTGAACCACCTGCCGAGCACGCAGGAACAACCTGCTCGACTCGCCGGAACCACCTGCCGGGCGCAGCGGAAGCACCTGCCGAGCGCGCCGGAGCCACCTGCTCGCCTCGCCGGAACCACCTGCCGGGCGCAGCGGAAGCACCTGCCGGGCGCGCCGGAGCCACCTGCTCGGCTCGCCGGAACCACCTGCCGGGCCCTAACCCTAACCCTAACCCTAACCCTATCCCCAAACCCTAACCCTAACCCTAACCCCTAACCCTAAGCCTAACCCTAAACCCTAACCCAACCGTAACCCTAACCCTAACCCTACCCCTAACCCTAACCCCTAACCCCAAACCCTAAACCCTAACCCTAACCGTAACCCTAACCCTATCCCTAACCCTAACCTGACGGACAGGCTGGAACCAGCTGCTCAACTCGCCGGAACCACCTGCCAGACATGCCAGAACCACCTGCCGAGCACGCCGGAGCCACCTGCTGGACTCACCAGAACCACCTGCCTGACAGGCCAAAATCAACAGCTGGCTAGGAGAGAACCACCTGGCAGACAATCCGCAATAACCTGCCAGGCATGCAGGAACCACCTCTCAGACGTAAGAGAACCACGTGCCGGACACGCTGGAACCACGTCCTGGACAGACTGGAACCACCTGCCGGACATGCCTGGACCACCTGCCGAGCACGCCGGAACCACCTGCTCGACTCGCAGGACCCATGTGCCAGACACGCCAAAACGAACTGCCGGCTACACCAGAACCACTTACCGGACACTCCGGAATAACCTGCCCGGCATGCCAGAACCACCTCTCAGAAGTGCCAGAAGCACGTGCTGGACATGCCGGAACAACCTATCGGACAGAACGGAACAACCTGCCGGACACACCAAAATCACCTGCGGGCTACGCCAGAACCACTTGGAGGACTCTCCGGGAAAACCTGCCGGGCATGCTGGAACCACCTCTCAGACGTGCCTGAACCACGTGGCGGACACTCCGGAAACGCATGTCGGGCCGGCCGGAACCACCTCTCAGACGTGCCAGAACCTCATGCCGGACACCCCAGAACCACCTGCTGGACAGACCGGAAACACCTGCCGGACACGCCGGAACCACATGTTCGACTCGCTGGAACCACATTCTGGACATGGCAAAATCACCTGCCGCCTATGCCAGAACCGCTTGGCGAACACTCCGGAATCACCTGTCAGGCATGCCGGAACCACCTCTCAGACATGCCAGAACCACATGCCAATGACACCGGAAGCACCTGCCGAGCATGCGGGAAGCACCTGCTCGACTCGCCAGAACCACCTGTCGGACACGCCAAAATCACCTGCCGGCTACGCCACAGCCAGTTGGTGAACACTCCGGAAACACCTGCCGGGCTGGCTGGAGCCACCTGCCAGTCACGCCAACATCACCTGCCAGCTACGCCAGAACCACTTGGCGGAGACTCCAGAAACACCTGTTGGGCCAGCCGGAACCACCTCTCAGACGTGCCAAAACCATGTGCCTGAGATGCTGGAACCACACCCCGAACAGACCGAAACGACCTGCCAGACACAACTGAACCACCTGCCGAGCACGCAGGAACAACCTGCTCGACTCGCCGGAACCACCTGCCGGGCGCAGCGGAAGCACCTGCCGAGCGCGCCGGAGCCACCTGCTCGCCTCGCCGGAACCACCTGCCGGGCGCAGCGGAAGCACCTGCCGGGCGCGCCGGAGCCACCTGCTCGGCTCGCCGGAACCACCTGCCGGGCCCTAACCCTAACCCTAACCCTAACCCTATCCCCAAACCCTAACCCTAACCCTAACCCCTAACCCTAAGCCTAACCCTAAACCCTAACCCAACCGTAACCCTAACCCTAACCCTACCCCTAACCCTAACCCCTAACCCCAAACCCTAAACCCTAACCCTAACCGTAGCCCTAACCCTATCCCTAACCCTAACCTGACGGACAGGCTGGAACCAGCTGCTCAACTCGCCGGAACCACCTGCCAGACATGCCAGAACCACCTGCCGAGCACGCCGGAGCCACCTGCTGGACTCACCAGAACCACCTGCCTGACAGGCCAAAATCAACAGCTGGCTAGGAGAGAACCACCTGGCAGACAATCCGCAATAACCTGCCAGGCATGCAGGAACCACCTCTCAGACGTAAGAGAACCACGTGCCGGACACGCTGGAACCACGTCCTGGACAGACTGGAACCACCTGCCGGACATGCCTGGACCACCTGCCGAGCACGCCGGAACCACCTGCTCGACTCGCAGGACCCATGTGCCAGACACGCCAAAACGAACTGCCGGCTACACCAGAACCACTTACCGGACACTCCGGAATAACCTGCCCGGCATGCCAGAACCACCTCTCAGAAGTGCCAGAAGCACGTGCTGGACATGCCGGAACAACCTATCGGACAGAACGGAACAACCTGCCGGACACACCAAAATCACCTGCGGGCTACGCCAGAACCACTTGGAGGACTCTCCGGGAAAACCTGCCGGGCATGCTGGAACCACCTCTCAGACGTGCCTGAACCACGTGGCGGACACTCCGGAAACGCATGTCGGGCCGGCCGGAACCACCTCTCAGACGTGCCAGAACCTCAGGCCGGACACCCCAGAACCACCTGCTGGACAGACCGGAAACACCTGCCGGACACGCCGGAACCACATGTTCGACTCGCTGGAACCACATTCTGGACATGGCAAAATCACCTGCCGCCTATGCCAGAACCGCTTGGCGAACACTCCGGAATCACCTGTCAGGCATGCCGGAACCACCTCTCAGACATGCCAGAACCACATGCCAATGACACCGGAAGCACCTGCCGAGCATGCCGGAAGCACCTGCTCGACTCGCCAGAACCACCTGTCGGACACGCCAAAATCACCTGCCGGCTACGCCACAGCCAGTTGGTGAACACTCCGGAAACACCTGCCGGGCTGGCTGGAGCCACCTGCCAGTCACGCCAACATCACCTGCCAGCTACGCCAGAACCACTTGGCGGAGACTCCAGAAACACCTGTTGGGCCAGCCGGAACCACCTCTCAGACGTGCCAAAACCATGTGCCTGAGATGCTGGAACCACACCCCGAACAGACCGAAACGACCTGCCAGACACAACTGAACCACCTGCCGAGCACGCAGGAACAACCTGCTCGACTCGCCGGAACAACCTGCCGGGCGCAGCGGAAGCACCTGCCGAGCGCGCCGGAGCCACCTGCTCGCCTCGCCGGAACCACCTGCCGGGCGCAGCGGAAGCACCTGCCGGGCGCGCCGGAGCCACCTGCTCGGCTCGCCGGAACCACCTGCCGGGCCCTAACCCTAACCCTAACCCTAACCCTATCCCCAAACCCTAACCCTAACCCTAACCCCTAACCCTAAGCCTAACCCTAAACCCTAACCCAACCGTAACCCTAACCCTAACCCTACCCCTAACCCTAACCCCTAACCCCAAACCCTAAACCCTAACCCTAACCGTAACCCTAACCCTATCCCTAACCCTAACCTGACGGACAGGCTGGAACCAGCTGCTCAACTCGCCGGAACCACCTGCCAGACATGCCAGAACCACCTGCCGAGCACGCCGGAGCCACCTGCTGGACTCACCAGAACCACCTGCCTGACAGGCCAAAATCAACAGCTGGCTATGAGAGAACCACCTGGCAGACAATCCGCAATAACCTGCCAGGCATGGAGGAACCACCTCTCAGACGTAAGAGAACCACGTGCCGGACACGCTGGAACCACGTCCTGGACAGACTGGAACCACCTGCCGGACATGCCTGGACCACCTGCCGAGCACGCCGGAACCACCTGCTCGACTCGCAGGACCCATGTGCCAGACACGCCAAAACGAACTGCCGGCTACACCAGAACCACTTACCGGACACTCCGGAATAACCTGCCCGGCATGCCAGAACCACCTCTCAGAAGTGCCAGAAGCACGTGCTGGACATGCCGGAACAACCTATCGGACAGAACGGAACAACCTGCCGGACACACCAAAATCACCTGCGGGCTACGCCAGAACCACTTGGAGGACTCTCCGGGAAAACCTGCCGGGCATGCTGGAACCACCTCTCAGACGTGCCTGAACCACGTGGCGGACACTCCGGAAACGCATGTCGGGCCGGCCGGAACCACCTCTCAGACGTGCCAGAACCTCATGCCGGACACCCCAGAACCACCTGCTGGACAGACCGGAAACACCTGCCGGACACGCCGGAACCACATGTTCGACTCGCTGGAACCACATTCTGGACATGGCAAAATCACCTGCCGCCTATGCCAGAACCGCTTGGCGAACACTCCGGAATCACCTGTCAGGCATGCCGGAACCACCTCTCAGACATGCCAGAACCACATGCCAATGACACCGGAAGCACCTGCCGAGCATGAGGGAAGCACCTGCTCGACTCGCCAGAACCACCTGTCGGACACGCCAAAATCACCTGCCGGCTACGCCACAGCCAGTTGGTGAACACTCCGGAAACACCTGCCGGGCTGGCTGGAGCCACCTGCCAGTCACGCCAACATCACCTGCCAGCTACGCCAGAACCACTTGGCGGAGACTCCAGAAACACCTGTTGGGCCAGCCGGAACCACCTCTCAGACGTGCCAAAACCATGTGCCTGAGATGCTGGAACCACACCCCGAACAGACCGAAACCACCTGCCAGACCCAACTGAACCACCTGCCGAGCACGCAGGAACAACCTGCTCGACTCGCCGGAACCACCTGCCGGGCGCAGCGGAAGCACCTGCCGAGCGCGCCGGAGCCACCTGCTCGCCTCGCCGGAACCACCTGCCGGGCGCAGCGGAAGCACCTGCCGGGCGCGCCGGAGCCACCTGCTCGGCTCGCCGGAACCACCTGCCGGGCCCTAACCCTAACCCTAACCCTAACCCTATCCCCAAACCCTAACCCTAACCCTAACCCCTAACCCTAAGCCTAACCCTAAACCCTAACCCAACCGTAACCCTAACCCTAACCCTACCCCTAACCCTAACCCCTAACCCCAAACCCTAAACCCTAACCCTAACCGTAACCCTAACCCTATCCCTAACCCTAACCTGACGGACAGGCTGGAACCAGCTGCTCAACTCGCCGGAACCACCTGCCAGACATGCCAGAACCACCTGCCGAGCACGCCGGAGCCACCTGCTGGACTCACCAGAACCACCTGCCTGACAGGCCAAAATCAACAGCTGGCTAGGAGAGAACCACCTGGCAGACAATCCGCAATAACCTGCCAGGCATGCAGGAACCACCTCTCAGACGTAAGAGAACCACGTGCCGGACACGCTGGAACCACGTCCTGGACAGACTGGAACCACCTGCCGGACATGCCTGGACCACCTGCCGAGCACGCCGGAACCACCTGCTCGACTCGCAGGACCCATGTGCCAGACACGCCAAAACGAACTGCCGGCTACACCAGAACCACTTACCGGACACTCCGGAATAACCTGCCCGGCATGCCAGAACCACCTCTCAGAAGTGCCAGAAGCACGTGCTGGACATGCCGGAACAACCTATCGGACAGAACGGAACAACCTGCCGGACACACCAAAATCACCTGCGGGCTACGCCAGAACCACTTGGAGGACTCTCCGGGAAAACCTGCCGGGCATGCTGGAACCACCTCTCAGACGTGCCTGAACCACGTGGCGGACACTCCGGAAACGCATGTCGGGCCGGCCGGAACCACCTCTCAGACGTGCCAGAACCTCATGCCGGACACCCCAGAACCACCTGCTGGACAGACCGGAAACACCTGCCGGACACGCCGGAACCACATGTTCGACTCGCTGGAACCACATTCTGGACATGGCAAAATCACCTGCCGCCTATGCCAGAACCGCTTGGCGAACACTCCGGAATCACCTGTCAGGCATGCCGGAACCACCTCTCAGACATGCCAGAACCACATGCCAATGACACCGGAAGCACCTGCCGAGCATGCGGGAAGCACCTGCTCGACTCGCCAGAACCACCTGTCGGACACGCCAAAATCACCTGCCGGCTACGCCACAGCCAGTTGGTGAACACTCCGGAAACACCTGCCGGGCTGGCTGGAGCCACCTGCCAGTCACGCCAACATCACCTGCCAGCTACGCCAGAACCACTTGGCGGAGACTCCAGAAACACCTGTTGGGCCAGCCGGAACCACCTCTCAGACGTGCCAAAACCATGTGCCTGAGATGCTGGAACCACACCCCGAACAGACCGAAACGACCTGCCAGACACAACTGAACCACCTGCCGAGCACGCAGGAACAACCTGCTCGACTCGCCGGAACCACCTGCCGGGCGCAGCGGAAGCACCTGCCGAGCGCGCCGGAGCCACCTGCTCGCCTCGCCGGAACCACCTGCCGGGCGCAGCGGAAGCACCTGCCGGGCGCGCCGGAGCCACCTGCTCGGCTCGCCGGAACCACCTGCCGGGCCCTAACCCTAACCCTAACCCTAACCCTATCCCCAAACCCTAACCCTAACCCTAACCCCTAACCCTAAGCCTAACCCTAAACCCTAACCCAACCGTAACCCTAACCCTAACCCTACCCCTAACCCTAACCCCTAACCCCAAACCCTAAACCCTAACCCTAACCGTAACCCTAACCCTATCCCTAACCCTAACCTGACGGACAGGCTGGAACCAGCTGCTCAACTCGCCGGAACCACCTGCCAGACATGCCAGAACCACCTGCCGAGCACGCCGGAGCCACCTGCTGGACTCACCAGAACCACCTGCCTGACAGGCCAAAATCAACAGCTGGCTAGGAGAGAACCACCTGGCAGACAATCCGCAATAACCTGCCAGGCATGCAGGAACCACCTCTCAGACGTAAGAGAACCACGTGCCGGACACGCTGGAACCACGTCCTGGACAGACTGGAACCACCTGCCGGACATGCCTGGACCACCTGCCGAGCACGCCGGAACCACCTGCTCGACTCGCAGGACCCATGTGCCAGACACGCCAAAACGAACTGCCGGCTACACCAGAACCACTTACCGGACACTCCGGAATAACCTGCCCGGCATGCCAGAACCACCTCTCAGAAGTGCCAGAAGCACGTGCTGGACATGCCGGAACAACCTATCGGACAGAACGGAACAACCTGCCGGACACACCAAAATCACCTGCGGGCTACGCCAGAACCACTTGGAGGACTCTCCGGGAAAACCTGCCGGGCATGCTGGAACCACCTCTCAGACGTGCCTGAACCACGTGGCGGACACTCCGGAAACGCATGTCGGGCCGGCCGGAACCACCTCTCAGACGTGCCAGAACCTCATGCCGGACACCCCAGAACCACCTGCTGGACAGACCGGAAACACCTGCCGGACACGCCGGAACCACATGTTCGACTCGCTGGAACCACATTCTGGACATGGCAAAATCACCTGCCGCCTATGCCAGAACCGCTTGGCGAACACTCCGGAATCACCTGTCAGGCATGCCGGAACCACCTCTCAGACATGCCAGAACCACATGCCAATGACACCGGAAGCACCTGCCGAGCATGCGGGAAGCACCTGCTCGACTCGCCAGAACCACCTGTCGGACACGCCAAAATCACCTGCCGGCTACGCCACAGCCAGTTGGTGAACACTCCGGAAACACCTGCCGGGCTGGCTGGAGCCACCTGCCAGTCACGCCAACATCACCTGCCAGCTACGCCAGAACCACTTGGCGGAGACTCCAGAAACACCTGTTGGGCCAGCCGGAACCACCTCTCAGACGTGCCAAAACCATGTGCCTGAGATGCTGGAACCACACCCCGAACAGACCGAAACGACCTGCCAGACACAACTGAACCACCTGCCGAGCACGCAGGAACAACCTGCTCGACTCGCCGGAACCACCTGCCGGGCGCAGCGGAAGCACCTGCCGAGCGCGCCGGAGCCACCTGCTCGCCTCGCCGGAACCACCTGCCGGGCGCAGCGGAAGCACCTGCCGGGCGCGCCGGAGCCACCTGCTCGGCTCGCCGGAACCACCTGCCGGGCCCTAACCCTAACCCTAACCCTAACCCTATCCCCAAACCCTAACCCTAACCCTAACCCCTAACCCTAAGCCTAACCCTAAACCCTAACCCAACCGTAACCCTAACCCTAACCCTACCCCTAACCCTAACCCCTAACCCCAAACCCTAAACCCTAACCCTAACCGTAGCCCTAACCCTATCCCTAACCCTAACCTGACGGACAGGCTGGAACCAGCTGCTCAACTCGCCGGAACCACCTGCCAGACATGCCAGAACCACCTGCCGAGCACGCCGGAGCCACCTGCTGGACTCACCAGAACCACCTGCCTGACAGGCCAAAATCAACAGCTGGCTAGGAGAGAACCACCTGGCAGACAATCCGCAATAACCTGCCAGGCATGCAGGAACCACCTCTCAGACGTAAGAGAACCACGTGCCGGACACGCTGGAACCACGTCCTGGACAGACTGGAACCACCTGCCGGACATGCCTGGACCACCTGCCGAGCACGCCGGAACCACCTGCTCGACTCGCAGGACCCATGTGCCAGACACGCCAAAACGAACTGCCGGCTACACCAGAACCACTTACCGGACACTCCGGAATAACCTGCCCGGCATGCCAGAACCACCTCTCAGAAGTGCCAGAAGCACGTGCTGGACATGCCGGAACAACCTATCGGACAGAACGGAACAACCTGCCGGACACACCAAAATCACCTGCGGGCTACGCCAGAACCACTTGGAGGACTCTCCGGGAAAACCTGCCGGGCATGCTGGAACCACCTCTCAGACGTGCCTGAACCACGTGGCGGACACTCCGGAAACGCATGTCGGGCCGGCCGGAACCACCTCTCAGACGTGCCAGAACCTCAGGCCGGACACCCCAGAACCACCTGCTGGACAGACCGGAAACACCTGCCGGACACGCCGGAACCACATGTTCGACTCGCTGGAACCACATTCTGGACATGGCAAAATCACCTGCCGCCTATGCCAGAACCGCTTGGCGAACACTCCGGAATCACCTGTCAGGCATGCCGGAACCACCTCTCAGACATGCCAGAACCACATGCCAATGACACCGGAAGCACCTGCCGAGCATGCCGGAAGCACCTGCTCGACTCGCCAGAACCACCTGTCGGACACGCCAAAATCACCTGCCGGCTACGCCACAGCCAGTTGGTGAACACTCCGGAAACACCTGCCGGGCTGGCTGGAGCCACCTGCCAGTCACGCCAACATCACCTGCCAGCTACGCCAGAACCACTTGGCGGAGACTCCAGAAACACCTGTTGGGCCAGCCGGAACCACCTCTCAGACGTGCCAAAACCATGTGCCTGAGATGCTGGAACCACACCCCGAACAGACCGAAACGACCTGCCAGACACAACTGAACCACCTGCCGAGCACGCAGGAACAACCTGCTCGACTCGCCGGAACAACCTGCCGGGCGCAGCGGAAGCACCTGCCGAGCGCGCCGGAGCCACCTGCTCGCCTCGCCGGAACCACCTGCCGGGCGCAGCGGAAGCACCTGCCGGGCGCGCCGGAGCCACCTGCTCGGCTCGCCGGAACCACCTGCCGGGCCCTAACCCTAACCCTAACCCTAACCCTATCCCCAAACCCTAACCCTAACCCTAACCCCTAACCCTAAGCCTAACCCTAAACCCTAACCCAACCGTAACCCTAACCCTAACCCTACCCCTAACCCTAACCCCTAACCCCAAACCCTAAACCCTAACCCTAACCGTAACCCTAACCCTATCCCTAACCCTAACCTGACGGACAGGCTGGAACCAGCTGCTCAACTCGCCGGAACCACCTGCCAGACATGCCAGAACCACCTGCCGAGCACGCCGGAGCCACCTGCTGGACTCACCAGAACCACCTGCCTGACAGGCCAAAATCAACAGCTGGCTATGAGAGAACCACCTGGCAGACAATCCGCAATAACCTGCCAGGCATGGAGGAACCACCTCTCAGACGTAAGAGAACCACGTGCCGGACACGCTGGAACCACGTCCTGGACAGACTGGAACCACCTGCCGGACATGCCTGGACCACCTGCCGAGCACGCCGGAACCACCTGCTCGACTCGCAGGACCCATGTGCCAGACACGCCAAAACGAACTGCCGGCTACACCAGAACCACTTACCGGACACTCCGGAATAACCTGCCCGGCATGCCAGAACCACCTCTCAGAAGTGCCAGAAGCACGTGCTGGACATGCCGGAACAACCTATCGGACAGAACGGAACAACCTGCCGGACACACCAAAATCACCTGCGGGCTACGCCAGAACCACTTGGAGGACTCTCCGGGAAAACCTGCCGGGCATGCTGGAACCACCTCTCAGACGTGCCTGAACCACGTGGCGGACACTCCGGAAACGCATGTCGGGCCGGCCGGAACCACCTCTCAGACGTGCCAGAACCTCATGCCGGACACCCCAGAACCACCTGCTGGACAGACCGGAAACACCTGCCGGACACGCCGGAACCACATGTTCGACTCGCTGGAACCACATTCTGGACATGGCAAAATCACCTGCCGCCTATGCCAGAACCGCTTGGCGAACACTCCGGAATCACCTGTCAGGCATGCCGGAACCACCTCTCAGACATGCCAGAACCACATGCCAATGACACCGGAAGCACCTGCCGAGCATGAGGGAAGCACCTGCTCGACTCGCCAGAACCACCTGTCGGACACGCCAAAATCACCTGCCGGCTACGCCACAGCCAGTTGGTGAACACTCCGGAAACACCTGCCGGGCTGGCTGGAGCCACCTGCCAGTCACGCCAACATCACCTGCCAGCTACGCCAGAACCACTTGGCGGAGACTCCAGAAACACCTGTTGGGCCAGCCGGAACCACCTCTCAGACGTGCCAAAACCATGTGCCTGAGATGCTGGAACCACACCCCGAACAGACCGAAACCACCTGCCAGACCCAACTGAACCACCTGCCGAGCACGCAGGAACAACCTGCTCGACTCGCCGGAACCACCTGCCGGGCGCAGCGGAAGCACCTGCCGAGCGCGCCGGAGCCACCTGCTCGCCTCGCCGGAACCACCTGCCGGGCGCAGCGGAAGCACCTGCCGGGCGCGCCGGAGCCACCTGCTCGGCTCGCCGGAACCACCTGCCGGGCCCTAACCCTAACCCTAACCCTAACCCTATCCCCAAACCCTAACCCTAACCCTAACCCCTAACCCTAAGCCTAACCCTAAACCCTAACCCAACCGTAACCCTAACCCTAACCCTACCCCTAACCCTAACCCCTAACCCCAAACCCTAAACCCTAACCCTAACCGTAACCCTAACCCTATCCCTAACCCTAACCTGACGGACAGGCTGGAACCAGCTGCTCAACTCGCCGGAACCACCTGCCAGACATGCCAGAACCACCTGCCGAGCACGCCGGAGCCACCTGCTGGACTCACCAGAACCACCTGCCTGACAGGCCAAAATCAACAGCTGGCTATGAGAGAACCACCTGGCAGACAATCCGCAATAACCTGCCAGGCATGCAGGAACCACCTCTCAGACGTAAGAGAACCACGTGCCGGACACGCTGGAACCACGTCCTGGACAGACTGGAACCACCTGCCGGACATGCCTGGACCACCTGCCGAGCACGCCGGAACCACCTGCTCGACTCGCAGGACCCATGTGCCAGACACGCCAAAACGAACTGCCGGCTACACCAGAACCACTTACCGGACACTCCGGAATAACCTGCCCGGCATGCCAGAACCACCTCTCAGAAGTGCCAGAAGCACGTGCTGGACATGCCGGAACAACCTATCGGACAGAACGGAACAACCTGCCGGACACACCAAAATCACCTGCGGGCTACGCCAGAACCACTTGGAGGACTCTCCGGGAAAACCTGCCGGGCATGCTGGAACCACCTCTCAGACGTGCCTGAACCACGTGGCGGACACTCCGGAAACGCATGTCGGGCCGGCCGGAACCACCTCTCAGACGTGCCAGAACCTCAGGCCGGACACCCCAGAACCACCTGCTGGACAGACCGGAAACACCTGCCGGACACGCCGGAACCACATGTTCGACTCGCTGGAACCACATTCTGGACATGGCAAAATCACCTGCCGCCTATGCCAGAACCGCTTGGCGAACACTCCGGAATCACCTGTCAGGCATGCCGGAACCACCTCTCAGACATGCCAGAACCACATGCCAATGACACCGGAAGCACCTGCCGAGCATGAGGGAAGCACCTGCTCGACTCGCCAGAACCACCTGTCGGACACGCCAAAATCACCTGCCGGCTACGCCACAGCCAGTTGGTGAACACTCCGGAAACACCTGCCGGGCTGGCTGGAGCCACCTGCCAGTCACGCCAACATCACCTGCCAGCTACGCCAGAACCACTTGGCGGAGACTCCAGAAACACCTGTTGGGCCAGCCGGAACCACCTCTCAGACGTGCCAAAACCATGTGCCTGAGATGCTGGAACCACACCCCGAACAGACCGAAACCACCTGCCAGACCCAACTGAACCACCTGCCGAGCACGCAGGAACAACCTGCTCGACTCGCCGGAACCACCTGCCGGGCGCAGCGGAAGCACCTGCCGAGCGCGCCGGAGCCACCTGCTCGCCTCGCCGGAACCACCTGCCGGGCGCAGCGGAAGCACCTGCCGGGCGCGCCGGAGCCACCTGCTCGGCTCGCCGGAACCACCTGCCGGGCCCTAACCCTAACCCTAACCCTAACCCTATCCCCAAACCCTAACCCTAACCCTAACCCCTAACCCTAAGCCTAACCCTAAACCCTAACCCAACCGTAACCCTAACCCTAACCCTACCCCTAACCCTAACCCCTAACCCCAAACCCTAAACCCTAACCCTAACCGTAACCCTAACCCTATCCCTAACCCTAACCTGACGGACAGGCTGGAACCAGCTGCTCAACTCGCCGGAACCACCTGCCAGACATGCCAGAACCACCTGCCGAGCACGCCGGAGCCACCTGCTGGACTCACCAGAACCACCTGCCTGACAGGCCAAAATCAACAGCTGGCTATGAGAGAACCACCTGGCAGACAATCCGCAATAACCTGCCAGGCATGCAGGAACCACCTCTCAGACGTAAGAGAACCACGTGCCGGACACGCTGGAACCACGTCCTGGACAGACTGGAACCACCTGCCGGACATGCCTGGACCACCTGCCGAGCACGCCGGAACCACCTGCTCGACTCGCAGGACCCATGTGCCAGACACGCCAAAACGAACTGCCGGCTACACCAGAACCACTTACCGGACACTCCGGAATAACCTGCCCGGCATGCCAGAACCACCTCTCAGAAGTGCCAGAAGCACGTGCTGGACATGCCGGAACAACCTATCGGACAGAACGGAACAACCTGCCGGACACACCAAAATCACCTGCGGGCTACGCCAGAACCACTTGGAGGACTCTCCGGGAAAACCTGCCGGGCATGCTGGAACCACCTCTCAGACGTGCCTGAACCACGTGGCGGACACTCCGGAAACGCATGTCGGGCCGGCCGGAACCACCTCTCAGACGTGCCAGAACCTCATGCCGGACACCCCAGAACCACCTGCTGGACAGACCGGAAACACCTGCCGGACACGCCGGAACCACATGTTCGACTCGCTGGAACCACATTCTGGACATGGCAAAATCACCTGCCGCCTATGCCAGAACCGCTTGGCGAACACTCCGGAATCACCTGTCAGGCATGCCGGAACCACCTCTCAGACATGCCAGAACCACATGCCAATGACACCGGAAGCACCTGCCGAGCATGAGGGAAGCACCTGCTCGACTCGCCAGAACCACCTGTCGGACACGCCAAAATCACCTGCCGGCTACGCCACAGCCAGTTGGTGAACACTCCGGAAACACCTGCCGGGCTGGCTGGAGCCACCTGCCAGTCACGCCAACATCACCTGCCAGCTACGCCAGAACCACTTGGCGGAGACTCCAGAAACACCTGTTGGGCCAGCCGGAACCACCTCTCAGACGTGCCAAAACCATGTGCCTGAGATGCTGGAACCACACCCCGAACAGACCGAAACCACCTGCCAGACCCAACTGAACCACCTGCCGAGCACGCAGGAACAACCTGCTCGACTCGCCGGAACCACCTGCCGGGCGCAGCGGAAGCACCTGCCGAGCGCGCCGGAGCCACCTGCTCGCCTCGCCGGAACCACCTGCCGGGCGCAGCGGAAGCACCTGCCGGGCGCGCCGGAGCCACCTGCTCGGCTCGCCGGAACCACCTGCCGGGCCCTAACCCTAACCCTAACCCTAACCCTATCCCCAAACCCTAACCCTAACCCTAACCCCTAACCCTAAGCCTAACCCTAAACCCTAACCCAACCGTAACCCTAACCCTAACCCTACCCCTAACCCTAACCCCTAACCCCAAACCCTAAACCCTAACCCTAACCGTAACCCTAACCCTATCCCTAACCCTAACCTGACGGACAGGCTGGAACCAGCTGCTCAACTCGCCGGAACCACCTGCCAGACATGCCAGAACCACCTGCCGAGCACGCCGGAGCCACCTGCTGGACTCACCAGAACCACCTGCCTGACAGGCCAAAATCAACAGCTGGCTAGGAGAGAACCACCTGGCAGACAATCCGCAATAACCTGCCAGGCATGCAGGAACCACCTCTCAGACGTAAGAGAACCACGTGCCGGACACGCTGGAACCACGTCCTGGACAGACTGGAACCACCTGCCGGACATGCCTGGACCACCTGCCGAGCACGCCGGAACCACCTGCTCGACTCGCAGGACCCATGTGCCAGACACGCCAAAACGAACTGCCGGCTACACCAGAACCACTTACCGGACACTCCGGAATAACCTGCCCGGCATGCCAGAACCACCTCTCAGAAGTGCCAGAAGCACGTGCTGGACATGCCGGAACAACCTATCGGACAGAACGGAACAACCTGCCGGACACACCAAAATCACCTGCGGGCTACGCCAGAACCACTTGGAGGACTCTCCGGGAAAACCTGCCGGGCATGCTGGAACCACCTCTCAGACGTGCCTGAACCACGTGGCGGACACTCCGGAAACGCATGTCGGGCCGGCCGGAACCACCTCTCAGACGTGCCAGAACCTCAGGCCGGACACCCCAGAACCACCTGCTGGACAGACCGGAAACACCTGCCGGACACGCCGGAACCACATGTTCGACTCGCTGGAACCACATTCTGGACATGGCAAAATCACCTGCCGCCTATGCCAGAACCGCTTGGCGAACACTCCGGAATCACCTGTCAGGCATGCCGGAACCACCTCTCAGACATGCCAGAACCACATGCCAATGACACCGGAAGCACCTGCCGAGCATGCGGGAAGCACCTGCTCGACTCGCCAGAACCACCTGTCGGACACGCCAAAATCACCTGCCGGCTACGCCACAGCCAGTTGGTGAACACTCCGGAAACACCTGCCGGGCTGGCTGGAGCCACCTGCCAGTCACGCCAACATCACCTGCCAGCTACGCCAGAACCACTTGGCGGAGACTCCAGAAACACCTGTTGGGCCAGCCGGAACCACCTCTCAGACGTGCCAAAACCATGTGCCTGAGATGCTGGAACCACACCCCGAACAGACCGAAACGACCTGCCAGACACAACTGAACCACCTGCCGAGCACGCAGGAACAACCTGCTCGACTCGCCGGAACCACCTGCCGGGCGCAGCGGAAGCACCTGCCGAGCGCGCCGGAGCCACCTGCTCGCCTCGCCGGAACCACCTGCCGGGCGCAGCGGAAGCACCTGCCGGGCGCGCCGGAGCCACCTGCTCGGCTCGCCGGAACCACCTGCCGGGCCCTAACCCTAACCCTAACCCTAACCCTATCCCCAAACCCTAACCCTAACCCTAACCCCTAACCCTAAGCCTAACCCTAAACCCTAACCCAACCGTAACCCTAACCCTAACCCTACCCCTAACCCTAACCCCTAACCCCAAACCCTAAACCCTAACCCTAACCGTAGCCCTAACCCTATCCCTAACCCTAACCTGACGGACAGGCTGGAACCAGCTGCTCAACTCGCCGGAACCACCTGCCAGACATGCCAGAACCACCTGCCGAGCACGCCGGAGCCACCTGCTGGACTCACCAGAACCACCTGCCTGACAGGCCAAAATCAACAGCTGGCTAGGAGAGAACCACCTGGCAGACAATCCGCAATAACCTGCCAGGCATGCAGGAACCACCTCTCAGACGTAAGAGAACCACGTGCCGGACACGCTGGAACCACGTCCTGGACAGACTGGAACCACCTGCCGGACATGCCTGGACCACCTGCCGAGCACGCCGGAACCACCTGCTCGACTCGCAGGACCCATGTGCCAGACACGCCAAAACGAACTGCCGGCTACACCAGAACCACTTACCGGACACTCCGGAATAACCTGCCCGGCATGCCAGAACCACCTCTCAGAAGTGCCAGAAGCACGTGCTGGACATGCCGGAACAACCTATCGGACAGAACGGAACAACCTGCCGGACACACCAAAATCACCTGCGGGCTACGCCAGAACCACTTGGAGGACTCTCCGGGAAAACCTGCCGGGCATGCTGGAACCACCTCTCAGACGTGCCTGAACCACGTGGCGGACACTCCGGAAACGCATGTCGGGCCGGCCGGAACCACCTCTCAGACGTGCCAGAACCTCAGGCCGGACACCCCAGAACCACCTGCTGGACAGACCGGAAACACCTGCCGGACACGCCGGAACCACATGTTCGACTCGCTGGAACCACATTCTGGACATGGCAAAATCACCTGCCGCCTATGCCAGAACCGCTTGGCGAACACTCCGGAATCACCTGTCAGGCATGCCGGAACCACCTCTCAGACATGCCAGAACCACATGCCAATGACACCGGAAGCACCTGCCGAGCATGCCGGAAGCACCTGCTCGACTCGCCAGAACCACCTGTCGGACACGCCAAAATCACCTGCCGGCTACGCCACAGCCAGTTGGTGAACACTCCGGAAACACCTGCCGGGCTGGCTGGAGCCACCTGCCAGTCACGCCAACATCACCTGCCAGCTACGCCAGAACCACTTGGCGGAGACTCCAGAAACACCTGTTGGGCCAGCCGGAACCACCTCTCAGACGTGCCAAAACCATGTGCCTGAGATGCTGGAACCACACCCCGAACAGACCGAAACGACCTGCCAGACACAACTGAACCACCTGCCGAGCACGCAGGAACAACCTGCTCGACTCGCCGGAACAACCTGCCGGGCGCAGCGGAAGCACCTGCCGAGCGCGCCGGAGCCACCTGCTCGCCTCGCCGGAACCACCTGCCGGGCGCAGCGGAAGCACCTGCCGGGCGCGCCGGAGCCACCTGCTCGGCTCGCCGGAACCACCTGCCGGGCCCTAACCATAACCCTAACCCTAACCCTATCCCCAAACCCTAACCCTAACCCTAACCCCTAACCCTAAGCCTAACCCTAAACCCTAACCCAACCGTAACCCTAACCCTAACCCTACCCCTAACCCTAACCCCTAACCCCAAACCCTAAACCCTAACCCTAACCGTAACCCTAACCCTATCCCTAACCCTAACCTGACGGACAGGCTGGAACCAGCTGCTCAACTCGCCGGAACCACCTGCCAGACATGCCAGAACCACCTGCCGAGCACGCCGGAGCCACCTGCTGGACTCACCAGAACCACCTGCCTGACAGGCCAAAATCAACAGCTGGCTATGAGAGAACCACCTGGCAGACAATCCGCAATAACCTGCCAGGCATGCAGGAACCACCTCTCAGACGTAAGAGAACCACGTGCCGGACACGCTGGAACCACGTCCTGGACAGACTGGAACCACCTGCCGGACATGCCTGGACCACCTGCCGAGCACGCCGGAACCACCTGCTCGACTCGCAGGACCCATGTGCCAGACACGCCAAAACGAACTGCCGGCTACACCAGAACCACTTACCGGACACTCCGGAATAACCTGCCCGGCATGCCAGAACCACCTCTCAGAAGTGCCAGAAGCACGTGCTGGACATGCCGGAACAACCTATCGGACAGAACGGAACAACCTGCCGGACACACCAAAATCACCTGCGGGCTACGCCAGAACCACTTGGAGGACTCTCCGGGAAAACCTGCCGGGCATGCTGGAACCACCTCTCAGACGTGCCTGAACCACGTGGCGGACACTCCGGAAACGCATGTCGGGCCGGCCGGAACCACCTCTCAGACGTGCCAGAACCTCATGCCGGACACCCCAGAACCACCTGCTGGACAGACCGGAAACACCTGCCGGACACGCCGGAACCACATGTTCGACTCGCTGGAACCACATTCTGGACATGGCAAAATCACCTGCCGCCTATGCCAGAACCGCTTGGCGAACACTCCGGAATCACCTGTCAGGCATGCCGGAACCACCTCTCAGACATGCCAGAACCACATGCCAATGACACCGGAAGCACCTGCCGAGCATGAGGGAAGCACCTGCTCGACTCGCCAGAACCACCTGTCGGACACGCCAAAATCACCTGCCGGCTACGCCACAGCCAGTTGGTGAACACTCCGGAAACACCTGCCGGGCTGGCTGGAGCCACCTGCCAGTCACGCCAACATCACCTGCCAGCTACGCCAGAACCACTTGGCGGAGACTCCAGAAACACCTGTTGGGCCAGCCGGAACCACCTCTCAGACGTGCCAAAACCATGTGCCTGAGATGCTGGAACCACACCCCGAACAGACCGAAACCACCTGCCAGACCCAACTGAACCACCTGCCGAGCACGCAGGAACAACCTGCTCGACTCGCCGGAACCACCTGCCGGGCGCAGCGGAAGCACCTGCCGAGCGCGCCGGAGCCACCTGCTCGCCTCGCCGGAACCACCTGCCGGGCGCAGCGGAAGCACCTGCCGGGCGCGCCGGAGCCACCTGCTCGGCTCGCCGGAACCACCTGCCGGGCCCTAACCCTAACCCTAACCCTAACCCTATCCCCAAACCCTAACCCTAACCCTAACCCCTAACCCTAAGCCTAACCCTAAACCCTAACCCAACCGTAACCCTAACCCTAACCCTACCCCTAACCCTAACCCCTAACCCCAAACCCTAAACCCTAACCCTAACCGTAACCCTAACCCTATCCCTAACCCTAACCTGACGGACAGGCTGGAACCAGCTGCTCAACTCGCCGGAACCACCTGCCAGACATGCCAGAACCACCTGCCGAGCACGCCGGAGCCACCTGCTGGACTCACCAGAACCACCTGCCTGACAGGCCAAAATCAACAGCTGGCTATGAGAGAACCACCTGGCAGACAATCCGCAATAACCTGCCAGGCATGCAGGAACCACCTCTCAGACGTAAGAGAACCACGTGCCGGACACGCTGGAACCACGTCCTGGACAGACTGGAACCACCTGCCGGACATGCCTGGACCACCTGCCGAGCACGCCGGAACCACCTGCTCGACTCGCAGGACCCATGTGCCAGACACGCCAAAACGAACTGCCGGCTACACCAGAACCACTTACCGGACACTCCGGAATAACCTGCCCGGCATGCCAGAACCACCTCTCAGAAGTGCCAGAAGCACGTGCTGGACATGCCGGAACAACCTATCGGACAGAACGGAACAACCTGCCGGACACACCAAAATCACCTGCGGGCTACGCCAGAACCACTTGGAGGACTCTCCGGGAAAACCTGCCGGGCATGCTGGAACCACCTCTCAGACGTGCCTGAACCACGTGGCGGACACTCCGGAAACGCATGTCGGGCCGGCCGGAACCACCTCTCAGACGTGCCAGAACCTCAGGCCGGACACCCCAGAACCACCTGCTGGACAGACCGGAAACACCTGCCGGACACGCCGGAACCACATGTTCGACTCGCTGGAACCACATTCTGGACATGGCAAAATCACCTGCCGCCTATGCCAGAACCGCTTGGCGAACACTCCGGAATCACCTGTCAGGCATGCCGGAACCACCTCTCAGACATGCCAGAACCACATGCCAATGACACCGGAAGCACCTGCCGAGCATGAGGGAAGCACCTGCTCGACTCGCCAGAACCACCTGTCGGACACGCCAAAATCACCTGCCGGCTACGCCACAGCCAGTTGGTGAACACTCCGGAAACACCTGCCGGGCTGGCTGGAGCCACCTGCCAGTCACGCCAACATCACCTGCCAGCTACGCCAGAACCACTTGGCGGAGACTCCAGAAACACCTGTTGGGCCAGCCGGAACCACCTCTCAGACGTGCCAAAACCATGTGCCTGAGATGCTGGAACCACACCCCGAACAGACCGAAACCACCTGCCAGACCCAACTGAACCACCTGCCGAGCACGCAGGAACAACCTGCTCGACTCGCCGGAACCACCTGCCGGGCGCAGCGGAAGCACCTGCCGAGCGCGCCGGAGCCACCTGCTCGCCTCGCCGGAACCACCTGCCGGGCGCAGCGGAAGCACCTGCCGGGCGCGCCGGAGCCACCTGCTCGGCTCGCCGGAACCACCTGCCGGGCCCTAACCCTAACCCTAACCCTAACCCTATCCCCAAACCCTAACCCTAACCCTAACCCCTAACCCTAAGCCTAACCCTAAACCCTAACCCAACCGTAACCCTAACCCTAACCCTACCCCTAACCCTAACCCCTAACCCCAAACCCTAAACCCTAACCCTAACCGTAACCCTAACCCTATCCCTAACCCTAACCTGACGGACAGGCTGGAACCAGCTGCTCAACTCGCCGGAACCACCTGCCAGACATGCCAGAACCACCTGCCGAGCACGCCGGAGCCACCTGCTGGACTCACCAGAACCACCTGCCTGACAGGCCAAAATCAACAGCTGGCTATGAGAGAACCACCTGGCAGACAATCCGCAATAACCTGCCAGGCATGGAGGAACCACCTCTCAGACGTAAGAGAACCACGTGCCGGACACGCTGGAACCACGTCCTGGACAGACTGGAACCACCTGCCGGACATGCCTGGACCACCTGCCGAGCACGCCGGAACCACCTGCTCGACTCGCAGGACCCATGTGCCAGACACGCCAAAACGAACTGCCGGCTACACCAGAACCACTTACCGGACACTCCGGAATAACCTGCCCGGCATGCCAGAACCACCTCTCAGAAGTGCCAGAAGCACGTGCTGGACATGCCGGAACAACCTATCGGACAGAACGGAACAACCTGCCGGACACACCAAAATCACCTGCGGGCTACGCCAGAACCACTTGGAGGACTCTCCGGGAAAACCTGCCGGGCATGCTGGAACCACCTCTCAGACGTGCCTGAACCACGTGGCGGACACTCCGGAAACGCATGTCGGGCCGGCCGGAACCACCTCTCAGACGTGCCAGAACCTCATGCCGGACACCCCAGAACCACCTGCTGGACAGACCGGAAACACCTGCCGGACACGCCGGAACCACATGTTCGACTCGCTGGAACCACATTCTGGACATGGCAAAATCACCTGCCGCCTATGCCAGAACCGCTTGGCGAACACTCTGGAATCACCTGTCAGGCATGCCGGAACCACCTCTCAGACATGCCAGAACCACATGCCAATGACACCGGAAGCACCTGCCGAGCATGAGGGAAGCACCTGCTCGACTCGCCAGAACCACCTGTCGGACACGCCAAAATCACCTGCCGGCTACGCCACAGCCAGTTGGTGAACACTCCGGAAACACCTGCCGGGCTGGCTGGAGCCACCTGCCAGTCACGCCAACATCACCTGCCAGCTACGCCAGAACCACTTGGCGGAGACTCCAGAAACACCTGTTGGGCCAGCCGGAACCACCTCTCAGATGTGCCAAAACCATGTGCCTGAGATGCTGGAACCACACCCCGAACAGACCGAAACCACCTGCCAGACCCAACTGAACCACCTGCCGAGCACGCAGGAACAACCTGCTCGACTCGCCGGAACCACCTGCCGGGCGCAGCGGAAGCACCTGCCGAGCGCGCCGGAGCCACCTGCTCGCCTCGCCGGAACCACCTGCCGGGCGCAGCGGAAGCACCTGCCGGGCGCGCCGGAGCCACCTGCTCGGCTCGCCGGAACCACCTGCCGGGCCCTAACCCTAACCCTAACCCTAACCCTATCCCCAAACCCTAACCCTAACCCTAACCCCTAACCCTAAGCCTAACCCTAAACCCTAACCCAACCGTAACCCTAACCCTAACCCTACCCCTAACCCTAACCCCTAACCCCAAACCCTAAACCCTAACCCTAACCGTAACCCTAACCCTATCCCTAACCCTAACCTGACGGACAGGCTGGAACCAGCTGCTCAACTCGCCGGAACCACCTGCCAGACATGCCAGAACCACCTGCCGAGCACGCCGGAGCCACCTGCTGGACTCACCAGAACCACCTGCCTGACAGGCCAAAATCAACAGCTGGCTAGGAGAGAACCACCTGGCAGACAATCCGCAATAACCTGCCAGGCATGCAGGAACCACCTCTCAGACGTAAGAGAACCACGTGCCGGACACGCTGGAACCACGTCCTGGACAGACTGGAACCACCTGCCGGACATGCCTGGACCACCTGCCGAGCACGCCGGAACCACCTGCTCGACTCGCAGGACCCATGTGCCAGACACGCCAAAACGAACTGCCGGCTACACCAGAACCACTTACCGGACACTCCGGAATAACCTGCCCGGCATGCCAGAACCACCTCTCAGAAGTGCCAGAAGCACGTGCTGGACATGCCGGAACAACCTATCGGACAGAACGGAACAACCTGCCGGACACACCAAAATCACCTGCGGGCTACGCCAGAACCACTTGGAGGACTCTCCGGGAAAACCTGCCGGGCATGCTGGAACCACCTCTCAGACGTGCCTGAACCACGTGGCGGACACTCCGGAAACGCATGTCGGGCCGGCCGGAACCACCTCTCAGACGTGCCAGAACCTCAGGCCGGACACCCCAGAACCACCTGCTGGACAGACCGGAAACACCTGCCGGACACGCCGGAACCACATGTTCGACTCGCTGGAACCACATTCTGGACATGGCAAAATCACCTGCCGCCTATGCCAGAACCGCTTGGCGAACACTCCGGAATCACCTGTCAGGCATGCCGGAACCACCTCTCAGACATGCCAGAACCACATGCCAATGACACCGGAAGCACCTGCCGAGCATGCCGGAAGCACCTGCTCGACTCGCCAGAACCACCTGTCGGACACGCCAAAATCACCTGCCGGCTACGCCACAGCCAGTTGGTGAACACTCCGGAAACACCTGCCGGGCTGGCTGGAGCCACCTGCCAGTCACGCCAACATCACCTGCCAGCTACGCCAGAACCACTTGGCGGAGACTCCAGAAACACCTGTTGGGCCAGCCGGAACCACCTCTCAGACGTGCCAAAACCATGTGCCTGAGATGCTGGAACCACACCCCGAACAGACCGAAACGACCTGCCAGACACAACTGAACCACCTGCCGAGCACGCAGGAACAACCTGCTCGACTCGCCGGAACAACCTGCCGGGCGCAGCGGAAGCACCTGCCGAGCGCGCCGGAGCCACCTGCTCGCCTCGCCGGAACCACCTGCCGGGCGCAGCGGAAGCACCTGCCGGGCGCGCCGGAGCCACCTGCTCGGCTCGCCGGAACCACCTGCCGGGCCCTAACCCTAACCCTAACCCTAACCCTATCCCCAAACCCTAACCCTAACCCTAACCCCTAACCCTAAGCCTAACCCTAAACCCTAACCCAACCGTAACCCTAACCCTAACCCTACCCCTAACCCTAACCCCTAACCCCAAACCCTAAACCCTAACCCTAACCGTAACCCTAACCCTATCCCTAACCCTAACCTGACGGACAGGCTGGAACCAGCTGCTCAACTCGCCGGAACCACCTGCCAGACATGCCAGAACCACCTGCCGAGCACGCCGGAGCCACCTGCTGGACTCACCAGAACCACCTGCCTGACAGGCCAAAATCAACAGCTGGCTAGGAGAGAACCACCTGGCAGACAATCCGCAATAACCTGCCAGGCATGCAGGAACCACCTCTCAGACGTAAGAGAACCACGTGCCGGACACGCTGGAACCACGTCCTGGACAGACTGGAACCACCTGCCGGACATGCCTGGACCACCTGCCGAGCACGCCGGAACCACCTGCTCGACTCGCAGGACCCATGTGCCAGACACGCCAAAACGAACTGCCGGCTACACCAGAACCACTTACCGGACACTCCGGAATAACCTGCCCGGCATGCCAGAACCACCTCTCAGAAGTGCCAGAAGCACGTGCTGGACATGCCGGAACAACCTATCGGACAGAACGGAACAACCTGCCGGACACACCAAAATCACCTGCGGGCTACGCCAGAACCACTTGGAGGACTCTCCGGGAAAACCTGCCGGGCATGCTGGAACCACCTCTCAGACGTGCCTGAACCACGTGGCGGACACTCCGGAAACGCATGTCGGGCCGGCCGGAACCACCTCTCAGACGTGCCAGAACCTCAGGCCGGACACCCCAGAACCACCTGCTGGACAGACCGGAAACACCTGCCGGACACGCCGGAACCACATGTTCGACTCGCTGGAACCACATTCTGGACATGGCAAAATCACCTGCCGCCTATGCCAGAACCGCTTGGCGAACACTCCGGAATCACCTGTCAGGCATGCCGGAACCACCTCTCAGACATGCCAGAACCACATGCCAATGACACCGGAAGCACCTGCCGAGCATGAGGGAAGCACCTGCTCGACTCGCCAGAACCACCTGTCGGACACGCCAAAATCACCTGCCGGCTACGCCACAGCCAGTTGGTGAACACTCCGGAAACACCTGCCGGGCTGGCTGGAGCCACCTGCCAGTCACGCCAACATCACCTGCCAGCTACGCCAGAACCACTTGGCGGAGACTCCAGAAACACCTGTTGGGCCAGCCGGAACCACCTCTCAGACGTGCCAAAACCATGTGCCTGAGATGCTGGAACCACACCCCGAACAGACCGAAACCACCTGCCAGACCCAACTGAACCACCTGCCGAGCACGCAGGAACAACCTGCTCGACTCGCCGGAACCACCTGCCGGGCGCAGCGGAAGCACCTGCCGAGCGCGCCGGAGCCACCTGCTCGCCTCGCCGGAACCACCTGCCGGGCGCAGCGGAAGCACCTGCCGGGCGCGCCGGAGCCACCTGCTCGGCTCGCCGGAACCACCTGCCGGGCCCTAACCCTAACCCTAACCCTAACCCTATCCCCAAACCCTAACCCTAACCCTAACCCCTAACCCTAAGCCTAACCCTAAACCCTAACCCAACCGTAACCCTAACCCTAACCCTACCCCTAACCCTAACCCCTAACCCCAAACCCTAAACCCTAACCCTAACCGTAACCCTAACCCTATCCCTAACCCTAACCTGACGGACAGGCTGGAACCAGCTGCTCAACTCGCCGGAACCACCTGCCAGACATGCCAGAACCACCTGCCGAGCACGCCGGAGCCACCTGCTGGACTCACCAGAACCACCTGCCTGACAGGCCAAAATCAACAGCTGGCTAGGAGAGAACCACCTGGCAGACAATCCGCAATAACCTGCCAGGCATGCAGGAACCACCTCTCAGACGTAAGAGAACCACGTGCCGGACACGCTGGAACCACGTCCTGGACAGACTGGAACCACCTGCCGGACATGCCTGGACCACCTGCCGAGCACGCCGGAACCACCTGCTCGACTCGCAGGACCCATGTGCCAGACACGCCAAAACGAACTGCCGGCTACACCAGAACCACTTACCGGACACTCCGGAATAACCTGCCCGGCATGCCAGAACCACCTCTCAGAAGTGCCAGAAGCACGTGCTGGACATGCCGGAACAACCTATCGGACAGAACGGAACAACCTGCCGGACACACCAAAATCACCTGCGGGCTACGCCAGAACCACTTGGAGGACTCTCCGGGAAAACCTGCCGGGCATGCTGGAACCACCTCTCAGACGTGCCTGAACCACGTGGCGGACACTCCGGAAACGCATGTCGGGCCGGCCGGAACCACCTCTCAGACGTGCCAGAACCTCAGGCCGGACACCCCAGAACCACCTGCTGGACAGACCGGAAACACCTGCCGGACACGCCGGAACCACATGTTCGACTCGCTGGAACCACATTCTGGACATGGCAAAATCACCTGCCGCCTATGCCAGAACCGCTTGGCGAACACTCCGGAATCACCTGTCAGGCATGCCGGAACCACCTCTCAGACATGCCAGAACCACATGCCAATGACACCGGAAGCACCTGCCGAGCATGAGGGAAGCACCTGCTCGACTCGCCAGAACCACCTGTCGGACACGCCAAAATCACCTGCCGGCTACGCCACAGCCAGTTGGTGAACACTCCGGAAACACCTGCCGGGCTGGCTGGAGCCACCTGCCAGTCACGCCAACATCACCTGCCAGCTACGCCAGAACCACTTGGCGGAGACTCCAGAAACACCTGTTGGGCCAGCCGGAACCACCTCTCAGACGTGCCAAAACCATGTGCCTGAGATGCTGGAACCACACCCCGAACAGACCGAAACCACCTGCCAGACCCAACTGAACCACCTGCCGAGCACGCAGGAACAACCTGCTCGACTCGCCGGAACCACCTGCCGGGCGCAGCGGAAGCACCTGCCGAGCGCGCCGGAGCCACCTGCTCGCCTCGCCGGAACCACCTGCCGGGCGCAGCGGAAGCACCTGCCGGGCGCGCCGGAGCCACCTGCTCGGCTCGCCGGAACCACCTGCCGGGCCCTAACCCTAACCCTAACCCTAACCCTATCCCCAAACCCTAACCCTAACCCTAACCCCTAACCCTAAGCCTAACCCTAAACCCTAACCCAACCGTAACCCTAACCCTAACCCTACCCCTAACCCTAACCCCTAACCCCAAACCCTAAACCCTAACCCTAACCGTAACCCTAACCCTATCCCTAACCCTAACCTGACGGACAGGCTGGAACCAGCTGCTCAACTCGCCGGAACCACCTGCCAGACATGCCAGAACCACCTGCCGAGCACGCCGGAGCCACCTGCTGGACTCACCAGAACCACCTGCCTGACAGGCCAAAATCAACAGCTGGCTAGGAGAGAACCACCTGGCAGACAATCCGCAATAACCTGCCAGGCATGCAGGAACCACCTCTCAGACGTAAGAGAACCACGTGCCGGACACGCTGGAACCACGTCCTGGACAGACTGGAACCACCTGCCGGACATGCCTGGACCACCTGCCGAGCACGCCGGAACCACCTGCTCGACTCGCAGGACCCATGTGCCAGACACGCCAAAACGAACTGCCGGCTACACCAGAACCACTTACCGGACACTCCGGAATAACCTGCCCGGCATGCCAGAACCACCTCTCAGAAGTGCCAGAAGCACGTGCTGGACATGCCGGAACAACCTATCGGACAGAACGGAACAACCTGCCGGACACACCAAAATCACCTGCGGGCTACGCCAGAACCACTTGGAGGACTCTCCGGGAAAACCTGCCGGGCATGCTGGAACCACCTCTCAGACGTGCCTGAACCACGTGGCGGACACTCCGGAAACGCATGTCGGGCCGGCCGGAACCACCTCTCAGACGTGCCAGAACCTCAGGCCGGACACCCCAGAACCACCTGCTGGACAGACCGGAAACACCTGCCGGACACGCCGGAACCACATGTTCGACTCGCTGGAACCACATTCTGGACATGGCAAAATCACCTGCCGCCTATGCCAGAACCGCTTGGCGAACACTCCGGAATCACCTGTCAGGCATGCCGGAACCACCTCTCAGACATGCCAGAACCACATGCCAATGACACCGGAAGCACCTGCCAAGCATGCGGGAAGCACCTGCTCGACTCGCCAGAACCACCTGTCGGACACGCCAAAATCACCTGCCGGCTACGCCACAGCCAGTTGGTGAACACTCCGGAAACACCTGCCGGGCTGGCTGGAGCCACCTGCCAGTCACGCCAACATCACCTGCCAGCTACGCCAGAACCACTTGGCGGAGACTCCAGAAACACCTGTTGGGCCAGCCGGAACCACCTCTCAGACGTGCCAAAACCATGTGCCTGAGATGCTGGAACCACACCCCGAACAGACCGAAACCACCTGCCAGACCCAACTGAACCACCTGCCGAGCACGCAGGAACAACCTGCTCGACTCGCCGGAACCACCTGCCGGGCGCAGCGGAAGCACCTGCCGAGCGCGCCGGAGCCACCTGCTCGCCTCGCCGGAACCACCTGCCGGGCCCTAACCCTAACCCTAACCCTAACCCTATCCCCAAACCCTAACCCTAACCCTAACCCCTAACCCTAAGCCTAACCCTAAACCCTAACCCAACCGTAACCCTAACCCTAACCCTACCCCTAACCCTAACCCCTAACCCCAAACCCTAAACCCCAACCCTAACCGTAACCCTAACCCTATCCCTAACCCTAACCTGACGGACAGGCTGGAACCAGCTGCTCAACTCGCCGGAACCACCTGCCAGACATGCCAGAACCACCTGCCGAGCACGCCGGAGCCACCTGCTGGACTCACCAGAACCACCTGCCTGACAGGCCAAAATCAACAGCTGGCTAGGAGAGAACCACCTGGCAGACAATCCGCAATAACCTGCCAGGCATGCAGGAACCACCTCTCAGACGTAAGAGAACCACGTGCCGGACACGCTGGAACCACGTCCTGGACAGACTGGAACCACCTGCCGGACATGCCTGGACCACCTGCCGAGCACGCTGGAACCACCTGCTCGACTCGCAGGACCCATGTGCCAGACACGCCAAAACGAACTGCCGGCTACACCAGAACCACTTACCGGACACTCCGGAATAACCTGCCCGGCATGCCAGAACCACCTCTCAGAAGTGCCAGAAGCACGTGCTGGACATGCCGGAACAACCTATCGGACAGAACGGAACAACCTGCCGGACACACCAAAATCACCTGCGGGCTACGCCAGAACCACTTGGAGGACTCTCCGGGAAAACCTGCCGGGCATGCTGGAACCACCTCTCAGACGTGCCTGAACCACGTGGCGGACACTCCGGAAACGCATGTCGGGCCGGCCGGAACCACCTCTCAGACGTGCCAGAACCTCAGGCCGGACACCCCAGAACCACCTGCTGGACAGACCGGAAACACCTGCCGGACACGCCGGAACCACATGTTCGACTCGCTGGAACCACATTCTGGACATGGCAAAATCACCTGCCGCCTATGCCAGAACCGCTTGGCGAACACTCCGGAATCACCTGTCAGGCATGCCGGAACCACCTCTCAGACATGCCAGAACCACATGCCAATGACACCGGAAGCACCTGCCGAGCATGCCGGAAGCACCTGCTCGACTCGCCAGAACCACCTGTCGGACACGCCAAAATCACCTGCCGGCTACGCCACAGCCAGTTGGTGAACACTCCGGAAACACCTGCCGGGCTGGCTGGAGCCACCTGCCAGTCACGCCAACATCACCTGCCAGCTACGCCAGAACCACTTGGCGGAGACTCCAGAAACACCTGTTGGGCCAGCCGGAACCACCTCTCAGACGTGCCAAAACCATGTGCCTGAGATGCTGGAACCACACCCCGAACAGACCGAAACGACCTGCCAGACACAACTGAACCACCTGCCGAGCACGCAGGAACAACCTGCTCGACTCGCCGGAACCACCTGCCGGGCGCAGCGGAAGCACCTGCCGAGCGCGCCGGAGCCACCTGCTCGCCTCGCCGGAACCACCTGCCGGGCGCAGCGGAAGCACCTGCCGGGCGCGCCGGAGCCACCTGCTCGGCTCGCCGGAACCACCTGCCGGGCCCTAACCCTAACCCTAACCCTAACCCTATCCCCAAACCCTAACCCTAACCCTAACCCCTAACCCTAAGCCTAACCCTAAACCCTAACCCAACCGTAACCCTAACCTTAACCCTACCCCTAACCCTAACCCCTAACCCCAAACCCTAAACCCCAACCCTAACCGTAACCCTAACCCTATCCCTAACCCTAACCTGACGGACAGGCTGGAACCAGCTGCTCAACTCGCCGGAACCACCTGCCAGACATGCCAGAACCACCTGCCGAGCACGCCGGAGCCACCTGCTGGACTCACCAGAACCACCTGCCTGACAGGCCAAAATCAACAGCTGGCTAGGAGAGAACCACCTGGCAGACAATCCGCAATAACCTGCCAGGCATGCAGGAACCACCTCTCAGACGTAAGAGAACCACGTGCCGGACACGCTGGAACCACGTCCTGGACAGACTGGAACCACCTGCCGGACATGCCTGGACCACCTGCCGAGCACGCCGGAACCACCTGCTCGACTCGCAGGACCCATGTGCCAGACACGCCAAAACGAACTGCCGGCTACACCAGAACCACTTACCGGACACTCCGGAATAACCTGCCCGGCATGCCAGAACCACCTCTCAGAAGTGCCAGAAGCACGTGCTGGACATGCCGGAACAACCTATCGGACAGAACGGAACAACCTGCCGGACACACCAAAATCACCTGCGGGCTACGCCAGAACCACTTGGAGGACTCTCCGGGAAAACCTGCCGGGCATGCTGGAACCACCTCTCAGACGTGCCTGAACCACGTGGCGGACACTCCGGAAACGCATGTCGGGCCGGCCGGAACCACCTCTCAGACGTGCCAGAACCTCAGGCCGGACACCCCAGAACCACCTGCTGGACAGACCGGAAACACCTGCCGGACACGCCGGAACCACATGTTCGACTCGCTGGAACCACATTCTGGACATGGCAAAATCACCTGCCGCCTATGCCAGAACCGCTTGGCGAACACTCCGGAATCACCTGTCAGGCATGCCGGAACCACCTCTCAGACATGCCAGAACCACATGCCAATGACACCGGAAGCACCTGCCGAGCATGAGGGAAGCACCTGCTCGACTCGCCAGAACCACCTGTCGGACACGCCAAAATCACCTGCCGGCTACGCCACAGCCAGTTGGTGAACACTCCGGAAACACCTGCCGGGCTGGCTGGAGCCACCTGCCAGTCACGCCAACATCACCTGCCAGCTACGCCAGAACCACTTGGCGGAGACTCCAGAAACACCTGTTGGGCCAGCCGGAACCACCTCTCAGATGTGCCAAAACCATGTGCCTGAGATGCTGGAACCACACCCCGAACAGACCGAAACCACCTGCCAGACCCAACTGAACCACCTGCCGAGCACGCAGGAACAACCTGCTCGACTCGCCGGAACCACCTGCCGGGCGCAGCGGAAGCACCTGCCGAGCGCGCCGGAGCCACCTGCTCGCCTCGCCGGAACCACCTGCCGGGCGCAGCGGAAGCACCTGCCGGGCGCGCCGGAGCCACCTGCTCGGCTCGCCGGAACCACCTGCCGGGCCCTAACCCTAACCCTAACCCTAACCCTATCCCCAAACCCTAACCCTAACCCTAACCCCTAACCCTAAGCCTAACCCTAAACCCTAACCCAACCGTAACCCTAACCCTAACCCTACCCCTAACCCTAACCCCTAACCCCAAACCCTAAACCCTAACCCTAACCGTAACCCTAACCCTATCCCTAACCCTAACCTGACGGACAGGCTGGAACCAGCTGCTCAACTCGCCGGAACCACCTGCCAGACATGCCAGAACCACCTGCCGAGCACGCCGGAGCCACCTGCTGGACTCACCAGAACCACCTGCCTGACAGGCCAAAATCAACAGCTGGCTAGGAGAGAACCACCTGGCAGACAATCCGCAATAACCTGCCAGGCATGCAGGAACCACCTCTCAGACGTAAGAGAACCACGTGCCGGACACGCTGGAACCACGTCCTGGACAGACTGGAACCACCTGCCGGACATGCCTGGACCACCTGCCGAGCACGCCGGAACCACCTGCTCGACTCGCAGGACCCATGTGCCAGACACGCCAAAACGAACTGCCGGCTACACCAGAACCACTTACCGGACACTCCGGAATAACCTGCCCGGCATGCCAGAACCACCTCTCAGAAGTGCCAGAAGCACGTGCTGGACATGCCGGAACAACCTATCGGACAGAACGGAACAACCTGCCGGACACACCAAAATCACCTGCGGGCTACGCCAGAACCACTTGGAGGACTCTCCGGGAAAACCTGCCGGGCATGCTGGAACCACCTCTCAGACGTGCCTGAACCACGTGGCGGACACTCCGGAAACGCATGTCGGGCCGGCCGGAACCACCTCTCAGACGTGCCAGAACCTCATGCCGGACACCCCAGAACCACCTGCTGGACAGACCGGAAACACCTGCCGGACACGCCGGAACCACATGTTCGACTCGCTGGAACCACATTCTGGACATGGCAAAATCACCTGCCGCCTATGCCAGAACCGCTTGGCGAACACTCCGGAATCACCTGTCAGGCATGCCGGAACCACCTCTCAGACATGCCAGAACCACATGCCAATGACACCGGAAGCACCTGCCGAGCATGCCGGAAGCACCTGCTCGACTCGCCAGAACCACCTGTCGGACACGCCAAAATCACCTGCCGGCTACGCCACAGCCAGTTGGTGAACACTCCGGAAACACCTGCCGGGCTGGCTGGAGCCACCTGCCAGTCACGCCAACATCACCTGCCAGCTACGCCAGAACCACTTGGCGGAGACTCCAGAAACACCTGTTGGGCCAGCCGGAACCACCTCTCAGACGTGCCAAAACCATGTGCCTGAGATGCTGGAACCACACCCCGAACAGACCGAAACGACCTGCCAGACACAACTGAACCACCTGCCGAGCACGCAGGAACAACCTGCTCGACTCGCCGGAACAACCTGCCGGGCGCAGCGGAAGCACCTGCCGAGCGCGCCGGAGCCACCTGCTCGCCTCGCCGGAACCACCTGCCGGGCGCAGCGGAAGCACCTGCCGGGCGCGCCGGAGCCACCTGCTCGGCTCGCCGGAACCACCTGCCGGGCCCTAACCCTAACCCTAACCCTAACCCTATCCCCAAACCCTAACCCTAACCCTAACCCCTAACCCTAAGCCTAACCCTAAACCCTAACCCAACCGTAACCCTAACCCTAACCCTACCCCTAACCCTAACCCCTAACCCCAAACCCTAAACCCTAACCCTAACCGTAACCCTAACCCTATCCCTAACCCTAACCTGACGGACAGGCTGGAACCAGCTGCTCAACTCGCCGGAACCACCTGCCAGACATGCCAGAACCACCTGCCGAGCACGCCGGAGCCACCTGCTGGACTCACCAGAACCACCTGCCTGACAGGCCAAAATCAACAGCTGGCTAGGAGAGAACCACCTGGCAGACAATCCGCAATAACCTGCCAGGCATGCAGGAACCACCTCTCAGACGTAAGAGAACCACGTGCCGGACACGCTGGAACCACGTCCTGGACAGACTGGAACCACCTGCCGGACATGCCTGGACCACCTGCCGAGCACGCCGGAACCACCTGCTCGACTCGCAGGACCCATGTGCCAGACACGCCAAAACGAACTGCCGGCTACACCAGAACCACTTACCGGACACTCCGGAATAACCTGCCCGGCATGCCAGAACCACCTCTCAGAAGTGCCAGAAGCACGTGCTGGACATGCCGGAACAACCTATCGGACAGAACGGAACAACCTGCCGGACACACCAAAATCACCTGCGGGCTACGCCAGAACCACTTGGAGGACTCTCCGGGAAAACCTGCCGGGCATGCTGGAACCACCTCTCAGACGTGCCTGAACCACGTGGCGGACACTCCGGAAACGCATGTCGGGCCGGCCGGAACCACCTCTCAGACGTGCCAGAACCTCAGGCCGGACACCCCAGAACCACCTGCTGGACAGACCGGAAACACCTGCCGGACACGCCGGAACCACATGTTCGACTCGCTGGAACCACATTCTGGACATGGCAAAATCACCTGCCGCCTATGCCAGAACCGCTTGGCGAACACTCCGGAATCACCTGTCAGGCATGCCGGAACCACCTCTCAGACATGCCAGAACCACATGCCAATGACACCGGAAGCACCTGCCGAGCATGAGGGAAGCACCTGCTCGACTCGCCAGAACCACCTGTCGGACACGCCAAAATCACCTGCCGGCTACGCCACAGCCAGTTGGTGAACACTCCGGAAACACCTGCCGGGCTGGCTGGAGCCACCTGCCAGTCACGCCAACATCACCTGCCAGCTACGCCAGAACCACTTGGCGGAGACTCCAGAAACACCTGTTGGGCCAGCCGGAACCACCTCTCAGACGTGCCAAAACCATGTGCCTGAGATGCTGGAACCACACCCCGAACAGACCGAAACCACCTGCCAGACCCAACTGAACCACCTGCCGAGCACGCAGGAACAACCTGCTCGACTCGCCGGAACCACCTGCCGGGCGCAGCGGAAGCACCTGCCGAGCGCGCCGGAGCCACCTGCTCGCCTCGCCGGAACCACCTGCCGGGCGCAGCGGAAGCACCTGCCGGGCGCGCCGGAGCCACCTGCTCGGCTCGCCGGAACCACCTGCCGGGCCCTAACCCTAACCCTAACCCTAACCCTATCCCCAAACCCTAACCCTAACCCTAACCCCTAACCCTAAGCCTAACCCTAAACCCTAACCCAACCGTAACCCTAACCCTAACCCTACCCCTAACCCTAACCCCTAACCCCAAACCCTAAACCCTAACCCTAACCGTAACCCTAACCCTATCCCTAACCCTAACCTGACGGACAGGCTGGAACCAGCTGCTCAACTCGCCGGAACCACCTGCCAGACATGCCAGAACCACCTGCCGAGCACGCCGGAGCCACCTGCTGGACTCACCAGAACCACCTGCCTGACAGGCCAAAATCAACAGCTGGCTAGGAGAGAACCACCTGGCAGACAATCCGCAATAACCTGCCAGGCATGCAGGAACCACCTCTCAGACGTAAGAGAACCACGTGCCGGACACGCTGGAACCACGTCCTGGACAGACTGGAACCACCTGCCGGACATGCCTGGACCACCTGCCGAGCACGCCGGAACCACCTGCTCGACTCGCAGGACCCATGTGCCAGACACGCCAAAACGAACTGCCGGCTACACCAGAACCACTTACCGGACACTCCGGAATAACCTGCCCGGCATGCCAGAACCACCTCTCAGAAGTGCCAGAAGCACGTGCTGGACATGCCGGAACAACCTATCGGACAGAACGGAACAACCTGCCGGACACACCAAAATCACCTGCGGGCTACGCCAGAACCACTTGGAGGACTCTCCGGGAAAACCTGCCGGGCATGCTGGAACCACCTCTCAGACGTGCCTGAACCACGTGGCGGACACTCCGGAAACGCATGTCGGGCCGGCCGGAACCACCTCTCAGACGTGCCAGAACCTCAGGCCGGACACCCCAGAACCACCTGCTGGACAGACCGGAAACACCTGCCGGACACGCCGGAACCACATGTTCGACTCGCTGGAACCACATTCTGGACATGGCAAAATCACCTGCCGCCTATGCCAGAACCGCTTGGCGAACACTCCGGAATCACCTGTCAGGCATGCCGGAACCACCTCTCAGACATGCCAGAACCACATGCCAATGACACCGGAAGCACCTGCCAAGCATGCGGGAAGCACCTGCTCGACTCGCCAGAACCACCTGTCGGACACGCCAAAATCACCTGCCGGCTACGCCACAGCCAGTTGGTGAACACTCCGGAAACACCTGCCGGGCTGGCTGGAGCCACCTGCCAGTCACGCCAACATCACCTGCCAGCTACGCCAGAACCACTTGGCGGAGACTCCAGAAACACCTGTTGGGCCAGCCGGAACCACCTCTCAGACGTGCCAAAACCATGTGCCTGAGATGCTGGAACCACACCCCGAACAGACCGAAACCACCTGCCAGACCCAACTGAACCACCTGCCGAGCACGCAGGAACAACCTGCTCGACTCGCCGGAACCACCTGCCGGGCGCAGCGGAAGCACCTGCCGAGCGCGCCGGAGCCACCTGCTCGCCTCGCCGGAACCACCTGCCGGGCCCTAACCCTAACCCTAACCCTAACCCTATCCCCAAACCCTAACCCTAACCCTAACCCCTAACCCTAAGCCTAACCCTAAACCCTAACCCAACCGTAACCCTAACCCTAACCCTACCCCTAACCCTAACCCCTAACCCCAAACCCTAAACCCCAACCCTAACCGTAACCCTAACCCTATCCCTAACCCTAACCTGACGGACAGGCTGGAACCAGCTGCTCAACTCGCCGGAACCACCTGCCAGACATGCCAGAACCACCTGCCGAGCACGCCGGAGCCACCTGCTGGACTCACCAGAACCACCTGCCTGACAGGCCAAAATCAACAGCTGGCTAGGAGAGAACCACCTGGCAGACAATCCGCAATAACCTGCCAGGCATGCAGGAACCACCTCTCAGACGTAAGAGAACCACGTGCCGGACACGCTGGAACCACGTCCTGGACAGACTGGAACCACCTGCCGGACATGCCTGGACCACCTGCCGAGCACGCTGGAACCACCTGCTCGACTCGCAGGACCCATGTGCCAGACACGCCAAAACGAACTGCCGGCTACACCAGAACCACTTACCGGACACTCCGGAATAACCTGCCCGGCATGCCAGAACCACCTCTCAGAAGTGCCAGAAGCACGTGCTGGACATGCCGGAACAACCTATCGGACAGAACGGAACAACCTGCCGGACACACCAAAATCACCTGCGGGCTACGCCAGAACCACTTGGAGGACTCTCCGGGAAAACCTGCCGGGCATGCTGGAACCACCTCTCAGACGTGCCTGAACCACGTGGCGGACACTCCGGAAACGCATGTCGGGCCGGCCGGAACCACCTCTCAGACGTGCCAGAACCTCAGGCCGGACACCCCAGAACCACCTGCTGGACAGACCGGAAACACCTGCCGGACACGCCGGAACCACATGTTCGACTCGCTGGAACCACATTCTGGACATGGCAAAATCACCTGCCGCCTATGCCAGAACCGCTTGGCGAACACTCCGGAATCACCTGTCAGGCATGCCGGAACCACCTCTCAGACATGCCAGAACCACATGCCAATGACACCGGAAGCACCTGCCGAGCATGCCGGAAGCACCTGCTCGACTCGCCAGAACCACCTGTCGGACACGCCAAAATCACCTGCCGGCTACGCCACAGCCAGTTGGTGAACACTCCGGAAACACCTGCCGGGCTGGCTGGAGCCACCTGCCAGTCACGCCAACATCACCTGCCAGCTACGCCAGAACCACTTGGCGGAGACTCCAGAAACACCTGTTGGGCCAGCCGGAACCACCTCTCAGACGTGCCAAAACCATGTGCCTGAGATGCTGGAACCACACCCCGAACAGACCGAAACGACCTGCCAGACACAACTGAACCACCTGCCGAGCACGCAGGAACAACCTGCTCGACTCGCCGGAACCACCTGCCGGGCGCAGCGGAAGCACCTGCCGAGCGCGCCGGAGCCACCTGCTCGCCTCGCCGGAACCACCTGCCGGGCGCAGCGGAAGCACCTGCCGGGCGCGCCGGAGCCACCTGCTCGGCTCGCCGGAACCACCTGCCGGGCCCTAACCCTAACCCTAACCCTAACCCTATCCCCAAACCCTAACCCTAACCCTAACCCCTAACCCTAAGCCTAACCCTAAACCCTAACCCAACCGTAACCCTAACCTTAACCCTACCCCTAACCCTAACCCCTAACCCCAAACCCTAAACCCCAACCCTAACCGTAACCCTAACCCTATCCCTAACCCTAACCTGACGGACAGGCTGGAACCAGCTGCTCAACTCGCCGGAACCACCTGCCAGACATGCCAGAACCACCTGCCGAGCACGCCGGAGCCACCTGCTGGACTCACCAGAACCACCTGCCTGACAGGCCAAAATCAACAGCTGGCTAGGAGAGAACCACCTGGCAGACAATCCGCAATAACCTGCCAGGCATGCAGGAACCACCTCTCAGACGTAAGAGAACCACGTGCCGGACACGCTGGAACCACGTCCTGGACAGACTGGAACCACCTGCCGGACATGCCTGGACCACCTGCCGAGCACGCCGGAACCACCTGCTCGACTCGCAGGACCCATGTGCCAGACACGCCAAAACGAACTGCCGGCTACACCAGAACCACTTACCGGACACTCCGGAATAACCTGCCCGGCATGCCAGAACCACCTCTCAGAAGTGCCAGAAGCACGTGCTGGACATGCCGGAACAACCTATCGGACAGAACGGAACAACCTGCCGGACACACCAAAATCACCTGCGGGCTACGCCAGAACCACTTGGAGGACTCTCCGGGAAAACCTGCCGGGCATGCTGGAACCACCTCTCAGACGTGCCTGAACCACGTGGCGGACACTCCGGAAACGCATGTCGGGCCGGCCGGAACCACCTCTCAGACGTGCCAGAACCTCAGGCCGGACACCCCAGAACCACCTGCTGGACAGACCGGAAACACCTGCCGGACACGCCGGAACCACATGTTCGACTCGCTGGAACCACATTCTGGACATGGCAAAATCACCTGCCGCCTATGCCAGAACCGCTTGGCGAACACTCCGGAATCACCTGTCAGGCATGCCGGAACCACCTCTCAGACATGCCAGAACCACATGCCAATGACACCGGAAGCACCTGCCGAGCATGAGGGAAGCACCTGCTCGACTCGCCAGAACCACCTGTCGGACACGCCAAAATCACCTGCCGGCTACGCCACAGCCAGTTGGTGAACACTCCGGAAACACCTGCCGGGCTGGCTGGAGCCACCTGCCAGTCACGCCAACATCACCTGCCAGCTACGCCAGAACCACTTGGCGGAGACTCCAGAAACACCTGTTGGGCCAGCCGGAACCACCTCTCAGATGTGCCAAAACCATGTGCCTGAGATGCTGGAACCACACCCCGAACAGACCGAAACCACCTGCCAGACCCAACTGAACCACCTGCCGAGCACGCAGGAACAACCTGCTCGACTCGCCGGAACCACCTGCCGGGCGCAGCGGAAGCACCTGCCGAGCGCGCCGGAGCCACCTGCTCGCCTCGCCGGAACCACCTGCCGGGCGCAGCGGAAGCACCTGCCGGGCGCGCCGGAGCCACCTGCTCGGCTCGCCGGAACCACCTGCCGGGCCCTAACCCTAACCCTAACCCTAACCCTATCCCCAAACCCTAACCCTAACCCTAACCCCTAACCCTAAGCCTAACCCTAAACCCTAACCCAACCGTAACCCTAACCCTAACCCTACCCCTAACCCTAACCCCTAACCCCAAACCCTAAACCCTAACCCTAACCGTAACCCTAACCCTATCCCTAACCCTAACCTGACGGACAGGCTGGAACCAGCTGCTCAACTCGCCGGAACCACCTGCCAGACATGCCAGAACCACCTGCCGAGCACGCCGGAGCCACCTGCTGGACTCACCAGAACCACCTGCCTGACAGGCCAAAATCAACAGCTGGCTAGGAGAGAACCACCTGGCAGACAATCCGCAATAACCTGCCAGGCATGCAGGAACCACCTCTCAGACGTAAGAGAACCACGTGCCGGACACGCTGGAACCACGTCCTGGACAGACTGGAACCACCTGCCGGACATGCCTGGACCACCTGCCGAGCACGCCGGAACCACCTGCTCGACTCGCAGGACCCATGTGCCAGACACGCCAAAACGAACTGCCGGCTACACCAGAACCACTTACCGGACACTCCGGAATAACCTGCCCGGCATGCCAGAACCACCTCTCAGAAGTGCCAGAAGCACGTGCTGGACATGCCGGAACAACCTATCGGACAGAACGGAACAACCTGCCGGACACACCAAAATCACCTGCGGGCTACGCCAGAACCACTTGGAGGACTCTCCGGGAAAACCTGCCGGGCATGCTGGAACCACCTCTCAGACGTGCCTGAACCACGTGGCGGACACTCCGGAAACGCATGTCGGGCCGGCCGGAACCACCTCTCAGACGTGCCAGAACCTCATGCCGGACACCCCAGAACCACCTGCTGGACAGACCGGAAACACCTGCCGGACACGCCGGAACCACATGTTCGACTCGCTGGAACCACATTCTGGACATGGCAAAATCACCTGCCGCCTATGCCAGAACCGCTTGGCGAACACTCCGGAATCACCTGTCAGGCATGCCGGAACCACCTCTCAGACATGCCAGAACCACATGCCAATGACACCGGAAGCACCTGCCGAGCATGCCGGAAGCACCTGCTCGACTCGCCAGAACCACCTGTCGGACACGCCAAAATCACCTGCCGGCTACGCCACAGCCAGTTGGTGAACACTCCGGAAACACCTGCCGGGCTGGCTGGAGCCACCTGCCAGTCACGCCAACATCACCTGCCAGCTACGCCAGAACCACTTGGCGGAGACTCCAGAAACACCTGTTGGGCCAGCCGGAACCACCTCTCAGACGTGCCAAAACCATGTGCCTGAGATGCTGGAACCACACCCCGAACAGACCGAAACGACCTGCCAGACACAACTGAACCACCTGCCGAGCACGCAGGAACAACCTGCTCGACTCGCCGGAACAACCTGCCGGGCGCAGCGGAAGCACCTGCCGAGCGCGCCGGAGCCACCTGCTCGCCTCGCCGGAACCACCTGCCGGGCGCAGCGGAAGCACCTGCCGGGCGCGCCGGAGCCACCTGCTCGGCTCGCCGGAACCACCTGCCGGGCCCTAACCCTAACCCTAACCCTAACCCTATCCCCAAACCCTAACCCTAACCCTAACCCCTAACCCTAAGCCTAACCCTAAACCCTAACCCAACCGTAACCCTAACCCTAACCCTACCCCTAACCCTAACCCCTAACCCCAAACCCTAAACCCTAACCCTAACCGTAACCCTAACCCTATCCCTAACCCTAACCTGACGGACAGGCTGGAACCAGCTGCTCAACTCGCCGGAACCACCTGCCAGACATGCCAGAACCACCTGCCGAGCACGCCGGAGCCACCTGCTGGACTCACCAGAACCACCTGCCTGACAGGCCAAAATCAACAGCTGGCTAGGAGAGAACCACCTGGCAGACAATCCGCAATAACCTGCCAGGCATGCAGGAACCACCTCTCAGACGTAAGAGAACCACGTGCCGGACACGCTGGAACCACGTCCTGGACAGACTGGAACCACCTGCCGGACATGCCTGGACCACCTGCCGAGCACGCCGGAACCACCTGCTCGACTCGCAGGACCCATGTGCCAGACACGCCAAAACGAACTGCCGGCTACACCAGAACCACTTACCGGACACTCCGGAATAACCTGCCCGGCATGCCAGAACCACCTCTCAGAAGTGCCAGAAGCACGTGCTGGACATGCCGGAACAACCTATCGGACAGAACGGAACAACCTGCCGGACACACCAAAATCACCTGCGGGCTACGCCAGAACCACTTGGAGGACTCTCCGGGAAAACCTGCCGGGCATGCTGGAACCACCTCTCAGACGTGCCTGAACCACGTGGCGGACACTCCGGAAACGCATGTCGGGCCGGCCGGAACCACCTCTCAGACGTGCCAGAACCTCAGGCCGGACACCCCAGAACCACCTGCTGGACAGACCGGAAACACCTGCCGGACACGCCGGAACCACATGTTCGACTCGCTGGAACCACATTCTGGACATGGCAAAATCACCTGCCGCCTATGCCAGAACCGCTTGGCGAACACTCCGGAATCACCTGTCAGGCATGCCGGAACCACCTCTCAGACATGCCAGAACCACATGCCAATGACACCGGAAGCACCTGCCGAGCATGAGGGAAGCACCTGCTCGACTCGCCAGAACCACCTGTCGGACACGCCAAAATCACCTGCCGGCTACGCCACAGCCAGTTGGTGAACACTCCGGAAACACCTGCCGGGCTGGCTGGAGCCACCTGCCAGTCACGCCAACATCACCTGCCAGCTACGCCAGAACCACTTGGCGGAGACTCCAGAAACACCTGTTGGGCCAGCCGGAACCACCTCTCAGACGTGCCAAAACCATGTGCCTGAGATGCTGGAACCACACCCCGAACAGACCGAAACCACCTGCCAGACCCAACTGAACCACCTGCCGAGCACGCAGGAACAACCTGCTCGACTCGCCGGAACCACCTGCCGGGCGCAGCGGAAGCACCTGCCGAGCGCGCCGGAGCCACCTGCTCGCCTCGCCGGAACCACCTGCCGGGCGCAGCGGAAGCACCTGCCGGGCGCGCCGGAGCCACCTGCTCGGCTCGCCGGAACCACCTGCCGGGCCCTAACCCTAACCCTAACCCTAACCCTATCCCCAAACCCTAACCCTAACCCTAACCCCTAACCCTAAGCCTAACCCTAAACCCTAACCCAACCGTAACCCTAACCCTAACCCTACCCCTAACCCTAACCCCTAACCCCAAACCCTAAACCCTAACCCTAACCGTAACCCTAACCCTATCCCTAACCCTAACCTGACGGACAGGCTGGAACCAGCTGCTCAACTCGCCGGAACCACCTGCCAGACATGCCAGAACCACCTGCCGAGCACGCCGGAGCCACCTGCTGGACTCACCAGAACCACCTGCCTGACAGGCCAAAATCAACAGCTGGCTAGGAGAGAACCACCTGGCAGACAATCCGCAATAACCTGCCAGGCATGCAGGAACCACCTCTCAGACGTAAGAGAACCACGTGCCGGACACGCTGGAACCACGTCCTGGACAGACTGGAACCACCTGCCGGACATGCCTGGACCACCTGCCGAGCACGCCGGAACCACCTGCTCGACTCGCAGGACCCATGTGCCAGACACGCCAAAACGAACTGCCGGCTACACCAGAACCACTTACCGGACACTCCGGAATAACCTGCCCGGCATGCCAGAACCACCTCTCAGAAGTGCCAGAAGCACGTGCTGGACATGCCGGAACAACCTATCGGACAGAACGGAACAACCTGCCGGACACACCAAAATCACCTGCGGGCTACGCCAGAACCACTTGGAGGACTCTCCGGGAAAACCTGCCGGGCATGCTGGAACCACCTCTCAGACGTGCCTGAACCACGTGGCGGACACTCCGGAAACGCATGTCGGGCCGGCCGGAACCACCTCTCAGACGTGCCAGAACCTCAGGCCGGACACCCCAGAACCACCTGCTGGACAGACCGGAAACACCTGCCGGACACGCCGGAACCACATGTTCGACTCGCTGGAACCACATTCTGGACATGGCAAAATCACCTGCCGCCTATGCCAGAACCGCTTGGCGAACACTCCGGAATCACCTGTCAGGCATGCCGGAACCACCTCTCAGACATGCCAGAACCACATGCCAATGACACCGGAAGCACCTGCCGAGCATGAGGGAAGCACCTGCTCGACTCGCCAGAACCACCTGTCGGACACGCCAAAATCACCTGCCGGCTACGCCACAGCCAGTTGGTGAACACTCCGGAAACACCTGCCGGGCTGGCTGGAGCCACCTGCCAGTCACGCCAACATCACCTGCCAGCTACGCCAGAACCACTTGGCGGAGACTCCAGAAACACCTGTTGGGCCAGCCGGAACCACCTCTCAGACGTGCCAAAACCATGTGCCTGAGATGCTGGAACCACACCCCGAACAGACCGAAACCACCTGCCAGACCCAACTGAACCACCTGCCGAGCACGCAGGAACAACCTGCTCGACTCGCCGGAACCACCTGCCGGGCGCAGCGGAAGCACCTGCCGAGCGCGCCGGAGCCACCTGCTCGCCTCGCCGGAACCACCTGCCGGGCCCTAACCCTAACCCTAACCCTAACCCTATCCCCAAACCCTAACCCTAACCCTAACCCCTAACCCTAAGCCTAACCCTAAACCCTAACCCAACCGTAACCCTAACCCTAACCCTACCCCTAACCCTAACCCCTAACCCCAAACCCTAAACCCCAACCCTAACCGTAACCCTAACCCTATCCCTAACCCTAACCTGACGGACAGGCTGGAACCAGCTGCTCAACTCGCCGGAACCACCTGCCAGACATGCCAGAACCACCTGCCGAGCACGCCGGAGCCACCTGCTGGACTCACCAGAACCACCTGCCTGACAGGCCAAAATCAACAGCTGGCTAGGAGAGAACCACCTGGCAGACAATCCGCAATAACCTGCCAGGCATGCAGGAACCACCTCTCAGACGTAAGAGAACCACGTGCCGGACACGCTGGAACCACGTCCTGGACAGACTGGAACCACCTGCCGGACATGCCTGGACCACCTGCCGAGCACGCCGGAACCACCTGCTCGACTCGCAGGACCCATGTGCCAGACACGCCAAAACGAACTGCCGGCTACACCAGAACCACTTACCGGACACTCCGGAATAACCTGCCCGGCATGCCAGAACCACCTCTCAGAAGTGCCAGAAGCACGTGCTGGACATGCCGGAACAACCTATCGGACAGAACGGAACAACCTGCCGGACACACCAAAATCACCTGCGGGCTACGCCAGAACCACTTGGAGGACTCTCCGGGAAAACCTGCCGGGCATGCTGGAACCACCTCTCAGACGTGCCTGAACCACGTGGCGGACACTCCGGAAACGCATGTCGGGCCGGCCGGAACCACCTCTCAGACGTGCCAGAACCTCAGGCCGGACACCCCAGAACCACCTGCTGGACAGACCGGAAACACCTGCCGGACACGCCGGAACCACATGTTCGACTCGCTGGAACCACATTCTGGACATGGCAAAATCACCTGCCGCCTATGCCAGAACCGCTTGGCGAACACTCCGGAATCACCTGTCAGGCATGCCGGAACCACCTCTCAGACATGCCAGAACCACATGCCAATGACACCGGAAGCACCTGCCGAGCATGCGGGAAGCACCTGCTCGACTCGCCAGAACCACCTGTCGGACACGCCAAAATCACCTGCCGGCTACGCCACAGCCAGTTGGTGAACACTCCGGAAACACCTGCCGGGCTGGCTGGAGCCACCTGCCAGTCACGCCAACATCACCTGCCAGCTACGCCAGAACCACTTGGCGGAGACTCCAGAAACACCTGTTGGGCCAGCCGGAACCACCTCTCAGACGTGCCAAAACCATGTGCCTGAGATGCTGGAACCACACCCCGAACAGACCGAAACGACCTGCCAGACACAACTGAACCACCTGCCGAGCACGCAGGAACAACCTGCTCGACTCGCCGGAACCACCTGCCGGGCGCAGCGGAAGCACCTGCCGAGCGCGCCGGAGCCACCTGCTCGCCTCGCCGGAACCACCTGCCGGGCGCAGCGGAAGCACCTGCCGGGCGCGCCGGAGCCACCTGCTCGGCTCGCCGGAACCACCTGCCGGGCCCTAACCCTAACCCTAACCCTAACCCTATCCCCAAACCCTAACCCTAACCCTAACCCCTAACCCTAAGCCTAACCCTAAACCCTAACCCAACCGTAACCCTAACCCTAACCCTACCCCTAACCCTAACCCCTAACCCCAAACCCTAAACCCCAACCCTAACCGTAACCCTAACCCTATCCCTAACCCTAACCTGACGGACAGGCTGGAACCAGCTGCTCAACTCGCCGGAACCACCTGCCAGACATGCCAGAACCACCTGCCGAGCACGCCGGAGCCACCTGCTGGACTCACCAGAACCACCTGCCTGACAGGCCAAAATCAACAGCTGGCTAGGAGAGAACCACCTGGCAGACAATCCGCAATAACCTGCCAGGCATGCAGGAACCACCTCTCAGACGTAAGAGAACCACGTGCCGGACACGCTGGAACCACGTCCTGGACAGACTGGAACCACCTGCCGGACATGCCTGGACCACCTGCCGAGCACGCCGGAACCACCTGCTCGACTCGCAGGACCCATGTGCCAGACACGCCAAAACGAACTGCCGGCTACACCAGAACCACTTACCGGACACTCCGGAATAACCTGCCCGGCATGCCAGAACCACCTCTCAGAAGTGCCAGAAGCACGTGCTGGACATGCCGGAACAACCTATCGGACAGAACGGAACAACCTGCCGGACACACCAAAATCACCTGCGGGCTACGCCAGAACCACTTGGAGGACTCTCCGGGAAAACCTGCCGGGCATGCTGGAACCACCTCTCAGACGTGCCTGAACCACGTGGCGGACACTCCGGAAACGCATGTCGGGCCGGCCGGAACCACCTCTCAGACGTGCCAGAACCTCAGGCCGGACACCCCAGAACCACCTGCTGGACAGACCGGAAACACCTGCCGGACACGCCGGAACCACATGTTCGACTCGCTGGAACCACATTCTGGACATGGCAAAATCACCTGCCGCCTATGCCAGAACCGCTTGGCGAACACTCCGGAATCACCTGTCAGGCATGCCGGAACCACCTCTCAGACATGCCAGAACCACATGCCAATGACACCGGAAGCACCTGCCGAGCATGCGGGAAGCACCTGCTCGACTCGCCAGAACCACCTGTCGGACACGCCAAAATCACCTGCCGGCTACGCCACAGCCAGTTGGTGAACACTCCGGAAACACCTGCCGGGCTGGCTGGAGCCACCTGCCAGTCACGCCAACATCACCTGCCAGCTACGCCAGAACCACTTGGCGGAGACTCCAGAAACACCTGTTGGGCCAGCCGGAACCACCTCTCAGACGTGCCAAAACCATGTGCCTGAGATGCTGGAACCACACCCCGAACAGACCGAAACGACCTGCCAGACACAACTGAACCACCTGCCGAGCACGCAGGAACAACCTGCTCGACTCGCCGGAACCACCTGCCGGGCGCAGCGGAAGCACCTGCCGAGCGCGCCTGAGCCACCTGCTCGCCTCGCCGGAACCACCTGCCGGGCGCAGCGGAAGCACCTGCCGGGCGCGCCGGAGCCACCTGCTCGGCTCGCCGGAACCACCTGCCGGGCCCTAACCCTAACCCTAACCCTAACCCTATCCCCAAACCCTAACCCTAACCCTAACCCCTAACCCTAAGCCTAACCCTAAACCCTAACCCAACCGTAACCCTAACCCTAACCCTACCCCTAACCCTAACCCCTAACCCCAAACCCTAAACCCTAACCCTAACCGTAGCCCTAACCCTATCCCTAACCCTAACCTGACGGACAGGCTGGAACCAGCTGCTCAACTCGCCGGAACCACCTGCCAGACATGCCAGAACCACCTGCCGAGCACGCCGGAGCCACCTGCTGGACTCACCAGAACCACCTGCCTGACAGGCCAAAATCAACAGCTGGCTAGGAGAGAACCACCTGGCAGACAATCCGCAATAACCTGCCAGGCATGCAGGAACCACCTCTCAGACGTAAGAGAACCACGTGCCGGACACGCTGGAACCACGTCCTGGACAGACTGGAACCACCTGCCGGACATGCCTGGACCACCTGCCGAGCACGCCGGAACCACCTGCTCGACTCGCAGGACCCATGTGCCAGACACGCCAAAACGAACTGCCGGCTACACCAGAACCACTTACCGGACACTCCGGAATAACCTGCCCGGCATGCCAGAACCACCTCTCAGAAGTGCCAGAAGCACGTGCTGGACATGCCGGAACAACCTATCGGACAGAACGGAACAACCTGCCGGACACACCAAAATCACCTGCGGGCTACGCCAGAACCACTTGGAGGACTCTCCGGGAAAACCTGCCGGGCATGCTGGAACCACCTCTCAGACGTGCCTGAACCACGTGGCGGACACTCCGGAAACGCATGTCGGGCCGGCCGGAACCACCTCTCAGACGTGCCAGAACCTCATGCCGGACACCCCAGAACCACCTGCTGGACAGACCGGAAACACCTGCCGGACACGCCGGAACCACATGTTCGACTCGCTGGAACCACATTCTGGACATGGCAAAATCACCTGCCGCCTATGCCAGAACCGCTTGGCGAACACTCCGGAATCACCTGTCAGGCATGCCGGAACCACCTCTCAGACATGCCAGAACCACATGCCAATGACACCGGAAGCACCTGCCGAGCATGCGGGAAGCACCTGCTCGACTCGCCAGAACCACCTGTCGGACACGCCAAAATCACCTGCCGGCTACGCCACAGCCAGTTGGTGAACACTCCGGAAACACCTGCCGGGCTGGCTGGAGCCACCTGCCAGTCACGCCAACATCACCTGCCAGCTACGCCAGAACCACTTGGCGGAGACTCCAGAAACACCTGTTGGGCCAGCCGGAACCACCTCTCAGACGTGCCAAAACCATGTGCCTGAGATGCTGGAACCACACCCCGAACAGACCGAAACGACCTGCCAGACACAACTGAACCACCTGCCGAGCACGCAGGAACAACCTGCTCGACTCGCCGGAACCACCTGCCGGGCGCAGCGGAAGCACCTGCCGAGCGCGCCGGAGCCACCTGCTCGCCTCGCCGGAACCACCTGCCGGGCGCAGCGGAAGCACCTGCCGGGCGCGCCGGAGCCACCTGCTCGGCTCGCCGGAACCACCTGCCGGGCCCTAACCCTAACCCTAACCCTAACCCTATCCCCAAACCCTAACCCTAACCCTAACCCCTAACCCTAAGCCTAACCCTAAACCCTAACCCAACCGTAACCCTAACCCTAACCCTAACCCTAACCCCTAACCCTAAGCCTAACCCTAAACCCTAACCCAACCGTAACCCTAACCCTAACCCTACCCCTAACCCTAACCCCTAACCCCAAACCCTATCCCTAACCCTAACCTGACGGACAGGCTGGAACCAGCTGCTCAACTCGCCGGAACCACCTGCCAGACATGCCAGAACCACCTGCCGAGCACGCCGGAGCCACCTGCTGGACTCACCAGAACCACCTGCCTGACAGGCCAAAATCAACAGCTGGCTATGAGAGAACCACCTGGCAGACAATCCGCAATAACCTGCCAGGCATGCAGGAACCACCTCTCAGACGTAAGAGAACCACGTGCCGGACACGCTGGAACCACGTCCTGGACAGACTGGAACCACCTGCCGGACATGCCTGGACCACCTGCCGAGCACGCCGGAACCACCTGCTCGACTCGCAGGACCCATGTGCCAGACACGCCAAAACGAACTGCCGGCTACACCAGAACCACTTACCGGACACTCCGGAATAACCTGCCCGGCATGCCAGAACCACCTCTCAGAAGTGCCAGAAGCACGTGCTGGACATGCCGGAACAACCTATCGGACAGAACGGAACAACCTGCCGGACACACCAAAATCACCTGCGGGCTACGCCAGAACCACTTGGAGGACTCTCCGGGAAAACCTGCCGGGCATGCTGGAACCACCTCTCATACGTGCCTGAACCACGTGGCGGACACTCCGGAAACGCATGTCGGGCCGGCCGGAACCACCTCTCAGACGTGCCAGAACCTCAGGCCGGACACCCCAGAACCACCTGCTGGACAGACCGGAAACACCTGCCGGACACGCCGGAACCACATGTTCGACTCGCTGGAACCACATTCTGGACATGGCAAAATCACCTGCCGCCTATGCCAGAACCGCTTGGCGAACACTCCGGAATCACCTGTCAGGCATGCCGGAACCACCTCTCAGACATGCCAGAACCACATGCCAATGACACCGGAAGCACCTGCCCGAGCATGCCGGAAGCACCTGCTCGACTCGCCAGAACCACCTGTCGGACACGCCAAAATCACCTGCCGGCTACGCCACAGCCAGTTGGTGAACACTCCGGAAACACCTGCCGGGCTGGCTGGAGCCACCTGCCAGTCACGCCAACATCACCTGCCAGCTACGCCAGAACCACTTGGCGGAGACTCCAGAAACACCTGTTGGGCCAGCCGGAACCACCTCTCAGACGTGCCAAAACCATGTGCCTGAGATGCTGGAACCACACCCCGAACAGACCGAAACCACCTGCCAGACCCAACTGAACCACCTGCCGAGCACGCAGGAACAACCTGCTCGACTCGCCGGAACCACCTGCCGGGCGCAGCGGAAGCACCTGCCGAGCGCGCCGGAGCCACCTGCTCGCCTCGCCGGAACCACCTGCCGGGCGCAGCGGAAGCACCTGACGGGCGCGCCGGAGCCACCTGCTCGGCTCGCCGGAACCACCTGCCGGGCCCTAACCCTAACCCTAACCCTAACCCTATCCCCAAACCCTAACCCTAACCCTAACCCCTAACCCTAAGCCTAACCCTAAACCCTAACCCAACCGTAACCCTAACCCTAACCCTACCCCTAACCCTAACCCCTAACCCCAAACCCTAAACCCTAACCCTAACCGTAACCCTAACCCTATCCCTAACCCTAACCTGACGGACAGGCTGGAACCAGCTGCTCAACTCGCCGGAACCACCTGCCAGACATGCCAGAACCACCTGCCGAGCACGCTGGAGCCACCTGCTGGACTCACCAGAACCACCTGCCTGACAGGCCAAAATCAACAGCTGGCTAGGAGAGAACCACCTGGCAGACAATCCGCAATAACCTGCCAGGCATGCAGGAACCACCTCTCAGACGTAAGAGAACCACGTGCCGGACACGCTGGAACCACGTCCTGGACAGACTGGAACCACCTGCCGGACATGCCTGGACCACCTGCCGAGCACGCCGGAACCACCTGCTCGACTCGCAGGACCCATGTGCCAGACACGCCAAAACGAACTGCCGGCTACACCAGAACCACTTACCGGACACTCCGGAATAACCTGCCCGGCATGCCAGAACCACCTCTCAGAAGTGCCAGAAGCACGTGCTGGACATGCCGGAACAACCTATCGGACAGAACGGAACAACCTGCCGGACACACCAAAATCACCTGCGGGCTACGCCAGAACCACTTGGAGGACTCTCCGGGAAAACCTGCCGGGCATGCTGGAACCACCTCTCAGACGTGCCTGAACCACGTGGCGGACACTCCGGAAACGCATGTCGGGCCGGCCGGAACCACCTCTCAGACGTGCCAGAACCTCATGCCGGACACCCCAGAACCACCTGCTGGACAGACCGGAAACACCTGCCGGACACGCCGGAACCACATGTTCGACTCGCTGGAACCACATTCTGGACATGGCAAAATCACCTGCCGCCTATGCCAGAACCGCTTGGCGAACACTCCGGAATCACCTGTCAGGCATGCCGGAACCACCTCTCAGACATGCCAGAACCACATGCCAATGACACCGGAAGCACCTGCCGAGCATGCGGGAAGCACCTGCTCGACTCGCCAGAACCACCTGTCGGACACGCCAAAATCACCTGCCGGCTACGCCACAGCCAGTTGGTGAACACTCCGGAAACACCTGCCGGGCTGGCTGGAGCCACCTGCCAGTCACGCCAACATCACCTGCCAGCTACGCCAGAACCACTTGGCGGAGACTCCAGAAACACCTGTTGGGCCAGCCGGAACCACCTCTCAGACGTGCCAAAACCATGTGCCTGAGATGCTGGAACCACACCCCGAACAGACCGAAACGACCTGCCAGACACAACTGAACCACCTGCCGAGCACGCAGGAACAACCTGCTCGACTCGCCGGAACCACCTGCCGGGCGCAGCGGAAGCACCTGCCGAGCGCGCCGGAGCCACCTGCTCGCCTCGCCGGAACCACCTGCCGGGCGCAGCGGAAGCACCTGCCGGGCGCGCCGGAGCCACCTGCTCGGCTCGCCGGAACCACCTGCCGGGCCCTAACCCTAACCCTAACCCTAACCCTATCCCCAAACCCTAACCCTAACCCTAACCCCTAACCCTAAGCCTAACCCTAAACCCTAACCCAACCGTAACCCTAACCCTAACCCTACCCCTAACCCTAACCCCTAACCCCAAACCCTAAACCCTAACCCTAACCGTAACCCTAACCCTATCCCTAACCCTAACCTGACGGACAGGCTGGAACCAGCTGCTCAACTCGCCGGAACCACCTGCCAGACATGCCAGAACCACCTGCCGAGCACGCCGGAGCCACCTGCTGGACTCACCAGAACCACCTGCCTGACAGGCCAAAATCAACAGGTGGCTAGGAGAGAACCACCTGGCAGACAATCCGCAATAACCTGCCAGGCATGCAGGAACCACCTCTCAGACGTAAGAGAACCACGTGCCGGACACGCTGGAACCACGTCCTGGACAGACTGGAACCACCTGCCGGACATGCCTGGACCACCTGCCGAGCACGCCGGAACCACCTGCTCGACTCGCAGGACCCATGTGCCAGACACGCCAAAACGAACTGCCGGCTACACCAGAACCACTTACCGGACACTCCGGAATAACCTGCCCGGCATGCCAGAACCACCTCTCAGAAGTGCCAGAAGCACGTGCTGGACATGCCGGAACAACCTATCGGACAGAACGGAACAACCTGCCGGACACACCAAAATCACCTGCGGGCTACGCCAGAACCACTTGGAGGACTCTCCGGGAAAACCTGCCGGGCATGCTGGAACCACCTCTCAGACGTGCCTGAACCACGTGGCGGACACTCCGGAAACGCATGTCGGGCCGGCCGGAACCACCTCTCAGACGTGCCAGAACCTCATGCCGGACACCCCAGAACCACCTGCTGGACAGACCGGAAACACCTGCCGGACACGCCGGAACCACATGTTCGACTCGCTGGAACCACATTCTGGACATGGCAAAATCACCTGCCGCCTATGCCAGAACCGCTTGGCGAACACTCCGGAATCACCTGTCAGGCATGCCGGAACCACCTCTCAGACATGCCAGAACCACATGCCAATGACACCGGAAGCACCTGCCGAGCATGCGGGAAGCACCTGCTCGACTCGCCAGAACCACCTGTCGGACACGCCAAAATCACCTGCCGGCTACGCCACAGCCAGTTGGTGAACACTCCGGAAACACCTGCCGGGCTGGCTGGAGCCACCTGCCAGTCACGCCAACATCACCTGCCAGCTACGCCAGAACCACTTGGCGGAGACTCCAGAAACACCTGTTGGGCCAGCCGGAACCACCTCTCAGACGTGCCAAAACCATGTGCCTGAGATGCTGGAACCACACCCCGAACAGACCGAAACGACCTGCCAGACACAACTGAACCACCTGCCGAGCACGCAGGAACAACCTGCTCGACTCGCCGGAACCACCTGCCGGGCGCAGCGGAAGCACCTGCCGAGCGCGCCGGAGCCACCTGCTCGCCTCGCCGGAACCACCTGCCGGGCGCAGCGGAAGCACCTGCCGGGCGCGCCGGAGCCACCTGCTCGGCTCGCCGGAACCACCTGCCGGGCCCTAACCCTAACCCTAACCCTAACCCTATCCCCAAACCCTAACCCTAACCCTAACCCCTAACCCTAAGCCTAACCCTAAACCCTAACCCAACCGTAACCCTAACCCTAACCCTACCCCTAACCCTAACCCCTAACCCCAAACCCTAAACCCTAACCCTAACCGTAACCCTAACCCTATCCCTAACCCTAACCTGACGGACAGGCTGGAACCAGCTGCTCAACTCGCCGGAACCACCTGCCAGACATGCCAGAACCACCTGCCGAGCACGCCGGAGCCACCTGCTGGACTCACCAGAACCACCTGCCTGACAGGCCAAAATCAACAGCTGGCTATGAGAGAACCACCTGGCAGACAATCCGCAATAACCTGCCAGGCATGCAGGAACCACCTCTCAGACGTAAGAGAACCACGTGCCGGACACGCTGGAACCACGTCCTGGACAGACTGGAACCACCTGCCGGACATGCCTGGACCACCTGCCGAGCACGCCGGAACCACCTGCTCGACTCGCAGGACCCATGTGCCAGACACGCCAAAACGAACTGCCGGCTACACCAGAACCACTTACCGGACACTCCGGAATAACCTGCCCGGCATGCCAGAACCACCTCTCAGAAGTGCCAGAAGCACGTGCTGGACATGCCGGAACAACCTATCGGACAGAACGGAACAACCTGCCGGACACACCAAAATCACCTGCGGGCTACGCCAGAACCACTTGGAGGACTCTCCGGGAAAACCTGCCGGGCATGCTGGAACCACCTCTCAGACGTGCCTGAACCACGTGGCGGACACTCCGGAAACGCATGTCGGGCCGGCCGGAACCACCTCTCAGACGTGCCAGAACCTCATGCCGGACACCCCAGAACCACCTGCTGGACAGACCGGAAACACCTGCCGGACACGCCGGAACCACATGTTCGACTCGCTGGAACCACATTCTGGACATGGCAAAATCACCTGCCGCCTATGCCAGAACCGCTTGGCGAACACTCCGGAATCACCTGTCAGGCATGCCGGAACCACCTCTCAGACATGCCAGAACCACATGCCAATGACACCGGAAGCACCTGCCGAGCATGAGGGAAGCACCTGCTCGACTCGCCAGAACCACCTGTCGGACACGCCAAAATCACCTGCCGGCTACGCCACAGCCAGTTGGTGAACACTCCGGAAACACCTGCCGGGCTGGCTGGAGCCACCTGCCAGTCACGCCAACATCACCTGCCAGCTACGCCAGAACCACTTGGCGGAGACTCCAGAAACACCTGTTGGGCCAGCCGGAACCACCTCTCAGACGTGCCAAAACCATGTGCCTGAGATGCTGGAACCACACCCCGAACAGACCGAAACCACCTGCCAGACCCAACTGAACCACCTGCCGAGCACGCAGGAACAACCTGCTCGACTCGCCGGAACCACCTGCCGGGCGCAGCGGAAGCACCTGCCGAGCGCGCCGGAGCCACCTGCTCGCCTCGCCGGAACCACCTGCCGGGCGCAGCGGAAGCACCTGCCGGGCGCGCCGGAGCCACCTGCTCGGCTCGCCGGAACCACCTGCCGGGCCCTAACCCTAACCCTAACCCTAACCCTATCCCCAAACCCTAACCCTAACCCTAACCCCTAACCCTAAGCCTAACCCTAAACCCTAACCCAACCGTAACCCTAACCCTAACCCTACCCCTAACCCTAACCCCTAACCCCAAACCCTAAACCCTAACCCTAACCGTAACCCTAACCCTATCCCTAACCCTAACCTGACGGACAGGCTGGAACCAGCTGCTCAACTCGCCGGAACCACCTGCCAGACATGCCAGAACCACCTGCCGAGCACGCCGGAGCCACCTGCTGGACTCACCAGAACCACCTGCCTGACAGGCCAAAATCAACAGCTGGCTAGGAGAGAACCACCTGGCAGACAATCCGCAATAACCTGCCAGGCATGGAGGAACCACCTCTCAGACGTAAGAGAACCACGTGCCGGACACGCTGGAACCACGTCCTGGACAGACTGGAACCACCTGCCGGACATGCCTGGACCACCTGCCGAGCACGCCGGAACCACCTGCTCGACTCGCAGGACCCATGTGCCAGACACGCCAAAACGAACTGCCGGCTACACCAGAACCACTTACCGGACACTCCGGAATAACCTGCCCGGCATGCCAGAACCACCTCTCAGAAGTGCCAGAAGCACGTGCTGGACATGCCGGAACAACCTATCGGACAGAACGGAACAACCTGCCGGACACACCAAAATCACCTGCGGGCTACGCCAGAACCACTTGGAGGACTCTCCGGGAAAACCTGCCGGGCATGCTGGAACCACCTCTCAGACGTGCCTGAACCACGTGGCGGACACTCCGGAAACGCATGTCGGGCCGGCCGGAACCACCTCTCAGACGTGCCAGAACCTCAGGCCGGACACCCCAGAACCACCTGCTGGACAGACCGGAAACACCTGCCGGACACGCCGGAACCACATGTTCGACTCGCTGGAACCACATTCTGGACATGGCAAAATCACCTGCCGCCTATGCCAGAACCGCTTGGCGAACACTCCGGAATCACCTGTCAGGCATGCCGGAACCACCTCTCAGACATGCCAGAACCACATGCCAATGACACCGGAAGCACCTGCCGAGCATGAGGGAAGCACCTGCTCGACTCGCCAGAACCACCTGTCGGACACGCCAAAATCACCTGCCGGCTACGCCACAGCCAGTTGGTGAACACTCCGGAAACACCTGCCGGGCTGGCTGGAGCCACCTGCCAGTCACGCCAACATCACCTGCCAGCTACGCCAGAACCACTTGGCGGAGACTCCAGAAACACCTGTTGGGCCAGCCGGAACCACCTCTCAGACGTGCCAAAACCATGTGCCTGAGATGCTGGAACCACACCCCGAACAGACCGAAACCACCTGCCAGACCCAACTGAACCACCTGCCGAGCACGCAGGAACAACCTGCTCGACTCGCCGGAACCACCTGCCGGGCGCAGCGGAAGCACCTGCCGAGCGCGCCGGAGCCACCTGCTCGCCTCGCCGGAACCACCTGCCGGGCGCAGCGGAAGCACCTGCCGGGCGCGCCGGAGCCACCTGCTCGGCTCGCCGGAACCACCTGCCGGGCCCTAACCCTAACCCTAACCCTAACCCTATCCCCAAACCCTAACCCTAACCCTAACCCCTAACCCTAAGCCTAACCCTAAACCCTAACCCAACCGTAACCCTAACCCTAACCCTACCCCTAACCCTAACCCCTAACCCCAAACCCTAAACCCTAACCCTAACCGTAACCCTAACCCTATCCCTAACCCTAACCTGACGGACAGGCTGGAACCAGCTGCTCAACTCGCCGGAACCACCTGCCAGACATGCCAGAACCACCTGCCGAGCACGCCGGAGCCACCTGCTGGACTCACCAGAACCACCTGCCTGACAGGCCAAAATCAACAGGTGGCTAGGAGAGAACCACCTGGCAGACAATCCGCAATAACCTGCCAGGCATGCAGGAACCACCTCTCAGACGTAAGAGAACCACGTGCCGGACACGCTGGAACCACGTCCTGGACAGACTGGAACCACCTGCCGGACATGCCTGGACCACCTGCCGAGCACGCCGGAACCACCTGCTCGACTCGCAGGACCCATGTGCCAGACACGCCAAAACGAACTGCCGGCTACACCAGAACCACTTACCGGACACTCCGGAATAACCTGCCCGGCATGCCAGAACCACCTCTCAGAAGTGCCAGAAGCACGTGCTGGACATGCCGGAACAACCTATCGGACAGAACGGAACAACCTGCCGGACACACCAAAATCACCTGCGGGCTACGCCAGAACCACTTGGAGGACTCTCCGGGAAAACCTGCCGGGCATGCTGGAACCACCTCTCAGACGTGCCTGAACCACGTGGCGGACACTCCGGAAACGCATGTCGGGCCGGCCGGAACCACCTCTCAGACGTGCCAGAACCTCAGGCCGGACACCCCAGAACCACCTGCTGGACAGACCGGAAACACCTGCCGGACACGCCGGAACCACATGTTCGACTCGCTGGAACCACATTCTGGACATGGCAAAATCACCTGCCGCCTATGCCAGAACCGCTTGGCGAACACTCCGGAATCACCTGTCAGGCATGCCGGAACCACCTCTCAGACATGCCAGAACCACATGCCAATGACACCGGAAGCACCTGCCGAGCATGCCGGAAGCACCTGCTCGACTCGCCAGAACCACCTGTCGGACACGCCAAAATCACCTGCCGGCTACGCCACAGCCAGTTGGTGAACACTCCGGAAACACCTGCCGGGCTGGCTGGAGCCACCTGCCAGTCACGCCAACATCACCTGCCAGCTACGCCAGAACCACTTGGCGGAGACTCCAGAAACACCTGTTGGGCCAGCCGGAACCACCTCTCAGACGTGCCAAAACCATGTGCCTGAGATGCTGGAACCACACCCCGAACAGACCGAAACCACCTGCCAGACACAACTGAACCACCTGCCGAGCACGCAGGAACAACCTGCTCGACTCGCCGGAACCACCTGCCGGGCGCAGCGGAAGCACCTGCCGAGCGCGCCGGAGCCACCTGCTCGCCTCGCCGGAACCACCTGCCGGGCGCAGCGGAAGCACCTGCCGGGCGCGCCGGAGCCACCTGCTCGGCTCGCCGGAACCACCTGCCGGGCCCTAACCCTAACCCTAACCCTAACCCTATCCCCAAACCCTAACCCTAACCCTAACCCCTAACCCTAAGCCTAACCCTAAACCCTAACCCAACCGTAACCCTAACCCTAACCCTACCCCTAACCCTAACCCCTAACCCCAAACCCTAAACCCTAACCCTAACCGTAACCCTAACCCTATCCCTAACCCTAACCTGACGGACAGGCTGGAACCAGCTGCTCAACTCGCCGGAACCACCTGCCAGACATGCCAGAACCACCTGCCGAGCACGCCGGAGCCACCTGCTGGACTCACCAGAACCACCTGCCTGACAGGCCAAAATCAACAGCTGGCTAGGAGAGAACCACCTGGCAGACAATCCGCAATAACCTGCCAGGCATGGAGGAACCACCTCTCAGACGTAAGAGAACCACGTGCCGGACACGCTGGAACCACGTCCTGGACAGACTGGAACCACCTGCCGGACATGCCTGGACCACCTGCCGAGCACGCCGGAACCACCTGCTCGACTCGCAGGACCCATGTGCCAGACACGCCAAAACGAACTGCCGGCTACACCAGAACCACTTACCGGACACTCCGGAATAACCTGCCCGGCATGCCAGAACCACCTCTCAGAAGTGCCAGAAGCACGTGCTGGACATGCCGGAACAACCTATCGGACAGAACGGAACAACCTGCCGGACACACCAAAATCACCTGCGGGCTACGCCAGAACCACTTGGAGGACTCTCCGGGAAAACCTGCCGGGCATGCTGGAACCACCTCTCAGACGTGCCTGAACCACGTGGCGGACACTCCGGAAACGCATGTCGGGCCGGCCGGAACCACCTCTCAGACGTGCCAGAACCTCAGGCCGGACACCCCAGAACCACCTGCTGGACAGACCGGAAACACCTGCCGGACACGCCGGAACCACATGTTCGACTCGCTGGAACCACATTCTGGACATGGCAAAATCACCTGCCGCCTATGCCAGAACCGCTTGGCGAACACTCCGGAATCACCTGTCAGGCATGCCGGAACCACCTCTCAGACATGCCAGAACCACATGCCAATGACACCGGAAGCACCTGCCGAGCATGAGGGAAGCACCTGCTCGACTCGCCAGAACCACCTGTCGGACACGCCAAAATCACCTGCCGGCTACGCCACAGCCAGTTGGTGAACACTCCGGAAACACCTGCCGGGCTGGCTGGAGCCACCTGCCAGTCACGCCAACATCACCTGCCAGCTACGCCAGAACCACTTGGCGGAGACTCCAGAAACACCTGTTGGGCCAGCCGGAACCACCTCTCAGACGTGCCAAAACCATGTGCCTGAGATGCTGGAACCACACCCCGAACAGACCGAAACCACCTGCCAGACCCAACTGAACCACCTGCCGAGCACGCAGGAACAACCTGCTCGACTCGCCGGAACCACCTGCCGGGCGCAGCGGAAGCACCTGCCGAGCGCGCCGGAGCCACCTGCTCGCCTCGCCGGAACCACCTGCCGGGCGCAGCGGAAGCACCTGCCGGGCGCGCCGGAGCCACCTGCTCGGCTCGCCGGAACCACCTGCCGGGCCCTAACCCTAACCCTAACCCTAACCCTATCCCCAAACCCTAACCCTAACCCTAACCCCTAACCCTAAGCCTAACCCTAAACCCTAACCCAACCGTAACCCTAACCCTAACCCTACCCCTAACCCTAACCCCTAACCCCAAACCCTAAACCCTAACCCTAACCGTAACCCTAACCCTATCCCTAACCCTAACCTGACGGACAGGCTGGAACCAGCTGCTCAACTCGCCGGAACCACCTGCCAGACATGCCAGAACCACCTGCCGAGCACGCCGGAGCCACCTGCTGGACTCACCAGAACCACCTGCCTGACAGGCCAAAATCAACAGCTGGCTAGGAGAGAACCACCTGGCAGACAATCCGCAATAACCTGCCAGGCATGCAGGAACCACCTCTCAGACGTAAGAGAACCACGTGCCGGACACGCTGGAACCACGTCCTGGACAGACTGGAACCACCTGCCGGACATGCCTGGACCACCTGCCGAGCACGCCGGAACCACCTGCTCGACTCGCAGGACCCATGTGCCAGACACGCCAAAACGAACTGCCGGCTACACCAGAACCACTTACCGGACACTCCGGAATAACCTGCCCGGCATGCCAGAACCACCTCTCAGAAGTGCCAGAAGCACGTGCTGGACATGCCGGAACAACCTATCGGACAGAACGGAACAACCTGCCGGACACACCAAAATCACCTGCGGGCTACGCCAGAACCACTTGGAGGACTCTCCGGGAAAACCTGCCGGGCATGCTGGAACCACCTCTCAGACGTGCCTGAACCACGTGGCGGACACTCCGGAAACGCATGTCGGGCCGGCCGGAACCACCTCTCAGACGTGCCAGAACCTCATGCCGGACACCCCAGAACCACCTGCTGGACAGACCGGAAACACCTGCCGGACACGCCGGAACCACATGTTCGACTCGCTGGAACCACATTCTGGACATGGCAAAATCACCTGCCGCCTATGCCAGAACCGCTTGGCGAACACTCCGGAATCACCTGTCAGGCATGCCGGAACCACCTCTCAGACATGCCAGAACCACATGCCAATGACACCGGAAGCACCTGCCGAGCATGCCGGAAGCACCTGCTCGACTCGCCAGAACCACCTGTCGGACACGCCAAAATCACCTGCCGGCTACGCCACAGCCAGTTGGTGAACACTCCGGAAACACCTGCCGGGCTGGCTGGAGCCACCTGCCAGTCACGCCAACATCACCTGCCAGCTACGCCAGAACCACTTGGCGGAGACTCCAGAAACACCTGTTGGGCCAGCCGGAACCACCTCTCAGACGTGCCAAAACCATGTGCCTGAGATGCTGGAACCACACCCCGAACAGACCGAAACCACCTGCCAGACCCAACTGAACCACCTGCCGAGCACGCAGGAACAACCTGCTCGACTCGCCGGAACAACCTGCCGGGCGCAGCGGAAGCACCTGCCGAGCGCGCCGGAGCCACCTGCTCGCCTCGCCGGAACCACCTGCCGGGCGCAGCGGAAGCACCTGCCGGGCGCGCCGGAGCCACCTGCTCGGCTCGCCGGAACCACCTGCCGGGCCCTAACCCTAACCCTAACCCTAACCCTATCCCCAAACCCTAACCCTAACCCTAACCCCTAACCCTAAGCCTAACCCTAAACCCTAACCCAACCGTAACCCTAACCCTAACCCTACCCCTAACCCTAACCCCTAACCCCAAACCCTAAACCCTAACCCTAACCGTAACCCTAACCCTATCCCTAACCCTAACCTGACGGACAGGCTGGAACCAGCTGCTCAACTCGCCGGAACCACCTGCCAGACATGCCAGAACCACCTGCCGAGCACGCCGGAGCCACCTGCTGGACTCACCAGAACCACCTGCCTGACAGGCCAAAATCAACAGGTGGCTATGAGAGAACCACCTGGCAGACAATCCGCAATAACCTGCCAGGCATGGAGGAACCACCTCTCAGACGTAAGAGAACCACGTGCCGGACACGCTGGAACCACGTCCTGGACAGACTGGAACCACCTGCCGGACATGCCTGGACCACCTGCCGAGCACGCCGGAACCACCTGCTCGACTCGCAGGACCCATGTGCCAGACACGCCAAAACGAACTGCCGGCTACACCAGAACCACTTACCGGACACTCCGGAATAACCTGCCCGGCATGCCAGAACCACCTCTCAGAAGTGCCAGAAGCACGTGCTGGACATGCCGGAACAACCTATCGGACAGAACGGAACAACCTGCCGGACACACCAAAATCACCTGCGGGCTACGCCAGAACCACTTGGAGGACTCTCCGGGAAAACCTGCCGGGCATGCTGGAACCACCTCTCAGACGTGCCTGAACCACGTGGCGGACACTCCGGAAACGCATGTCGGGCCGGCCGGAACCACCTCTCAGACGTGCCAGAACCTCAGGCCGGACACCCCAGAACCACCTGCTGGACAGACCGGAAACACCTGCCGGACACGCCGGAACCACATGTTCGACTCGCTGGAACCACATTCTGGACATGGCAAAATCACCTGCCGCCTATGCCAGAACCGCTTGGCGAACACTCCGGAATCACCTGTCAGGCATGCCGGAACCACCTCTCAGACATGCCAGAACCACATGCCAATGACACCGGAAGCACCTGCCGAGCATGAGGGAAGCACCTGCTCGACTCGCCAGAACCACCTGTCGGACACGCCAAAATCACCTGCCGGCTACGCCACAGCCAGTTGGTGAACACTCCGGAAACACCTGCCGGGCTGGCTGGAGCCACCTGCCAGTCACGCCAACATCACCTGCCAGCTACGCCAGAACCACTTGGCGGAGACTCCAGAAACACCTGTTGGGCCAGCCGGAACCACCTCTCAGACGTGCCAAAACCATGTGCCTGAGATGCTGGAACCACACCCCGAACAGACCGAAACCACCTGCCAGACCCAACTGAACCACCTGCCGAGCACGCAGGAACAACCTGCTCGACTCGCCGGAACCACCTGCCGGGCGCAGCGGAAGCACCTGCCGAGCGCGCCGGAGCCACCTGCTCGCCTCGCCGGAACCACCTGCCGGGCGCAGCGGAAGCACCTGCCGGGCGCGCCGGAGCCACCTGCTCGGCTCGCCGGAACCACCTGCCGGGCCCTAACCCTAACCCTAACCCTAACCCTATCCCCAAACCCTAACCCTAACCCTAACCCCTAACCCTAAGCCTAACCCTAAACCCTAACCCAACCGTAACCCTAACCCTAACCCTACCCCTAACCCTAACCCCTAACCCCAAACCCTAAACCCTAACCCTAACCGTAACCCTAACCCTATCCCTAACCCTAACCTGACGGACAGGCTGGAACCAGCTGCTCAACTCGCCGGAACCACCTGCCAGACATGCCAGAACCACCTGCCGAGCACGCCGGAGCCACCTGCTGGACTCACCAGAACCACCTGCCTGACAGGCCAAAATCAACAGCTGGCTAGGAGAGAACCACCTGGCAGACAATCCGCAATAACCTGCCAGGCATGCAGGAACCACCTCTCAGACGTAAGAGAACCACGTGCCGGACACGCTGGAACCACGTCCTGGACAGACTGGAACCACCTGCCGGACATGCCTGGACCACCTGCCGAGCACGCCGGAACCACCTGCTCGACTCGCAGGACCCATGTGCCAGACACGCCAAAACGAACTGCCGGCTACACCAGAACCACTTACCGGACACTCCGGAATAACCTGCCCGGCATGCCAGAACCACCTCTCAGAAGTGCCAGAAGCACGTGCTGGACATGCCGGAACAACCTATCGGACAGAACGGAACAACCTGCCGGACACACCAAAATCACCTGCGGGCTACGCCAGAACCACTTGGAGGACTCTCCGGGAAAACCTGCCGGGCATGCTGGAACCACCTCTCAGACGTGCCTGAACCACGTGGCGGACACTCCGGAAACGCATGTCGGGCCGGCCGGAACCACCTCTCAGACGTGCCAGAACCTCAGGCCGGACACCCCAGAACCACCTGCTGGACAGACCGGAAACACCTGCCGGACACGCCGGAACCACATGTTCGACTCGCTGGAACCACATTCTGGACATGGCAAAATCACCTGCCGCCTATGCCAGAACCGCTTGGCGAACACTCCGGAATCACCTGTCAGGCATGCCGGAACCACCTCTCAGACATGCCAGAACCACATGCCAATGACACCGGAAGCACCTGCCGAGCATGAGGGAAGCACCTTCTCGACTCGCCAGAACCACCTGTCGGACACACCAAAATCACCTGCCGGCTACGCCACAGCCAGTTGGTGAACACTCCGGAAACACCTGCCGGGCTGGCTGGAGCCACCTGCCAGTCACGCCAACATCACCTGCCAGCTACGCCAGAACCACTTGGCGGAGACTCCAGAAACACCTGTTGGGCCAGCCGGAACCACCTCTCAGACGTGCCAAAACCATGTGCCTGAGATGCTGGAACCACACCCCGAACAGACCGAAACCACCTGCCAGACCCAACTGAACCACCTGCCGAGCACGCAGGAACAACCTGCTCGACTCGCCGGAACCACCTGCCGGGCGCAGCGGAAGCACCTGCCGAGCGCGCCGGAGCCACCTGCTCGCCTCGCCGGAACCACCTGCCGGGCGCAGCGGAAGCACCTGCCGGGCGCGCCGGAGCCACCTGCTCGGCTCGCCGGAACCACCTGCCAGGCCCTAACCCTAACCCTAACCCTAACCCTATCCCCAAACCCTAACCCTAACCCTAACCCCTAACCCTAAGCCTAACCCTAAACCCTAACCCAACCGTAACCCTAACCCTAACCCTACCCCTAACCCTAACCCCTAACCCCAAACCCTAAACCCTAACCCTAACCGTAGCCCTAACCCTATCCCTAACCCTAACCTGACGGACAGGCTGGAACCAGCTGCTCAACTCGCCGGAACCACCTGCCAGACATGCCAGAACCACCTGCCGAGCACGCCGGAGCCACCTGCTGGACTCACCAGAACCACCTGCCTGACAGGCCAAAATCAACAGGTGGCTAGGAGAGAACCACCTGGCAGACAATCCGCAATAACCTGCCAGGCATGCAGGAACCACCTCTCAGACGTAAGAGAACCACGTGCCGGACACGCTGGAACCACGTCCTGGACAGACTGGAACCACCTGCCGGACATGCCTGGACCACCTGCCGAGCACGCCGGAACCACCTGCTCGACTCGCAGGACCCATGTGCCAGACACGCCAAAACGAACTGCCGGCTACACCAGAACCACTTACCGGACACTCCGGAATAACCTGCCCGGCATGCCAGAACCACCTCTCAGAAGTGCCAGAAGCACGTGCTGGACATGCCGGAACAACCTATCGGACAGAACGGAACAACCTGCCGGACACACCAAAATCACCTGCGGGCTACGCCAGAACCACTTGGAGGACTCTCCGGGAAAACCTGCCGGGCATGCTGGAACCACCTCTCAGACGTGCCTGAACCACGTGGCGGACACTCCGGAAACGCATGTCGGGCCGGCCGGAACCACCTCTCAGACGTGCCAGAACCTCAGGCCGGACACCCCAGAACCACCTGCTGGACAGACCGGAAACACCTGCCGGACACGCCGGAACCACATGTTCGACTCGCTGGAACCACATTCTGGACATGGCAAAATCACCTGCCGCCTATGCCAGAACCGCTTGGCGAACACTCCGGAATCACCTGTCAGGCATGCCGGAACCACCTCTCAGACATGCCAGAACCACATGCCAATGACACCGGAAGCACCTGCCGAGCATGCCGGAAGCACCTGCTCGACTCGCCAGAACCACCTGTCGGACACGCCAAAATCACCTGCCGGCTACGCCACAGCCAGTTGGTGAACACTCCGGAAACACCTGCCGGGCTGGCTGGAGCCACCTGCCAGTCACGCCAACATCACCTGCCAGCTACGCCAGAACCACTTGGCGGAGACTCCAGAAACACCTGTTGGGCCAGCCGGAACCACCTCTCAGACGTGCCAAAACCATGTGCCTGAGATGCTGGAACCACACCCCGAACAGACCGAAACCACCTGCCAGACCCAACTGAACCACCTGCCGAGCACGCAGGAACAACCTGCTCGACTCGCCGGAACCACCTGCCGGGCGCAGCGGAAGCACCTGCCGAGCGCGCCGGAGCCACCTGCTCGCCTCGCCGGAACCACCTGCCGGGCGCAGCGGAAGCACCTGCCGGGCGCGCCGGAGCCACCTGCTCGGCTCGCCGGAACCACCTGCCGGGCCCTAACCCTAACCCTAACCCTAACCCTATCCCCAAACCCTAACCCTAACCCTAACCCCTAACCCTAAGCCTAACCCTAAACCCTAACCCAACCGTAACCCTAACCCTAACCCTACCCCTAACCCTAACCCCTAACCCCAAACCCTAAACCCTAACCCTAACCGTAACCCTAACCCTATCCCTAACCCTAACCTGACGGACAGGCTGGAACCAGCTGCTCAACTCGCCGGAACCACCTGCCAGACATGCCAGAACCACCTGCCGAGCACGCCGGAGCCACCTGCTGGACTCACCAGAACCACCTGCCTGACAGGCCAAAATCAACAGCTGGCTAGGAGAGAACCACCTGGCAGACAATCCGCAATAACCTGCCAGGCATGCAGGAACCACCTCTCAGACGTAAGAGAACCACGTGCCGGACACGCTGGAACCACGTCCTGGACAGACTGGAACCACCTGCCGGACATGCCTGGACCACCTGCCGAGCACGCCGGAACCACCTGCTCGACTCGCAGGACCCATGTGCCAGACACGCCAAAACGAACTGCCGGCTACACCAGAACCACTTACCGGACACTCCGGAATAACCTGCCCGGCATGCCAGAACCACCTCTCAGAAGTGCCAGAAGCACGTGCTGGACATGCCGGAACAACCTATCGGACAGAACGGAACAACCTGCCGGACACACCAAAATCACCTGCGGGCTACGCCAGAACCACTTGGAGGACTCTCCGGGAAAACCTGCCGGGCATGCTGGAACCACCTCTCAGACGTGCCTGAACCACGTGGCGGACACTCCGGAAACGCATGTCGGGCCGGCCGGAACCACCTCTCAGACGTGCCAGAACCTCAGGCCGGACACCCCAGAACCACCTGCTGGACAGACCGGAAACACCTGCCGGACACGCCGGAACCACATGTTCGACTCGCTGGAACCACATTCTGGACATGGCAAAATCACCTGCCGCCTATGCCAGAACCGCTTGGCGAACACTCCGGAATCACCTGTCAGGCATGCCGGAACCACCTCTCAGACATGCCAGAACCACATGCCAATGACACCGGAAGCACCTGCCGAGCATGAGGGAAGCACCTGCTCGACTCGCCAGAACCACCTGTCGGACACGCCAAAATCACCTGCCGGCTACGCCACAGCCAGTTGGTGAACACTCCGGAAACACCTGCCGGGCTGGCTGGAGCCACCTGCCAGTCACGCCAACATCACCTGCCAGCTACGCCAGAACCACTTGGCGGAGACTCCAGAAACACCTGTTGGGCCAGCCGGAACCACCTCTCAGACGTGCCAAAACCATGTGCCTGAGATGCTGGAACCACACCCCGAACAGACCGAAACCACCTGCCAGACCCAACTGAACCACCTGCCGAGCACGCAGGAACAACCTGCTCGACTCGCCGGAACCACCTGCCGGGCGCAGCGGAAGCACCTGCCGAGCGCGCCGGAGCCACCTGCTCGCCTCGCCGGAACCACCTGCCGGGCGCAGCGGAAGCACCTGCCGGGCGCGCCGGAGCCACCTGCTCGGCTCGCCGGAACCACCTGCCGGGCCCTAACCCTAACCCTAACCCTAACCCTATCCCCAAACCCTAACCCTAACCCTAACCCCTAACCCTAAGCCTAACCCTAAACCCTAACCCAACCGTAACCCTAACCCTAACCCTACCCCTAACCCTAACCCCTAACCCCAAACCCTAAACCCTAACCCTAACCGTAACCCTAACCCTATCCCTAACCCTAACCTGACGGACAGGCTGGAACCAGCTGCTCAACTCGCCGGAACCACCTGCCAGACATGCCAGAACCACCTGCCGAGCACGCCGGAGCCACCTGCTGGACTCACCAGAACCACCTGCCTGACAGGCCAAAATCAACAGCTGGCTAGGAGAGAACCACCTGGCAGACAATCCGCAATAACCTGCCAGGCATGGAGGAACCACCTCTCAGACGTAAGAGAACCACGTGCCGGACACGCTGGAACCACGTCCTGGACAGACTGGAACCACCTGCCGGACATGCCTGGACCACCTGCCGAGCACGCCGGAACCACCTGCTCGACTCGCAGGACCCATGTGCCAGACACGCCAAAACGAACTGCCGGCTACACCAGAACCACTTACCGGACACTCCGGAATAACCTGCCCGGCATGCCAGAACCACCTCTCAGAAGTGCCAGAAGCACGTGCTGGACATGCCGGAACAACCTATCGGACAGAACGGAACAACCTGCCGGACACACCAAAATCACCTGCGGGCTACGCCAGAACCACTTGGAGGACTCTCCGGGAAAACCTGCCGGGCATGCTGGAACCACCTCTCAGACGTGCCTGAACCACGTGGCGGACACTCCGGAAACGCATGTCGGGCCGGCCGGAACCACCTCTCAGACGTGCCAGAACCTCATGCCGGACACCCCAGAACCACCTGCTGGACAGACCGGAAACACCTGCCGGACACGCCGGAACCACATGTTCGACTCGCTGGAACCACATTCTGGACATGGCAAAATCACCTGCCGCCTATGCCAGAACCGCTTGGCGAACACTCCGGAATCACCTGTCAGGCATGCCAGAACCACCTCTCAGACATGCCAGAACCACATGCCAATGACACCGGAAGCACCTGCCGAGCATGAGGGAAGCACCTGCTCGACTCGCCAGAACCACCTGTCGGACACGCCAAAATCACCTGCCGGCTACGCCACAGCCAGTTGGTGAACACTCCGGAAACACCTGCCGGGCTGGCTGGAGCCACCTGCCAGTCACGCCAACATCACCTGCCAGCTACGCCAGAACCACTTGGCGGAGACTCCAGAAACACCTGTTGGGCCAGCCGGAACCACCTCTCAGACGTGCCAAAACCATGTGCCTGAGATGCTGGAACCACACCCCGAACAGACCGAAACCACCTGCCAGACCCAACTGAACCACCTGCCGAGCACGCAGGAACAACCTGCTCGACTCGCCGGAACCACCTGCCGGGCGCAGCGGAAGCACCTGCCGAGCGCGCCGGAGCCACCTGCTCGCCTCGCCGGAACCACCTGCCGGGCGCAGCGGAAGCACCTGCCGGGCGCGCCGGAGCCACCTGCTCGGCTCGCCGGAACCACCTGCCGGGCCCTAACCCTAACCCTAACCCTAACCCTATCCCCAAACCCTAACCCTAACCCTAACCCCTAACCCTAAGCCTAACCCTAAACCCTAACCCAACCGTAACCCTAACCCTAACCCTACCCCTAACCCTAACCCCTAACCCCAAACCCTAAACCCTAACCCTAACCGTAACCCTAACCCTATCCCTAACCCTAACCTGACGGACAGGCTGGAACCAGCTGCTCAACTCGCCGGAACCACCTGCCAGACATGCCAGAACCACCTGCCGAGCACACCGGAGCCACCTGCTGGACTCACCAGAACCACCTGCCTGACAGGCCAAAATCAACAGCTGGCTAGGAGAGAACCACCTGGCAGACAATCCGCAATAACCTGCCAGGCATGCAGGAACCACCTCTCAGACGTAAGAGAACCACGTGCCGGACACGCTGGAACCACGTCCTGGACAGACTGGAACCACCTGCCGGACATGCCTGGACCACCTGCCGAGCACGCCGGAACCACCTGCTCGACTCGCAGGACCCATGTGCCAGACACGCCAAAACGAACTGCCGGCTACACCAGAACCACTTACCGGACACTCCGGAATAACCTGCCCGGCATGCCAGAACCACCTCTCAGAAGTGCCAGAAGCACGTGCTGGACATGCCGGAACAACCTATCGGACAGAACGGAACAACCTGCCGGACACACCAAAATCACCTGCGGGCTACGCCAGAACCACTTGGAGGACTCTCCGGGAAAACCTGCCGGGCATGCTGGAACCACCTCTCAGACGTGCCTGAACCACGTGGCGGACACTCCGGAAACGCATGTCGGGCCGGCCGGAACCACCTCTCAGACGTGCCAGAACCTCATGCCGGACACCCCAGAACCACCTGCTGGACAGACCGGAAACACCTGCCGGACACGCCGGAACCACATGTTCGACTCGCTGGAACCACATTCTGGACATGGCAAAATCACCTGCCGCCTATGCCAGAACCGCTTGGCGAACACTCCGGAATCACCTGTCAGGCATGCCGGAACCACCTCTCAGACATGCCAGAACCACATGCCAATGACACCGGAAGCACCTGCCGAGCATGAGGGAAGCACCTGCTCGACTCGCCAGAACCACCTGTCGGACACGCCAAAATCACCTGCCGGCTACGCCACAGCCAGTTGGTGAACACTCCGGAAACACCTGCCGGGCTGGCTGGAGCCACCTGCCAGTCACGCCAACATCACCTGCCAGCTACGCCAGAACCACTTGGCGGAGACTCCAGAAACACCTGTTGGGCCAGCCGGAACCACCTCTCAGACGTGCCAAAACCATGTGCCTGAGATGCTGGAACCACACCCCGAACAGACCGAAACCACCTGCCAGACCCAACTGAACCACCTGCCGAGCACGCAGGAACAACCTGCTCGACTCGCCAGAACCACCTGCCGGGCGCAGCGGAAGCACCTGCCGAGCGCGCCGGAGCCACCTGCTCGCCTCGCCGGAACCACCTGCCGGGCGCAGCGGAAGCACCTGCCGGGCGCGCCGGAGCCACCTGCTCGGCTCGCCGGAACCACCTGCCGGGCCCTAACCCTAACCCTAACCCTAACCCTATCCCCAAACCCTAACCCTAACCCTAACCCCTAACCCTAAGCCTAACCCTAAACCCTAACCCAACCGTAACCCTAACCCTAACCCTACCCCTAACCCTAACCCCTAACCCCAAACCCTAAACCCTAACCCTAACCGTAACCCTAACCCTATCCCTAACCCTAACCTGACGGACAGGCTGGAACCAGCTGCTCAACTCGCCGGAACCACCTGCCAGACATGCCAGAACCACCTGCCGAGCACGCCGGAGCCACCTGCTGGACTCACCAGAACCACCTGCCTGACAGGCCAAAATCAACAGCTGGCTAGGAGAGAACCACCTGGCAGACAATCCGCAATAACCTGCCAGGCATGGAGGAACCACCTCTCAGACGTAAGAGAACCACGTGCCGGACACGCTGGAACCACGTCCTGGACAGACTGGAACCACCTGCCGGACATGCCTGGACCACCTGCCGAGCACGCCGGAACCACCTGCTCGACTCGCAGGACCCATGTGCCAGACACGCCAAAACGAACTGCCGGCTACACCAGAACCACTTACCGGACACTCCGGAATAACCTGCCCGGCATGCCAGAACCACCTCTCAGAAGTGCCAGAAGCACGTGCTGGACATGCCGGAACAACCTATCGGACAGAACGGAACAACCTGCCGGACACACCAAAATCACCTGCGGGCTACGCCAGAACCACTTGGAGGACTCTCCGGGAAAACCTGCCGGGCATGCTGGAACCACCTCTCAGACGTGCCTGAACCACGTGGCGGACACTCCGGAAACGCATGTCGGGCCGGCCGGAACCACCTCTCAGACGTGCCAGAACCTCATGCCGGACACCCCAGAACCACCTGCTGGACAGACCGGAAACACCTGCCGGACACGCCGGAACCACATGTTCGACTCGCTGGAACCACATTCTGGACATGGCAAAATCACCTGCCGCCTATGCCAGAACCGCTTGGCGAACACTCCGGAATCACCTGTCAGGCATGCCGGAACCACCTCTCAGACATGCCAGAACCACATGCCAATGACACCGGAAGCACCTGCCGAGCATGAGGGAAGCACCTGCTCGACTCGCCAGAACCACCTGTCGGACACGCCAAAATCACCTGCCGGCTACGCCACAGCCAGTTGGTGAACACTCCGGAAACACCTGCCGGGCTGGCTGGAGCCACCTGCCAGTCACGCCAACATCACCTGCCAGCTACGCCAGAACCACTTGGCGGAGACTCCAGAAACACCTGTTGGGCCAGCCGGAACCACCTCTCAGACGTGCCAAAACCATGTGCCTGAGATGCTGGAACCACACCCCGAACAGACCGAAACCACCTGCCAGACCCAACTGAACCACCTGCCGAGCACGCAGGAACAACCTGCTCGACTCGCCGGAACCACCTGCCGGGCGCAGCGGAAGCACCTGCCGAGCGCGCCGGAGCCACCTGCTCGCCTCGCCGGAACCACCTGCCGGGCGCAGCGGAAGCACCTGCCGGGCGCGCCGGAGCCACCTGCTCGGCTCGCCGGAACCACCTGCCGGGCCCTAACCCTAACCCTAACCCTAACCCTATCCCCAAACCCTAACCCTAACCCTAACCCCTAACCCTAAGCCTAACCCTAAACCCTAACCCAACCGTAACCCTAACCCTAACCCTACCCCTAACCCTAACCCCTAACCCCAAACCCTAAACCCTAACCCTAACCGTAACCCTAACCCTATCCCTAACCCTAACCTGACGGACAGGCTGGAACCAGCTGCTCAACTCGCCGGAACCACCTGCCAGACATGCCAGAACCACCTGCCGAGCACGCCGGAGCCACCTGCTGGACTCACCAGAACCACCTGCCTGACAGGCCAAAATCAACAGCTGGCTAGGAGAGAACCACCTGGCAGACAATCCGCAATAACCTGCCAGGCATGCAGGAACCACCTCTCAGACGTAAGAGAACCACGTGCCGGACACGCTGGAACCACGTCCTGGACAGACTGGAACCACCTGCCGGACATGCCTGGACCACCTGCCGAGCACGCCGGAACCACCTGCTCGACTCGCAGGACCCATGTGCCAGACACGCCAAAACGAACTGCCGGCTACACCAGAACCACTTACCGGACACTCTGGAATAACCTGCCCGGCATGCCAGAACCACCTCTCAGAAGTGCCAGAAGCACGTGCTGGACATGCCGGAACAACCTATCGGACAGAACGGAACAACCTGCCGGACACACCAAAATCACCTGCGGGCTACGCCAGAACCACTTGGAGGACTCTCCGGGAAAACCTGCCGGGCATGCTGGAACCACCTCTCAGACGTGCCTGAACCACGTGGCGGACACTCCGGAAACGCATGTCGGGCCGGCCGGAACCACCTCTCAGACGTGCCAGAACCTCAGGCCGGACACCCCAGAACCACCTGCTGGACAGACCGGAAACACCTGCCGGACACGCCGGAACCACATGTTCGACTCGCTGGAACCACATTCTGGACATGGCAAAATCACCTGCCGCCTATGCCAGAACCGCTTGGCGAACACTCCGGAATCACCTGTCAGGCATGCCGGAACCACCTCTCAGACATGCCAGAACCACATGCCAATGACACCGGAAGCACCTGCCGAGCATGAGGGAAGCACCTGCTCGACTCGCCAGAACCACCTGTCGGACACGCCAAAATCACCTGCCGGCTACGCCACAGCCAGTTGGTGAACACTCCGGAAACACCTGCCGGGCTGGCTGGAGCCACCTGCCAGTCACGCCAACATCACCTGCCAGCTACGCCAGAACCACTTGGCGGAGACTCCAGAAACACCTGTTGGGCCAGCCGGAACCACCTCTCAGACGTGCCAAAACCATGTGCCTGAGATGCTGGAACCACACCCCGAACAGACCGAAACCACCTGCCAGACCCAACTGAACCACCTGCCGAGCACGCAGGAACAACCTGCTCGACTCGCCGGAACCACCTGCCGGGCGCAGCGGAAGCACCTGCCGAGCGCGCCGGAGCCACCTGCTCGCCTCGCCGGAACCACCTGCCGGGCGCAGCGGAAGCACCTGCCGGGCGCGCCGGAGCCACCTGCTCGGCTCGCCGGAACCACCTGCCGGGCCCTAACCCTAACCCTAACCCTAACCCTATCCCCAAACCCTAACCCTAACCCTAACCCCTAACCCTAAGCCTAACCCTAAACCCTAACCCAACCGTAACCCTAACCCTAACCCTACCCCTAACCCTAACCCCTAACCCCAAACCCTAAACCCTAACCCTAACCGTAACCCTAACCCTATCCCTAACCCTAACCTGACGGACAGGCTGGAACCAGCTGCTCAACTCGCCGGAACCACCTGCCAGACATGCCAGAACCACCTGCCGAGCACGCCGGAGCCACCTGCTGGACTCACCAGAACCACCTGCCTGACAGGCCAAAATCAACAGCTGGCTATGAGAGAACCACCTGGCAGACAATCCGCAATAACCTGCCAGGCATGCAGGAACCACCTCTCAGACGTAAGAGAACCACGTGCCGGACACGCTGGAACCACGTCCTGGACAGACTGGAACCACCTGCCGGACATGCCTGGACCACCTGCCGAGCACGCCGGAACCACCTGCTCGACTCGCAGGACCCATGTGCCAGACACGCCAAAACGAACTGCCGGCTACACCAGAACCACTTACCGGACACTCCGGAATAACCTGCCCGGCATGCCAGAACCACCTCTCAGAAGTGCCAGAAGCACGTGCTGGACATGCCGGAACAACCTATCGGACAGAACGGAACAACCTGCCGGACACACCAAAATCACCTGCGGGCTACGCCAGAACCACTTGGAGGACTCTCCGGGAAAACCTGCCGGGCATGCTGGAACCACCTCTCAGACGTGCCTGAACCACGTGGCGGACACTCCGGAAACGCATGTCGGGCCGGCCGGAACCACCTCTCAGACGTGCCAGAACCTCAGGCCGGACACCCCAGAACCACCTGCTGGACAGACCGGAAACACCTGCCGGACACGCCGGAACCACATGTTCGACTCGCTGGAACCACATTCTGGACATGGCAAAATCACCTGCCGCCTATGCCAGAACCGCTTGGCGAACACTCCGGAATCACCTGTCAGGCATGCCGGAACCACCTCTCAGACATGCCAGAACCACATGCCAATGACACCGGAAGCACCTGCCGAGCATGAGGGAAGCACCTGCTCGACTCGCCAGAACCACCTGTCGGACACGCCAAAATCACCTGCCGGCTACGCCACAGCCAGTTGGTGAACACTCCGGAAACACCTGCCGGGCTGGCTGGAGCCACCTGCCAGTCACGCCAACATCACCTGCCAGCTACGCCAGAACCACTTGGCGGAGACTCCAGAAACACCTGTTGGGCCAGCCGGAACCACCTCTCAGACGTGCCAAAACCATGTGCCTGAGATGCTGGAACCACACCCCGAACAGACCGAAACCACCTGCCAGACCCAACTGAACCACCTGCCGAGCACGCAGGAACAACCTGCTCGACTCGCCGGAACCACCTGCCGGGCGCAGCGGAAGCACCTGCCGAGCGCGCCGGAGCCACCTGCTCGCCTCGCCGGAACCACCTGCCGGGCGCAGCGGAAGCACCTGCCGGGCGCGCCGGAGCCACCTGCTCGGCTCGCCGGAACCACCTGCCGGGCCCTAACCCTAACCCTAACCCTAACCCTATCCCCAAACCCTAACCCTAACCCTAACCCCTAACCCTAAGCCTAACCCTAAACCCTAACCCAACCGTAACCCTAACCCTAACCCTACCCCTAACCCTAACCCCTAACCCCAAACCCTAAACCCTAACCCTAACCGTAACCCTAACCCTATCCCTAACCCTAACCTGACGGACAGGCTGGAACCAGCTGCTCAACTCGCCGGAACCACCTGCCAGACATGCCAGAACCACCTGCCGAGCACGCCGGAGCCACCTGCTGGACTCACCAGAACCACCTGCCTGACAGGCCAAAATCAACAGCTGGCTAGGAGAGAACCACCTGGCAGACAATCCGCAATAACCTGCCAGGCATGGAGGAACCACCTCTCAGACGTAAGAGAACCACGTGCCGGACACGCTGGAACCACGTCCTGGACAGACTGGAACCACCTGCCGGACATGCCTGGACCACCTGCCGAGCACGCCGGAACCACCTGCTCGACTCGCAGGACCCATGTGCCAGACACGCCAAAACGAACTGCCGGCTACACCAGAACCACTTACCGGACACTCCGGAATAACCTGCCCGGCATGCCAGAACCACCTCTCAGAAGTGCCAGAAGCACGTGCTGGACATGCCGGAACAACCTATCGGACAGAACGGAACAACCTGCCGGACACACCAAAATCACCTGCGGGCTACGCCAGAACCACTTGGAGGACTCTCCGGGAAAACCTGCCGGGCATGCTGGAACCACCTCTCAGACGTGCCTGAACCACGTGGCGGACACTCCGGAAACGCATGTCGGGCCAGCCGGAACCACCTCTCAGACGTGCCAGAACCTCATGCCGGACACCCCAGAACCACCTGCTGGACAGACCGGAAACACCTGCCGGACACGCCGGAACCACATGTTCGACTCGCTGGAACCACATTCTGGACATGGCAAAATCACCTGCCGCCTATGCCAGAACCGCTTGGCGAACACTCCGGAATCACCTGTCAGGCATGCCGGAACCACCTCTCAGACATGCCAGAACCACATGCCAATGACACCGGAAGCACCTGCCGAGCATGAGGGAAGCACCTGCTCGACTCGCCAGAACCACCTGTCGGACACGCCAAAATCACCTGCCGGCTACGCCACAGCCAGTTGGTGAACACTCCGGAAACACCTGCCGGGCTGGCTGGAGCCACCTGCCAGTCACGCCAACATCACCTGCCAGCTACGCCAGAACCACTTGGCGGAGACTCCAGAAACACCTGTTGGGCCAGCCGGAACCACCTCTCAGACGTGCCAAAACCATGTGCCTGAGATGCTGGAACCACACCCCGAACAGACCGAAACCACCTGCCAGACCCAACTGAACCACCTGCCGAGCACGCAGGAACAACCTGCTCGACTCGCCGGAACCACCTGCCGGGCGCAGCGGAAGCACCTGCCGAGCGCGCCGGAGCCACCTGCTCGCCTCGCCGGAACCACCTGCCGGGCGCAGCGGAAGCACCTGCCGGGCGCGCCGGAGCCACCTGCTCGGCTCACCGGAACCACCTGCCGGGCCCTAACCCTAACCCTAACCCTAACCCTATCCCCAAACCCTAACCCTAACCCTAACCCCTAACCCTAAGCCTAACCCTAAACCCTAACCCAACCGTAACCCTAACCCTAACCCTACCCCTAACCCTAACCCCTAACCCCAAACCCTAAACCCTAACCCTAACCGTAACCCTAACCCTATCCCTAACCCTAACCTGACGGACAGGCTGGAACCAGCTGCTCAACTCGCCGGAACCACCTGCCAGACATGCCAGAACCACCTGCCGAGCACACCGGAGCCACCTGCTGGACTCACCAGAACCACCTGCCTGACAGGCCAAAATCAACAGCTGGCTAGGAGAGAACCACCTGGCAGACAATCCGCAATAACCTGCCAGGCATGCAGGAACCACCTCTCAGACGTAAGAGAACCACGTGCCGGACACGCTGGAACCACGTCCTGGACAGACTGGAACCACCTGCCGGACATGCCTGGACCACCTGCCGAGCACGCCGGAACCACCTGCTCGACTCGCAGGACCCATGTGCCAGACACGCCAAAACGAACTGCCGGCTACACCAGAACCACTTACCGGACACTCCGGAATAACCTGCCCGGCATGCCAGAACCACCTCTCAGAAGTGCCAGAAGCACGTGCTGGACATGCCGGAACAACCTATCGGACAGAACGGAACAACCTGCCGGACACACCAAAATCACCTGCGGGCTACGCCAGAACCACTTGGAGGACTCTCCGGGAAAACCTGCCGGGCATGCTGGAACCACCTCTCAGACGTGCCTGAACCACGTGGCGGACACTCCGGAAACGCATGTCGGGCCGGCCGGAACCACCTCTCAGACGTGCCAGAACCTCAGGCCGGACACCCCAGAACCACCTGCTGGACAGACCGGAAACACCTGCCGGACACGCCGGAACCACATGTTCGACTCGCTGGAACCACATTCTGGACATGGCAAAATCACCTGCCGCCTATGCCAGAACCGCTTGGCGAACACTCCGGAATCACCTGTCAGGCATGCCGGAACCACCTCTCAGACATGCCAGAACCACATGCCAATGACACCGGAAGCACCTGCCGAGCATGAGGGAAGCACCTGCTCGACTCGCCAGAACCACCTGTCGGACACGCCAAAATCACCTGCCGGCTACGCCACAGCCAGTTGGTGAACACTCCGGAAACACCTGCCGGGCTGGCTGGAGCCACCTGCCAGTCACGCCAACATCACCTGCCAGCTACGCCAGAACCACTTGGCGGAGACTCCAGAAACACCTGTTGGGCCAGCCGGAACCACCTCTCAGACGTGCCAAAACCATGTGCCTGAGATGCTGGAACCACACCCCGAACAGACCGAAACCACCTGCCAGACCCAACTGAACCACCTGCCGAGCACGCAGGAACAACCTGCTCGACTCGCCGGAACCACCTGCCGGGCGCAGCGGAAGCACCTGCCGAGCGCGCCGGAGCCACCTGCTCGCCTCGCCGGAACCACCTGCCGGGCGCAGCGGAAGCACCTGCCGGGCGCGCCGGAGCCACCTGCTCGGCTCGCCGGAACCACCTGCCGGGCCCTAACCCTAACCCTAACCCTAACCCTATCCCCAAACCCTAACCCTAACCCTAACCCCTAACCCTAAGCCTAACCCTAAACCCTAACCCAACCGTAACCCTAACCCTAACCCTACCCCTAACCCTAACCCCTAACCCCAAACCCTAAACCCTAACCCTAACCGTAACCCTAACCCTATCCCTAACCCTAACCTGACGGACAGGCTGGAACCAGCTGCTCAACTCGCCGGAACCACCTGCCAGACATGCCAGAACCACCTGCCGAGCACGCCGGAGCCACCTGCTGGACTCACCAGAACCACCTGCCTGACAGGCCAAAATCAACAGCTGGCTAGGAGAGAACCACCTGGCAGACAATCCGCAATAACCTGCCAGGCATGGAGGAACCACCTCTCAGACGTAAGAGAACCACGTGCCGGACACGCTGGAACCACGTCCTGGACAGACTGGAACCACCTGCCGGACATGCCTGGACCACCTGCCGAGCACGCCGGAACCACCTGCTCGACTCGCAGGACCCATGTGCCAGACACGCCAAAACGAACTGCCGGCTACACCAGAACCACTTACCGGACACTCCGGAATAACCTGCCCGGCATGCCAGAACCACCTCTCAGAAGTGCCAGAAGCACGTGCTGGACATGCCGGAACAACCTATCGGACAGAACGGAACAACCTGCCGGACACACCAAAATCACCTGCGGGCTACGCCAGAACCACTTGGAGGACTCTCCGGGAAAACCTGCCGGGCATGCTGGAACCACCTCTCAGACGTGCCTGAACCACGTGGCGGACACTCCGGAAACGCATGTCGGGCCGGCCGGAACCACCTCTCAGACGTGCCAGAACCTCATGCCGGACACCCCAGAACCACCTGCTGGACAGACCGGAAACACCTGCCGGACACGCCGGAACCACATGTTCGACTCGCTGGAACCACATTCTGGACATGGCAAAATCACCTGCCGCCTATGCCAGAACCGCTTGGCGAACACTCCGGAATCACCTGTCAGGCATGCCGGAACCACCTCTCAGACATGCCAGAACCACATGCCAATGACACCGGAAGCACCTGCCGAGCATGAGGGAAGCACCTGCTCGACTCGCCAGAACCACCTGTCGGACACGCCAAAATCACCTGCCGGCTACGCCACAGCCAGTTGGTGAACACTCCGGAAACACCTGCCGGGCTGGCTGGAGCCACCTGCCAGTCACGCCAACATCACCTGCCAGCTACGCCAGAACCACTTGGCGGAGACTCCAGAAACACCTGTTGGGCCAGCCGGAACCACCTCTCAGACGTGCCAAAACCATGTGCCTGAGATGCTGGAACCACACCCCGAACAGACCGAAACCACCTGCCAGACCCAACTGAACCACCTGCCGAGCACGCAGGAACAACCTGCTCGACTCGCCGGAACCACCTGCCGGGCGCAGCGGAAGCACCTGCCGAGCGCGCCGGAGCCACCTGCTCGCCTCGCCGGAACCACCTGCCGGGCGCAGCGGAAGCACCTGCCGGGCGCGCCGGAGCCACCTGCTCGGCTCGCCGGAACCACCTGCCGGGCCCTAACCCTAACCCTAACCCTAACCCTATCCCCAAACCCTAACCCTAACCCTAACCCCTAACCCTAAGCCTAACCCTAAACCCTAACCCAACCGTAACCCTAACCCTAACCCTACCCCTAACCCTAACCCCTAACCCCAAACCCTAAACCCTAACCCTAACCGTAACCCTAACCCTATCCCTAACCCTAACCTGACGGACAGGCTGGAACCAGCTGCTCAACTCGCCGGAACCACCTGCCAGACATGCCAGAACCACCTGCCGAGCACGCCGGAGCCACCTGCTGGACTCACCAGAACCACCTGCCTGACAGGCCAAAATCAACAGCTGGCTAGGAGAGAACCACCTGGCAGACAATCCGCAATAACCTGCCAGGCATGCAGGAACCACCTCTCAGACGTAAGAGAACCACGTGCCGGACACGCTGGAACCACGTCCTGGACAGACTGGAACCACCTGCCGGACATGCCTGGACCACCTGCCGAGCACGCCGGAACCACCTGCTCGACTCGCAGGACCCATGTGCCAGACACGCCAAAACGAACTGCCGGCTACACCAGAACCACTTACCGGACACTCTGGAATAACCTGCCCGGCATGCCAGAACCACCTCTCAGAAGTGCCAGAAGCACGTGCTGGACATGCCGGAACAACCTATCGGACAGAACAGAACAACCTGCCGGACACACCAAAATCACCTGCGGGCTACGCCAGAACCACTTGGAGGACTCTCCGGGAAAACCTGCCGGGCATGCTGGAACCACCTCTCAGACGTGCCTGAACCACGTGGCGGACACTCCGGAAACGCATGTCGGGCCGGCCGGAACCATCTCTCAGACGTGCCAGAACCTCATGCCGGACACCCCAGAACCACCTGCTGGACAGACCGGAAACACCTGCCGGACACGCCGGAACCACATGTTCGACTCGCTGGAACCACATTCTGGACATGGCAAAATCACCTGCCGCCTATGCCAGAACCGCTTGGCGAACACTCCGGAATCACCTGTCAGGCATGCCGGAACCACCTCTCAGACATGCCAGAACCACATGCCAATGACACCGGAAGCACCTGCCGAGCATGAGGGAAGCACCTGCTCGACTCGCCAGAACCACCTGTCGGACACGCCAAAATCACCTGCCGGCTACGCCACAGCCAGTTGGTGAACACTCCGGAAACACCTGCCGGGCTGGCTGGAGCCACCTGCCAGTCACGCCAACATCACCTGCCAGCTACGCCAGAACCACTTGGCGGAGACTCCAGAAACACCTGTTGGGCCAGCCGGAACCACCTCTCAGACGTGCCAAAACCATGTGCCTGAGATGCTGGAACCACACCCCGAACAGACCGAAACCACCTGCCAGACCCAACTGAACCACCTGCCGAGCACGCAGGAACAACCTGCTCGACTCGCCGGAACCACCTGCCGGGCGCAGCGGAAGCACCTGCCGAGCGCGCCGGAGCCACCTGCTCGCCTCGCCGGAACCACCTGCCGGGCGCAGCGGAAGCACCTGCCGGGCGCGCCGGAGCCACCTGCTCGGCTCGCCGGAACCACCTGCCGGGCCCTAACCCTAACCCTAACCCTAACCCTATCCCCAAACCCTAACCCTAACCCTAACCCCTAACCCTAAGCCTAACCCTAAACCCTAACCCAACCGTAACCCTAACCCTAACCCTACCCCTAACCCTAACCCCTAACCCCAAACCCTAAACCCTAACCCTAACCGTAACCCTAACCCTATCCCTAACCCTAACCTGACGGACAGGCTGGAACCAGCTGCTCAACTCGCCGGAACCACCTGCCAGACATGCCAGAACCACCTGCCGAGCACGCCGGAGCCACCTGCTGGACTCACCAGAACCACCTGCCTGACAGGCCAAAATCAACAGCTGGCTAGGAGAGAACCACCTGGCAGACAATCCGCAATAACCTGCCAGGCATGCAGGAACCACCTCTCAGACGTAAGAGAACCACGTGCCGGACACGCTGGAACCACGTCCTGGACAGACTGGAACCACCTGCCGGACATGCCTGGACCACCTGCCGAGCACGCCGGAACCACCTGCTCGACTCGCAGGACCCATGTGCCAGACACGCCAAAACGAACTGCCGGCTACACCAGAACCACTTACCGGACACTCCGGAATAACCTGCCCGGCATGCCAGAACCACCTCTCAGAAGTGCCAGAAGCACGTGCTGGACATGCCGGAACAACCTATCGGACAGAACGGAACAACCTGCCGGACACACCAAAATCACCTGCGGGCTACGCCAGAACCACTTGGAGGACTCTCCGGGAAAACCTGCCGGGCATGCTGGAACCACCTCTCAGACGTGCCTGAACCACGTGGCGGACACTCCGGAAACGCATGTCAGGCCGGCCGGAACCACCTCTCAGACGTGCCAGAACCTCATGCCGGACACCCCAGAACCACCTGCTGGACAGACCGGAAACACCTGCCGGACACGCCGGAACCACATGTTCGACTCGCTGGAACCACATTCTGGACATGGCAAAATCACCTGCCGCCTATGCCAGAACCGCTTGGCGAACACTCCGGAATCACCTGTCAGGCATGCCGGAACCACCTCTCAGACATGCCAGAACCACATGCCAATGACACCGGAAGCACCTGCCGAGCATGAGGGAAGCACCTGCTCGACTCGCCAGAACCACCTGTCGGACACGCCAAAATCACCTGCCGGCTACGCCACAGCCAGTTGGTGAACACTCCGGAAACACCTGCCGGGCTGGCTGGAGCCACCTGCCAGTCACGCCAACATCACCTGCCAGCTACGCCAGAACCACTTGGCGGAGACTCCAGAAACACCTGTTGGGCCAGCCGGAACCACCTCTCAGACGTGCCAAAACCATGTGCCTGAGATGCTGGAACCACACCCCGAACAGACCGAAACCACCTGCCAGACCCAACTGAACCACCTGCCGAGCACGCAGGAACAACCTGCTCGACTCGCCGGAACCACCTGCCGGGCGCAGCGGAAGCACCTGCCGAGCGCGCCGGAGCCACCTGCTCGCCTCGCCGGAACCACCTGCCGGGCGCAGCGGAAGCACCTGCCGGGCGCGCCGGAGCCACCTGCTCGGCTCGCCGGAACCACCTGCCGGGCCCTAACCCTAACCCTAACCCTAACCCTATCCCCAAACCCTAACCCTAACCCTAACCCCTAACCCTAAGCCTAACCCTAAACCCTAACCCAACCGTAACCCTAACCCTAACCCTACCCCTAACCCTAACCCCTAACCCCAAACCCTAAACCCTAACCCTAACCGTAACCCTAACCCTATCCCTAACCCTAACCTGACGGACAGGCTGGAACCAGCTGCTCAACTCGCCGGAACCACCTGCCAGACATGCCAGAACCACCTGCCGAGCACGCCGGAGCCACCTGCTGGACTCACCAGAACCACCTGCCTGACAGGCCAAAATCAACAGCTGGCTAGGAGAGAACCACCTGGCAGACAATCCGCAATAACCTGCCAGGCATGCAGGAACCACCTCTCAGACGTAAGAGAACCACGTGCCGGACACGCTGGAACCACGTCCTGGACAGACTGGAACCACCTGCCGGACATGCCTGGACCACCTGCCGAGCACGCCGGAACCACCTGCTCGACTCGCAGGACCCATGTGCCAGACACGCCAAAACGAACTGCCGGCTACACCAGAACCACTTACCGGACACTCCGGAATAACCTGCCCGGCATGCCAGAACCACCTCTCAGAAGTGCCAGAAGCACGTGCTGGACATGCCGGAACAACCTATCGGACAGAACGGAACAACCTGCCGGACACACCAAAATCACCTGCGGGCTACGCCAGAACCACTTGGAGGACTCTCCGGGAAAACCTGCCGGGCATGCTGGAACCACCTCTCAGACGTGCCTGAACCACGTGGCGGACACTCCGGAAACGCATGTCAGGCCGGCCGGAACCACCTCTCAGACGTGCCAGAACCTCATGCCGGACACCCCAGAACCACCTGCTGGACAGACCGGAAACACCTGCCGGACACGCCGGAACCACATGTTCGACTCGCTGGAACCACATTCTGGACATGGCAAAATCACCTGCCGCCTATGCCAGAACCGCTTGGCGAACACTCCGGAATCACCTGTCAGGCATGCCGGAACCACCTCTCAGACATGCCAGAACCACATGCCAATGACACCGGAAGCACCTGCCGAGCATGAGGGAAGCACCTGCTCGACTCGCCAGAACCACCTGTCGGACACGCCAAAATCACCTGCCGGCTACGCCACAGCCAGTTGGTGAACACTCCGGAAACACCTGCCGGGCTGGCTGGAGCCACCTGCCAGTCACGCCAACATCACCTGCCAGCTACGCCAGAACCACTTGGCGGAGACTCCAGAAACACCTGTTGGGCCAGCCGGAACCACCTCTCAGACGTGCCAAAACCATGTGCCTGAGATGCTGGAACCACACCCCGAACAGACCGAAACCACCTGCCAGACCCAACTGAACCACCTGCCGAGCACGCAGGAACAACCTGCTCGACTCGCCGGAACCACCTGCCGGGCGCAGCGGAAGCACCTGCCGAGCGCGCCGGAGCCACCTGCTCGCCTCGCCGGAACCACCTGCCGGGCGCAGCGGAAGCACCTGCCGGGCGCGCCGGAGCCACCTGCTCGGCTCGCCGGAACCACCTGCCGGGCCCTAACCCTAACCCTAACCCTAACCCTATCCCCAAACCCTAACCCTAACCCTAACCCCTAACCCTAAGCCTAACCCTAAACCCTAACCCAACCGTAACCCTAACCCTAACCCTACCCCTAACCCTAACCCCTAACCCCAAACCCTAAACCCTAACCCTAACCGTAACCCTAACCCTATCCCTAACCCTAACCTGACGGACAGGCTGGAACCAGCTGCTCAACTCGCCGGAACCACCTGCCAGACATGCCAGAACCACCTGCCGAGCACGCCGGAGCCACCTGCTGGACTCACCAGAACCACCTGCCTGACAGGCCAAAATCAACAGCTGGCTAGGAGAGAACCACCTGGCAGACAATCCGCAATAACCTGCCAGGCATGCAGGAACCACCTCTCAGACGTAAGAGAACCACGTGCCGGACACGCTGGAACCACGTCCTGGACAGACTGGAACCACCTGCCGGACATGCCTGGACCACCTGCCGAGCACGCCGGAACCACCTGCTCGACTCGCAGGACCCATGTGCCAGACACGCCAAAACGAACTGCCGGCTA